>NW_027423781.1:2840000-3440000 GCF_013202065.1 Cotesia typhae
TATTTATTTTGAAAAGAATTAAATTCAATCTTGTTAAGAATTAAATTAAATTAAAAATAAATCTTCAATTTTTAATGTAACGAAAATATTTTTTTTTTTTTAGATTAAAAATTGTTATCCAAAAGTTTGAAAAATTTTAGTGAAGTTTATTAAATTTATTGTGAAGTTTATATATTTTTTTATTGTCAAAAATAGATTGTTTTTTAATCAAACATTATTGCGTTTAAAAAAAAAAAAAAAAGAATATTTTGTCCAAAATTTAATTTACCTGTCCAATTTTTCCTGATAGTCCAGAAGTTGCATCAAAAATCTTGCCAGAAAAACTGCAGATTCCTGTTGGTTCTGGAAAACTTTTGGCTTTGCTGCCAAGCCTGGATTGCTGTTTATCGGTAATGCCAGGGATATTGACATGTACATGTCATTCAACCACCACTCTGTTGCCTGGAATTATAAAAACAAAATATATACTAATATTAATAATATTGTTAAATAATATTAATATTAATAAATAATAACCTTGCAGTCACTATGTGACTGCCGAAACTTGTGAACTATAGATAAATAAAATTTTGCTTTATTAAATAATAATTCTTGTTAAATTGTACGGTACTTTCTTAAATATTGACTTCTTTTAAGGTATAAGCTCATTCCGATGCAACACTCATTAAGAGCTTTTATTTGAGTACCCACATGCATTTTTGATAGATTTTTATATATATATATATATATATATATATATATATATATATATATATATATATATATATATATATATATATATATAAAATGTATGAAAAATTGATGTGGGTACTCAAATGAAAGGTCTCGATGAGTGTAATGTCAGAGTGAGCTTATATCTTTAAAAATGTCAATAATTCACACGATACAAGGTAATTTCTTAATTATTGACATTTTTAAAGATATAAGCTCATCTCGATGTTACACTCATCAAGAGCTTTCATTTGAGTACCCACATGCATTTTTGATATATTTTTCATATATACATATATAGAATATATATAAATATATAAAATATATGAAAAATTAATGTGGGTACTCAAATGAAAGGTCTCGATGAGCGTAACATTGGGATGAGCTTATATCTTTAAAAATGTCAATAGTTGATAAGATACAAAGTGATTTCTTAATTATGCATCTCTAGATACATAATTAAGAGCATTTTCGAATGCAGCCTAAATACTTATCATAGTAAGTTGACTATTAATTAAAATGATATGAAACCTTGAAAAGGTACAAATTCAAGTCAAAACCTTTGCAATGAAATTAAATTTCACTAAAAAAAACCGATTTTATCATATGACTATTCTGAAGACAAAATTTTTCTTATTCTCTTATTAATATAGATAATAATAATAATAATACTAAAAAATTAGCAATTAAGGCGATGAATATATCTGATAGTTTTTGTCAATGTTTTGTATCAAGTTGATACAACTTGATGGATAATAGAGTAAAAAGGGTCGGAGGAGGGAAAGTGATGAGTGATGGTGAGATGAGTAATAGTGTGTATGACCACTATATCATACAGTTCACTGCACGTTCTATACTACCACATATTACATACTGTGGAAGAATCGCTCGGGCCGGGAATGAAGGGGGGCATATAGGGGGTGAGTTTGGTCGTCGGGTTTCCAGTTTAACGGGATACTTCATTAGCCTGTACACCTCCTCCGTGTCTCTGGTATACAACGTGTTAAATTACTCACTCTTGTCTACACACGTCCTACCACCTATCTAAAGCTTAAATTAATAATTAACTTTACTTTATTCGCTAAGCCAACTCCGGATTATTATTTAGTTTTATTATTATAGAAAATTATTTTTAATTCAATATATTTGATCGACTATAATAATATAGTGGATTAAATATATTAAAATAAAATTAAATCAAAATTGAAAATTTTTTGTTTGAACCAATTAATTTTTTTTTTTTTTAATGTAGATATCATTACATTGATGACTTCTATTATTACCAAGTGACCTTTTGACCTATCTAACCTGATCGACGTCCCTCCATTAAGACAAATAGTCAAATAGGTCCTTTGATCTCTCATCTTTGTTTTGGTCTTCTCCTTCCCCTCCCTTTTGATCATTTCCGTTATGATGATGTGTTTAACCTTCAATTTATATTGGCAACTACTTATCTAAATGATAACATTGTTCTAATCGATAATTATTGATTAGCAAACTATCGTAATGCTGGATTAGATTTTTATTACGGGTAACTTGAAAATATTTTAGAAAAAAATTTACTATTTATTTACGAAATTTTTCAACTTACTGTCGTAATTTTTGTTGTTTCAAACAGTAAAAATTGCCGTTTCAATACATAACCTATATTATGAGAAGGGGGTGTCACTCTGGGAGAATTTAAGGGGCTATATCCACTTGTAAGTTCGAAAAAATGTGTTTTTTGGTTAATTTTTTCTGGAGAGGCTTCTTATTGAATATATACATAAAATATATGAACATTTAGCGAATTTAACGTATTCTAAGAATTCATATTTTATTAATAAAAATATTGGGTTCCATCGTTCCTGTAGAAGATCTCCTGAAGGTCCTCCACAAAAAGGTGTCTGGCGGTGAGGAAGATATCTCTGATCCAAATTATTTTAAATAAAAAAAAACCAAAAGGATTTCTTTTAGGATAAATAAATACAGGTAATGATCGAAGAAATAGTCAAAGTTTTGATTTTAGACAAAATGGCGGCTTCCCAACAAAAAAAACTTTTGTTGCACGAAAATTTACACTTTAAAGTGACTTAAAAAATCGAAATTTTTATCAGAAACAGAAGAAGATCCTGTGAAAATTTCAAGTCAATCGGTCAAGCCGTTTCGGAGAAATATTCCTCACCGACTTTGAAAACATCGTTTCGAGAAAAACGCATTTAAAGTTTTGGCTATTATTTAAAGTTACGGTTCCGCCTACTTTCAAACGCTCGGAATCTTCTTTACAAATACGCTCATTACTCCGAAATTATTTACCGGATTACTTTGAAATTTACAGGCAATATTCTCGAATATATATATACATTCAAAATATGCAAAAATAAAATTTCGATTTTTTCAAAATTACAAGTGGATATAACTCCGTAACATTTGAAAGAGTAAAAATTCTACTTTTAAAATACACTAGTCACAAAAATTAAGGGATATAAAAAAAATTCCAAATTTTTTGGTGATTTTCAGCGAGCTGTAACTCCGAGGAAAATGATCGCACAGAAAAAAAAAAAAAAGCAAATTGTAGCTCCAAGTGTCTAGTTTTTAGATATGACCATGAAAATTTTTGTCATCGTCAGGTCTGGAGAAATCCTAAGAAAACTACTGAAAAAATTTTTCGAAATTTTTTTCGTCTTAAAAAGGTCTACGGGCTTCAAAAAAATTTTTTCGATTGTTTCATTTAAAAGTTCTTTTAGTAAATTTAATACCCTTTAATTTGACGTAATCAAAAAGCCTGTACGATAATTTGCCGCGGAGTTATCGTCAATCAAAGCAAAAAGTTTTTTTGACTTTGGAAATTAATAACTCTGGAAATAATGACCGTATAGGAAATCGAAGGAGGGTTTTGAAAACTACACAATATTCTCTATAAGAAAACGTAAACCGCTTTTGAAGAAAAAATTTTTTTGAATTGAAAACTCGGACTGAAAAAAGACAAAAATTCGTATAATTAAGGATATTTGGATAACTTGGTATAACTTTGGATAAAATGGATGAACGAAGGATATCGTTGGTAATTTTTTAACTTCAAAGTGTCCCCTAAAATCCCTAAGAAATTCAAAGCGCTGCGATTTTTTGTTCGTAGTGCCCAGAAGCTTCAAATTCTGTGTTTTCGCAAAAATCACCATTATGAGCAATTTTGTGATTTTTATTCATTTTTCCATTGAAAAAAATTTTTTTTTTCAAAATTCTTTATTTTTTCGATCAAAGAGATTGATTTTTCAAGAAATTTGAAAAAAAAATTTCAATTTTTTTCGAAAATTTTTTTCGAAATTTTCTCAATTTTTTTCGACTGTTGTTTTACCGCCGGCATTAGCGTTACCCAAACCGTACCACGTGACGGTTGCTCGGTCGGATTTACGCTTCTCACACACTCACGTGTGTGTGTGTGTGTGTGTCTTTGTCTGCGTGTTTGTCTGTTTGCAGCTGCCGAATGACCTCTGTACGCACGGCAGTAACTGCTCAGTACCGTGTATTGCCACCTCTGTTCCGAATCACAGCTCGTAAACGCTCTTGCATGTTGATGCATCGTCGAATATCACGTTGCGAAATTCCTTGCCAACAACGTAACAACGCTTGAGTCAACTGATGAAGATTGTGCAGTTGCGGATAGTCTCGCCGCAATCGACGCCCAAGCATGTCCCAAACATGCTCAATTGGGTTCAAATCAGGACTCATCGCTGGATGATTAAGCGTTGTTACGTTGTTGGCGCGGAGAAAAGTTCGCGTACGAACTGCAGTGTGAGGACGAGCATTATCCTGCATCAAAATGAACCGTCTTGCCCCCATGCGTGTGCGCATAGGCAGGACGTGTGGCTTCAGAATTTCGTCGACGTACCTATCGGCAGTCAACGTCCCACGAACGATGACCAACGGGGTTCTGGTATTGAAGGACACGCCTGCCCACACCATGACTGATCCACCATTGAAAGCTGTAACTGGTCTCGTAAAACCATCCCGATCTCGTTCTCCACGACGGCGCCAAACGAGAGATCGTCTATCGCTGCCATGAAGACAAAATCGAGATTCGTCAGTCCATAATACACTGGTCCACTGTCTACGACCCCAATGGTGATGATCATGAGCATAGGCCAATCGGGCTCGGCGATGTCGTGGAGTGAGCATAGGCACGCGATTTGCGCGTCTAGCGCGTAGTCCTTGCTCTCGAAAGCGATTTCGAACCGTCGATGCCGATATGTGTTGTTGGGGAGGACGTTGTCGACGATTGCGAAATTGATGAGCGATCGTGTGGGCATGCGCAGTAGGGTTTCGACGAGCTTCTCGAATGATAGCTCGATCATCACGCTCGGTAGTGATTCGTAGTCTACCTTGACCCGGACGACGATCGTAACTTTGAGTCGCGTTAAATCGGGCATAGGCCCGACTGATAATGGACTGGCTCACTCCCATAGAAGCTGCTACTTCCACCTGACTGTAGCCCTCTTGAAGGAGGGTAACAATGCGAGCCACATCTGTGGCAGCTAAATGTCGACGAGGCATATCAAAAGGTGCTTATCAAAGAAAAGCTTACATAAAATTCACGTAAGGAATTTAGGCTAAAAAGAAAATGTAAAATTCAAGTTTTGTGTGAGGAAAAGCCGAACTCCGCGGGGGTATATCAATTTGTTTTTATTGAATTTTTAAAATGAGATTTAAAACTAAGGCAGTTGTAGCGGACAGAAAAAATTGAGTTAATTTTTTTGACAATAGTGAAGCATTCTGAAGATGATAAAAAAAAAAATTAAAAAAAAATTTTTGATAAAAAAATTTTCGAAAAAATTGAAAATTTTTTTTTTTCAAATTTCTTGAAAAATCAATCTCTTTGATCGAAAAAATAAAGAATTTTGAAAAAAATTTTTTTCAATGGAAAAATGAATAAAAATCACAAAATTGCTCATAATGGTGATTTTTGCGAAAACACAGAATTTGAAGCTTCTGGGCACTACGAACAAAAAATCGCAGCGCTTTGAATTTCTTAGGGATTTTAGGGGACACTTTGAAGTTAAAAATTACCAACGATATCCTTCGTTCATCCATTTTATCCAAAGTTATACCAAGTTATCCAAATATCCTTAATTATGCGAATTTTTGTCTTTTTTCAGTCCGAGTTTTCAATTCAAAAAAATTTTTTCTTCAAAAGCGGTTTACGTTTTCTTATAGAGAATATTGTGTAGTTTTCAAAACCCTACTTCGATTTCCTATACGGTCATTATTTCCAGAGTTATTAATTTCCAAAGTCAAAAAAACTTTTTGCTTTGATTGACGATAACTCCGCGGCAAATTATCGTACAGGCTTTTTGATTACGTCAAATTAAAGGGTATTAAATTTACTAAAAGAACTTTTAAATGAAACAATCGAAAAAATTTTTTTGAAGCCCGTAGACCTTTTTTAAGACGAAAAAAAATTTCGAAAAATTTTTTTCAGTAGTTTTCTTAGGATTTCTCCAGACCTGACGATGACAAAAATTTTCATGGTCATATCTAAAAACTAGACACTTGGAGCTACAATTTGCTTTTTTTTTTTTTTCTGTGCGATCATTATCCTCGGAGTTACAGCTCGCTGAAAATCACCAAAAAATTTGGAATTTTTTTTATATCCCTTAATTTTTGTGACTAGTGTATATATTTTACCAGTCGAAGCAATAATTATAGTTTCATTTTTAGTGCTGCGTTTAAAATTTACCATTTTACTGTGTAAATATTAACGTTGCTTGGGTATGAAATTTTTTAGGTATGAAATGATAAATATCAAAGTCAAAATTCTTAATTATTATACTTTGACATATTACTATCGTGAATAGTAAGAGAATAAAAGTTAAGATGTAAAAATATTATTATTCTTGTATTTATTTTTAAAATTTCCAGTGCTGCCTCTGTATTTTCCAATACATTGATAGAAAATTTATGTTGACTCAAGAGATATTTTCTTTATCGAAAAATTTATTCTGGAAGACAAATGATTATTTTGCTTTAAGAATTTCTTGTCTTGATTTAGATTTTCTTGGCTTAAGAGCTATATTATCTTCAATCGATACATGTAGTTTTTCAACCAAAATTCCGATTTGTTTTTTCGTGTACTGCAAAGTTACCAACGATACCAACCTCCTACCTTCTTCCTTCCTCAAATTTCTTTTAAAAAAACCGACTGTTCATTGAACTATTTAAATCTCTTGTTCTTGCTATTATTATTTTTTGAATAAAATTAACGATAGTTAAATTGTAAAAAATAATTTTCATTTTCTTACCGTGTATCTCATAATTATAATTGTAAGCAAGTATTAGCAAACAATTCCCATAGTTAATTACTAATGTTAGCAAACTCTTAAACAATTAACCCGAGAATACAAACAACAATTATTATTACTTTATTACATAAATACAAACATTAGATATTTTATGTTATGTATTATGGATTACATATATGGTTAATTTAACTAACAATAATAACCAAAACTGAAACTGATAGAGCAGCCGTACAAGTTATGTACTGAGTGTATTATTATGTTTGTATATAGAGAAGAGATCAAGTGCGTTGCAGCTAGGTTTGATCTGATCCGACCCTTGTATCTTTGAGTCCTCTACCCGTCTATATAACACGCGAATGTTTGTTATGATGATTATTATTTTCGCTGTAAGTATTTATAATACTTATGTTGCAACTTCTTTTTAAATTTTAAGCTAAAGAACAATTGTGAGCTAGACTTTAGTGAAAATTGTAAATTACTTAAAAGCAATATTGTTAAGGACGTTCATGCGTGAGAGTTAATAATAGATGAAAATTTAAATTTTTGAGTTTCAATAAGTTTAATTATGTAGTTATCTTTTCGAAAAAGTTAAAAACTCTTTATCGATTACTTAAAAAAGTTATTAATGATTTAAAATAAAATTTCTAACATACAATTTTATGACAAATCGGTATTCCTTTTAAATTAAAATTATAATATTTATATTATTAAAGTATAAACTATAATAAATAATCTTTAAAATATTATTTGATTCATGTAGTTAATATAATTCAATTGAAAAAATTGTCTTGACAAACGTTTTAATTAAATATTTATTATTTTATTTGATATAATTAAAACTATTTTGGTTGATTTTTAATCGAATTTAAAGACAGGCTTAGAAGCTTACTATATAAATATACACAAGCACACTGACCGTAAAAACATTGTAAAGGTTCACTGTTTAATCTGTCAATAAGTGTGCGTTGACATCCACCTAATTATATGATTAAAAATACCGATATTGCCTAATTTAATTTAATTAACAATTAAAATTCACCTCAAATTAACGACTAAGATTTATTTACTGATATTTTGCAATAAATGCCAAAAAAATATTTAGGATAAATAAAAAATAGTTATAAATCATTGTAAAATTATTGATATATATTTAAAAATTTTTCTCTAGACTCCAACAAATTTCGTAAAAATTTAGTCTTTATTTGACTCTAGCGTAGCGCATTAACGTGCTTAAGTTAAATAAATAAATAAAAAATACCAAAATATATTTTTTGTTAATTAAAATTTGATGAATATTAATTTTTTAGCTCATAAGAGAACAAGGGTGTTTAGTAGATTGCATTTGCCCCCCGTAAAGTCTAATTACAGTCAGAATGAGCTCTATTAAAGTTTTAAACATTTTTTTCATCGAGACGGAGGATTGTTCAGAAAAGTTTATGTCAAAGATGATGACAGTGTTGGGTAAGAAAAAAAATTCCAGATTTATTCTGTACTTAAAGTGTTTTAATTATTTACTCCCGATTTTTACAGTGCAATTATAATTAATAATTATTAACAAATATTTTTACAGTTTTAAATTTATAATTATATTTTTCAGAGAAAATATTGAACAACAATTAGAGAATCCTGATGATTTAAATCAGCTGGAGGGAAATTTGACATTAGCGTCTTTAAACTTTTATAATTTTTAAAAATATTTAAACTTTAGCACGCGTGTGTTATTGGAGATACTGGATACGAGATATCGACACTAACGTTATATTGTGTTTTCGTGTCAAGTTACGGTGATTTCAACAGACAGATGAACTCTGCGAACTCTACCAACTACTGAAAATCTAAAGATCCAAATTTGTACCATCATATCCTCTCTATATATATAGAGAGAGTGGATAACAGGAGATGGATGATAGATGATACTCGTAGAGAGGGTGCCTGAGTGTGTAATATATTATTTATGTTGTATATTGTACATTGTACATATTATAGTACACCTTTGTAGTAAACACGGGAGTCCCGACCTCTTAGATGAGCATTTCACTTTCTCCTTTATCGATAATCATCACTCATTTTCTCCCTATTTTAGCGCAAACGCTGAATTATCGACTATTATCTGCACCATCTGAAGAATGCTTCAATCTTTAATGTCTATTAATATAATTAATTTATTCATTATCATTAACAAATACGTTTATTAATATAATAATAATTTTTTATTATGCCAGATCAATTCTGTAATTATGATGAACATTATATAGTTAATTAAATAAAACTTTGGGATATATTTATCAGATCAGAGTGATCTTAATGCTCAAAAGGTGTTTCGATGGAATTTAACATTACTTTTTTTTTTTTTTATTAAATAAAAAAAAATATTCTTTTTTATTCTACTAGTTTTTTTTCCAATTCTGTCAAAGAATTTTAAATTTCCCGCTAAGAAAATTGAAAATTTTCAAAAATCGGGAAGTTACTCTTTTTACTCCGTTTTCCGAAAATCGAGTTTTCATCAGATCTTGACGTTTTGAGGTCCTAGGAAGCTTCCCTGACTATTTCCGCGATGGTGTCTGTGTGTCTGTATGTATGTATGTATGTATGCACGCGCGCGCGCGCGCGCGCGTGTGTGTGTGTGTGTGTGTGTGTGTGTGTAAACCTCTCATAACTTTTGAACGGCTTGGTCAATTTGATCGCGGTTGGTGTCATTTGAAAGGGCTTAACCAAACTTAGATTTTGAATACAATTTGGACCGATTCCGGCCGGTAGATTTTGAGGAATCTTAAAAAAACTACGAAAAAAAATTTTTTCAAATCAAGTTTTTTTTTTAATAACTTTTAAACGGCTCGATTGATCAATTCCAAAAATTAATCAGCTCTTAACATCAAAAAACCACGTCGATCGCCACCAAGCCGGTCAAAATCGGTTGATTCGTTCGTGAGTTATCGTTGACGAAAGAAATCGAATAAATGCGTTTTTTTTTCGAATTACACTGAAACTTCCGGTCTTATCAATTTGTATTTAAAAATGTATCGTAGAATTTGAAAAACTGCGTCGAATGCCGCTAACTGCGTGAAAATCGGTTCATTCATCCAAAAGTTATTGCGGTTTGAAAATTCAAAAAATAGTGTTTTATTAAACTTCTATCAGACTTTTGAGCTCGGAGAGTTCAAAACTATACGAAAACTATATTTTTGAGCTCGAAGAACTCAAAAATGTAATAAGTACAATTTTGAGTGCTTAATTACGAAAGTAGCGGGAAGTTGCAGGGATGGCCTTCAGGGTCAACCGTTTTCCTAATTTTTTTTCAAATAGAATGTTACTGTTATTTTGGCTTTTTTTTTTTTTTTTTTTTTTTTCAAATCCGTATTTTTTTAAATAAAATGAGTTTAAAAGTCACTATTTCCACCGGTGTTATAACTTTTTTTTTTTTAAGGCTAATAATTAATTATGATTAAAAAAAAAATGATACGCCCTTTTAGCTTTAAAATTTGTTTGTCTTAGAGCCAAAAGGGCGTATGAAAAAAAATTTTTTTATTGACTTTTCTTACAGATCTAAATGTTAAAAACATTTTTTGGATGGAGGAAAAAAAATTTTTTTATACGCCTTTTTGACTTTACAGACTGTCAAAAAGTTGGTCCATGGAGGAAATATTTTAGTTGAAACATCGAAACTCTTTAAAATAATTTTTTTGGTTCATGAATTTTTCTCTTAAATCAATCGATTTAGTTAAATTTTTTTCTTTGTTGATGTAAGCTCTGACGACTTATTTAGACGATCTAGGATGGTGAATAATTTTTTTTTGTAGCAAATACAATTTTTTTAGATATTAAGAAAATAAATCATTCCAGTAAATTAAAAAAAAAAAAAATAGAATTTGGGCTTGCGCAAAGTTAAAAATAATTTGATTATCTTTACGAAGCAAATTTCTGACCCTTTTCTGTTATAATTAATAACTTGGATTGCTGTTCACCCCAGTGTAAATTTATCCTGCTGTCCATTTCACATGCCTTCAGGATATATCTATATATATTAATAGTAATGTAAAATAAACAATAAATAAAATTCAATTAAAAATAATAAATTAAAAATAAATAAAAAATTATCATTATTTTTTTTTTTTTTCATGGGGACGATTATTTAATTAAAGATGTAACGATAAACCTAAACACAAACAAATGTGTGTGTAGATTGATGAAACACGTTAGAGAAAATCTAGTATTCAGTAAAGAAGCGTCCCCATTGAAAATAAAACTAACAAAAAAAAAAAAAAAAAAAAAAAAAAAAACAGTTATTTTAAAAATATTTTCGCAAGCGACGTGCGAAAGTTGTTACTGAGAAATGTAAAATGTAATCATGCTTTTATACTATTATGTATAAGATTAAATATATAAAACTGAGGATGGATATGCTTAATGCTTAGTATACATGAAAATATGTGTAGAAATGTGTAATGTGCTGGGATGGAGAAAGGAATATTGCATTAGATTTAAACATACACTCGGCATAAGTTTTATTTAACTAACACGTAAATCACTCGCTAAATTAACTCGATAAAGAAACTCGTTATTGTTTGCCGATAAATTTTAAATTATTTTATCCATTGCATGGGAATATTTTTAAAGTTACTATAAATATGACGCGTATAATTGAAAAAAAAAAAAAAAAAAAAAAAAAAAAAAATTAATAATTAAAATCTTAATTTTTAATAAAAAAATTGTCACGAACCTACTTTGAGTGACAGACATGTTTATAAAAGATTAAACGTCATTAAAAAGGGATTATGCTGGTTAAATAAATTTTCCTTATCCTTCGGTAAAATCAATAGACATTTTAATACATATTCAATGTTAAATTTACCTATCTGATATCTCTGAGTGTGATAAATTAGTTAAAAACTAAAAATAGGTCTTCGATAAAGATTCGTTCCTTGAAATTTCCATAAAAAAATTTTAAATGTCTCTTAAAAATAAAAAATATTGAATAAAATTACGTGCCTTGCTTAGCTATAAAAAAAAAAAAAAAAAAATTGAGAAAAAAAAATGATGATGAAAACTTGCTCGGGATTTGAACCCGCGACCTCTAGTTACTTTGTAAACTTAAAACTTGAATATCTTGGAAACTATTGGTCCGATTTCACTTAACCAAGCGTACAAATGACTTGAATTAAGTACCCTTGGATCCTCTAACGACCCCGGGGCAAAATGGGCCAGGTCAAAAGTACTTTTATTGGAAAGAAAAAAAAATTCTGCCGACTAAATAAAGCGAATAAAATCAATATGAAGGAAGATTGATACCCAGGAGACAAAATAACAGTCTCTACACAACAATATATAAATATAAAGTTACATTGGAGTCTATTTGTACGGCAGGTCAAGTGGATCGATGCATCCACGTTACTGTGTATATATATCACCGAATATACCTATGAATAAGCGCTATACAAGTCTATTCTCACTCTGGTATCTGCACGGTATTTTTTCGCACCCGAACGACCCCCACCCCCACCCTCACCTCCTCTTTTGACGCCGGCCTTACACTGACGGACTGTAGTTAAACTTTCTAGCCTCTGCAGTGTTAAACTGCTGTAATATTTGATAATAAAAAAAAAAAAACTTTATTTTTAACTCCGTTTTCTTGATAGTTTAATAATATAAATAACCGTATTTATTGTAATACAAGTTAATGCGAATTACGATGTAAAGCCTTTTTTTCTAGTCAGATGTACAAGTCGGGGTTCGCGGAATAAAACTTTGGGTGGATGGATTAATTTTTTTTTCCTCTCACCTGGGTGAGGATTTTAAATTTTCGGCGGCATTGCGCAGAATCCACGATAACGATTGCATCTGCTCAAAGGTGTGGTCTCTAGATTTCACACGTGTGTGTGAGGGTGGGGGTAAGTCTGGGTGAATTTCGTACAGGTGAGGCGTCAACTCGAGGATCTGGGTCACTGTGACCGATCAAATAAGATTACCTTTGTTTTAGGGATTTTTCTTTTATTTTTATTTGGAATTTGTTATTTGATGTGATTAAAAATAAAGAAAATTAATTTTAGAAAAATATGTACTCATATATATTCTCATACTCTTTTTTTAAGGTAATGTGTGCCAATTTGCAGGTCAAAGTTGATTAAACTAAATAAAAATTTTTTTTAGATTTTAATACTAAATACTTTAAAATTAACACTCTTATAATGAGAAAATTTAACGACAAGGCGCCACCTGTCGGAATTTTTAGAACTAATTTTTACAAAAAATTAAATATGGGCATATTTAATTTTATAAAGCTAAAAATGGAGCTATCAGGTCATATTTGGTCATATTAAATTTTTTTTTACGAATTTTTAAACAGAATAAAAAAATTACTTGGATTAAGTAAAAGTTAGCTTCTTGATTTAAGTAGAAAAATTCTTAAACTACAAAATATTTCTCGGCTTAAGTAAATTTCACTTGATTCAAGAATTTTTCTTCGTGCACAGAGACAATTAAACTCTTCAAAATTATTTTTTTGGTTCAAGAATTTTTCTTTTAATTCAAGTTAATTTTTTTTCGGTGTGGAAAATATCAATGTTTTTTTTTTTATAAATATTCCTTATCTTAAAAAATTAAAAATATTTTTTTTAACTACTCTGTAATTAATTTGTTAACTTGAAAACATTTTAATAAAATTATTATCGTAAAAATTTAATTATTTGATAATTTATGTGTTGTTAAACAAATATCCAAATCTCTGAAATTTTGTTAAATATCTAGGTTTAAAATATTTAATTCGAACTTATTTAAAATTTTGTACTATAAATAAAAAGATAAAATTTAATATTTTCATATTGTTTGCGTCTACTAAATTTATTCTAGTGAGAAAAATTGCTTTAATTAAATTATATACATGAAGTACAAATAATTTTACGTCTGACATATCTATTTATCAGTTATTGACAAGATAAATTTGTATAGTCTGTAAATAAACACGTATAAAATATAAATAAAGTTTTATTTAATACTATTTAAATTTGTAACTGACTTAGATAAAAATTTTAATACGCGTTTTATTGAATACTAAGAAAATTTTATTTCTTTCTAATAAAAATGTCTCTCATTGCATATTTGTATCAAATAAAATTTTATTAAACACTAATAAAATATTTTTTTTTGTGCCGAGACTCTCATTTATTTCTCAGCAATCAAATTTATTGGCGTGAAACAAAATTTATATTTATATTTTATTAATATTTATTAATACATAGTAACGTTTCGGAAAAAATCCAAGTACATGTTTTTATTTTTAGCAGATAAATTTACCTCTCAGTGTAGAGAAACTCTTTTACTATTTTGAACTGTAAAAATTACATTATTTGTAGAGATGGAGCATAATTACAGTTTCAAATAATACGTCATCCCTATTTTTGAATTTTATTAGTTTCTATTTGTGATTTAAAAGTTATAATCTCACACTAATTTTTTGCGAAAAAATTATAAAATTTAGTAATTACAGTCCGACACTGTAATTTTGTTTACAAATTTCTGAAGCCTTACCAACTAAGTCGTTATTTTGTTTCTTTTTCCAACACCAAAAATTCTTATTGAAACTATAAATTTTCCAGCGTTGAAATCTAAAATAGTTTAAATGAAAGAGGGAATAACACTCGAATCCTTGTTGGTTACAGTTTTTGCATCCTCGTTGGTAAAGTAACAAACTTTTATTTGTTCTGACGGTTGGACTCGATGATGGACTCGAACACTCGACCTCTTAATTTTAAGACACATCCTCTAGACACACAGCCAATCCACAACAACAAAACCAAACAAGTTATTCTCGTATTTAAACGATTTACTAACAACCTTTAAATATTACAATTTAAAACTGTTAAAATTGAAAAACTTGGAATTTACTTTTAACATTTAAAGTTTTCTAAAACTACTTCCTCCATAATTAAATTTATTGGTTAGTGTAGTAGTGGTAAATCCTAGCAAAAAAAAGTGTAAGAACTCTAGTGTAGATTGTAATACTTACCAGCTCTTTTATAAGCCTTCGGCTTTTACTAGTTCACAGTATAATTTACATTATTTATTAAAGTATAAAATATTTTGTTAATTAACCAAAAAATATTCCACCAGGAAATCTTAAAGCTTACAGTTTCATTTATGAATTAATAGTTCCCGAATACTGAAAATTCCCAAAATAAAATCTAAGTACTACTTTAATATTTCAAGTGACTGAAAATCCACTTTACAATTTTTTATTGAAAAATCTCGCTAAAAATATTAAAATCCCTACAATTTGATCTGTAAATTTTACACTTTTTTCCACGGACAATCTTTACTGCAAAAATTGTTTTATTTTTTCAGAATTGTAAATTTTTTAGTGCTCTAAAATCTCAAGATTTTTTTTATAATTAATTTCTACTTATGATTATCACATCTTATTAAATGCGCAGTTGAAATTCTTCCTTTTCCTAAAAAAATCCTTTGTGCTCTTTTCCTGGTGCTTGGCTAAGGGCTAAGGGGCTTTGCCACAAAGACACGGGACAAATTACACGAGGATAAAGGAACAAAAAAAAAAACCTTGTAAGAAATAAAAAATTCAAAGGGATTGATCGACTTGCATTAAGCTCTTCCCGGGTCTCCTCGGAGATTTAAATGACCGAATAGAACAATTTGTTTTTTATCGATTTACCCGAAAGATTTCGACTTTCCAGCGGCTCTAGAATTCACTACGATAAGACAAAATTTAAGAGGGAATTCTTAAAGCTAACCTCCACTCGGTTCTTTACGCCGTACTACGTAGTATAGACTCGGGATGTCACTCGACACTCACCATTCAACAAGGTAAATATTTACGGTGTCTCTGGATTTTTATCCGGAAAACAAACTCTTGATTTTACTTTTTTAAAGAGGGTTGTTGTGTCTTAGTCTGAGGCTGAGGCGAAGCCAGAGGATTGCTAAGACAAGACACCAGTGATGCCATCATACCACGCTTGTGAGAGGGCGCTGTCTTCTTATTCTCTCGAGCGGGTACTAAAGATAAAGCTGTCTCGCTCTGCCCGCGGGATTAACCTTTAATTCTATCCCGAGCGAGCGAAAGGGAAAAAAAAGTTTTCCGACCCTTCGCTTTAGAATGGGTATAAAAAGGAGACGCGGGAGTGAGGGGTGGATCAAGATGGATGTAAACTTGTGATGCTATGACGAACAAGTTGTAGTAAAGAAGAAAATCAAATTTAAGATATAAGTCAATTAAAATAACGAGGATTTTCAAACGTACTTTTTTTTTTGTTTTTTGATGGACTGAATTGCTTCGTTATTGTCGCGATTAGTTTTTTCAGGGGAAATATTCATATTGAAGAATACTAAAGTTGAATAATTAGAACTTTTGCAGTAAAAATTGTCCGTAGAAAAAAGTGTCGAGCTTACAGTTGAAATTTTGAGGATTTTAATATCTTTAGCGAAATTTTTCAATAAAAAATTATTAAGTGGATTTTTAGTCACTTGAGATAGGAAAGCAGTACTTAGATTTTATTTTGGGAGCTTTCATTCGGGAACTATTAATTCATAAATGAAACTGTAAGCATTAAGATTTCCAGGTGAATATTCCAGCTGAAATATTTTTATAATCTTGTGAACTATTGACATTTTTAGAGTTATAAGCTCACTCCGATGTTACACTCATCGAGACCTTTCATTTGAGTACCTAAATCAATTTTTCATTTATTTATATATTGTAACGGGTTTGAGCCGTCCCTTAGTCACCCCTTTATTTGAGTTTAATAATTAGGGCGCCACTGGAATTTTTATCACGGTTTCCAGAACCGGTCCAAGCAAGAGAGATATCACAGGGTCGAGAGAAATTATAATATTTGACACAAATAACAACAATTAAAAATGACTCGAATTATCAATTTATTTGAACAATATGACAATAGTTAAACTCTGATTCAATTCTCACACACACACTCATACTTACAAAAGTTGCTTATTCCTACGATACCCTCTTATGGAGCGTCTATATCGTAGTTTCTATCATAGTTCTTATTCCTGACGGTACCCTCATATGGAGCGTCTATACCGCAGTTTCTAACTAAGTCGCGCTGTCCACAGGACCCTCACGCTCTAAGACTCTAGATATGCCCTGGGTGGTCGCCCGGACCCCTGCCCAAGGTTCATACCGTCCTTAGCCCTTTCGCTGTCCACAGGACCCTCACTACGGGACTAAGGAACCTGAAGTCGACTAGGACAGAGGAGGATACCATGACGCTAGTCGACAACCTGCTAATACTAACCTCCTCGACAGCCCGTGAACGAGGAGTATATACTGTAAAATGTTTTCCACACACACACACACACGATTCTCAATAAAACAATTTATCTGATATACACTTGACTCTAATTTACAATTATTTAAAAATCCAAAATACTTTTTACAACATAACTTCCTGGGAATCAAATCTCCCGGTTCCTAACTTGACTTCGATAAATAATTTTATTTAAATTCTGGTTGCTTAGTTATTAATATCACAGTAGCGTTTTGTTCAACCAAAATGTTAGATTAACTAAAATTTACTCGAATTCAAACTGCCTGAATAATCGGCTTATGTCTATTTTGAATTCCAGTCAAGATTTGAGACAGTCTTCGACTTGGTAAAAATTTCCCAAGGCTAAATTTTATGTTGATTAATTTTAAAATCATCGTACTGGAATTTGACAAATTTATTTAACGAAGTATATTGAACAAATCTTCTTTTGTCGATAAATTTTCTCTTCTAATTTTATTTTATAAATTAATTTATTATTTAACAATTTTAATATTCTAATTTAAGGAATTTGTGTCTAGGATAGTTTTATTTTATAATTTTTGATAATTTTCCAAAAGTAAATTTTAATTTAAATCTACTTGTTAATTTTATTGGTCAATTTTAATCTAACTTGGGCAATTTTCTAATTTTAATTTCTTTTAGTTTTATTTTAATTTCTAATTTGTAATAATTTAATAGACAGAATATCGCTTATATAAATGACGCAGTTAACTCAAAATTGTCGATATCAAAATTTCTGATTTGAAATTTTAATCTAAATTTTATCGACCATTTTTGTAATAATATAAATTCTAAATTTAACCTCTTTCATTTTTAATTTTGAAATTCTTCCAACTTATTGAATTTTTATTTGTTCAAATTTTAATCTAACTAATTTTAACCTCGATTTATAATTTAGATATTTTAATTAAATTCGAATAATTAATTAATTAATCAAGTAGGGTGATTGGAAGATGGAACCTGGCCTGTGCCTAGAGTTTCCGGGAGCGACGCAATAATTTCCCGAGGTTAAACTTTATTTTGTACCTGAGAATTTTTGACAATTTCTTCACTTGAGTTCGGCTCTCTTTGTTCTCGTTGACTTCTAATAGAAGTAACCTTGTCCGCCAAAATCACGGTGTTCTCGGTACTCGGGTTCACTGCGTCGCAGCTCGGGATATTTAGCAATATTTTATCTGGAAATTCAGGATAGTTAGAACGGTTTTATTGGATAATTAGGCTGGCTAAATGCCTAGCAGTAATTATCAATTTTATAAGTTAAAAATAATCGCTCTGAAGGTTCCACAGGAATCTCCGAGGAATATTAATATTTACCTGGTATTTCTAAAATTTCGTGTTGGTTGCTCGGGCTCCGGCTTCACAATGTCGCTTTTCCGGTCGGCAACTTCACTCGTCTTCCGTGTGGGATTATCCCCACCCCCGGAACACTTATCTTCTAGGCCCCGGAACTTGTGTAAATTTTATTTCTACTGCGCGAGCATCCTAGACCACAGCGCTCCGTGATCCGTCGATAACTAACCGCGGCTAGGGTGAGGACCTTCAACGGGTAATGAAGGAGGACCGTGACAATATTATGTACATGAATATATAAAAAATATATGAAAAATTGATATGGGTACTCAAATAAAAGCTCTTGATGAGTGTAACATCGGGATGAGCTTAGATCTTAAAAAATGTCAATAATTAAGAAATTACCTTGTATCTTGTGAACTATTGGCATTTTTTAAGATATAAGCTCATTCCGACGAATAACGACTTAGTTGATAAGGTTTCAGAAATTTGTAAACAAAATTACAGTGTCGGACTGTAATTACTAAATTTTATAATTTTTTCGCAAAAAATTAGTGTGAGATTATAACTTTTAAATCACAAATAGAAACTAATAAAATTCAAAAATTGGGATGACGTATTATTTGAAACTGTAATTTTTGCTCCATCTCTGCAAACAATGTAATTTTTTTGAGCAAAAGAATTATAAATTTTATATTTGTTTCAATAAATATAGTCACAGATAAAATCGAAAAAATCGTCCGAGTATTTATTCGAATTCGTTAATATGAATTCATGATAGCAAACATCGAAATAGAGTTACCCTTTGAGCGTATAATTCAACAAAATAAAGTTTGGTTAGGCTGGTCTCAGGGGACTAGTTTTCCTTCCGACATTGACTAGCGGAATCGAGCAATTCCATAAGCGACATATTTACAGGGGTTGGGCACTAGGGTTGAATTGGTGGATAACGGTAACGAACTTGTATTAAACACACTTACTCACACTCAAACAAACACACCGACAAGAGAGATAGAAGAGAATAAAAATGGTGGTGTATCAGCACGCAATACCGCAGACAATCCAAAGGGCTTAACGTTTGTTTCAACAAGGGATTACTCTGTAGCACGTGAGCGATAGCCAGCGTTCATCCCTTATTCTTGTCTGTACGACAACCAGTTACACCACTACAATCACTACCACCATCCCAGCCCTCTTGTTCACGGGGACAAACATTTAAATTGCCTAGATTACGTTTTCCTTTGCTCAATTGCTCAATTCTTCTGTCCTTTTCATCATTCATCCCTCAAAATTGATAAACAATTCATATTTTGCTCACAAATTTCAAAATACACCTTTATTTTCATTAAAAATAGAAATTATTGCGATTAGTATCACTTTTGACCGCTAGATGGCGCACAATCCCATCTTCTCGCATGTGGAGCGGCTAAACTGGTAAATTCGGGCAATTTAGGCCCTGGAAGCGCGGCAATATGTGTAGAGCGGCGTATAAATTTATTTGTTTGACGGCAGAGGCTGAAAAAGCGCAAAAAGCGGCTGTAAAAAAAAGCTATCGGTTCGTCTGGGTCTCCTGGGAAAAAAAGTTACGGGGTGGTTTTTTTTTTAGCTTCGGATACGAGGATCTTACTTTTATACAACTAAGCGCTTTCCTTTTCGTTATGGGATTAGGTACTTTTCTCTTTTGCGCCTAAGGGACACCAGTCCGAGCTGTTTTCGTTACTGCCATCACGCGTCTGTATTTATAGGGGAAACTAAAAGTACCTTACATTCATACATAGTATGTGTGATTGTATTTTTATGTATTTGTGTAGCTGTTTCGTGACTAAGTAAAAAAAAAAAAAATTAACGTTGCATTGGATTTAATTCTGAAGGGTAACGACTTTCATAAAAGTTTAATTGCTCATCAATAGTGTATTAAACCCATAAAAAATGGGTTTAATTATTTATTTTATGGCGGAAAGTTACAATTTTTTATATTATAGACTCTTGCGTTTGTAAATAATAATAATTACAATAACTGTTATTATTATCATTACTATTATGATGAATATCATCATCATCATTATTATTATAATGATAAATATCATTATCATCAATATTAACATGTAATTTTCGACAAATATCACTTTTATTAATGTCGTTATTCACGCCATGATGAATATCGTTATAATCCGTTTTTATTATCAATATTATGATCAATATCGATGTTATTAACTTAATATCATTGTCAATGTCATGATGAATATCATTAACAATACTATATTCATTATTAATATTACCCTAATTGTTAGCTGCATGATGAATATCTCTCGTAACAAAAAAACTTCTAATGACATGATGAATATCATTACTTTATAAATACTTCTTGACTATCATCATCATCATCATCAATAATATTAATATATTTATATATTTATATATTGATATATATATATATATATATATATATATATATATATATATATATATATATATATATATATATATATATATATATATATATATATATATATATATATATATATAAGATATTTATATATCATTATCAGTGGCATGATGAATATCGTTATTATTGTCAATCTTATTATGATTATCGTGATAATTGGTTTTATCGTCAATAACATTTTGAATATCATAAATATCATCGTCAATGTCATGATGAATATCATTATCATGACCGTATTCATTATAGTCATTATTAATAATAATATTATTATTAGCTACATGATGAATATCTCTAGTATTAATATCATTTTGAATATCATTATCATTACCATATTTATTATTATCATTATTAATAGTAATGTTATTGTTATCGGCATGATGAATATCTCTAGTTGAATATCATTTTCAATGTCATGATGAATATCATTATAAATTTTTTTTCATAATTTATATCACAATTTATATCACAATATAATATCACAATTATTAATATCACCAATATTATTATCACGTTTATTGTTACAATAATTATAATAAAATAAATCGAAATGTTTGTTGAAAAAAAATTTAAGAGTGAGAAAATATTAAATTTAAAAGATCAAAGATCTGTTTGAAGAAAGCTGTCGTAATTATTCTGTCTTTGTAAACTAAGTCCTTCAGGGCTTTTCCGATAATCCTATTTGCGTTTTTATTCCTTAAATGTCATTAAACTATTAATTTTAGTGGCAGAAGCTCCATTTTATCTTTTATTATCATATTCAATGTATTTATGGGTGAAATATTCCAACCATTTTAAAAAAAATATTATAACATCGAAAGATCTGAACAACTGAAGACAAAAACCATAAAAAAAAACTAAAACAGATGAAAGACGACGAATGAATAATGGAAGTCCCAATGAAATTTTCCAGTTCGCCGCGGGATACCGTAATATTAGCTTCCCACCACCCCCGTTATAAATCCCTCTGTGTATATAGTGTATAGCACAATACAATCTACCCTTTTGGCAAGGGCAATAATTCCACCAATACAGAGTGGATCCAAAGACATTGAAAAACATTTTAACTCGTAAATTTTGAAAAATTCTCAGTCTTTCTTGCATTCTTTCGTTGGTTAATTCATCCCTCTCATTCAATTTTGCCACCCCATCAGAGTTTCGATTTGTGAAATACATTTTCTCTCAATTCCAATCTCAATCTCGTTTATTTTTCCTATCCATCAGAAACTCGCCAATTCAATCTCACTCACTGACATTTCGGCCAACAAAATACACCCTCTTCCCCCCTTCAACCATTTTCCTGCTCATCTATACTATAAAAAAATCACGAAATATCATCATGAATATCAATATCATTAACGTTATCATGATAAATATCATTATGATTGTCAACAATAATATTAATGCCACGATGAATATCACAATGTCTATCAATATCATTATGATTATGAACAATAATATTAATTCCATGATAAATATCACAATTTCCATCAATATTATTATCATTATATTGGTAAATATCATTATCTTTGTCATTATTATAAATATCATCATGTACATCAACATCATGAAGATAAACATCATTATGATTATCCAAAATAATCTTAATACCATGATAAATATCATCATGCCTATCAATATCATTTTAAATATCATCATGCATATCAATATCATTATATTGGTAAATATCATCGTTGTTGTTATAAATATTATTATGTATATTAATATCATAAAAGTCATCATGATAAATATCATTATGATTGTCAATAATAATCTTAACACCATGATGAATATCACCATGTCGATCAATATCATTTTAAATATCATCATGCATATCAATATCATTATATTGGTAAATATCATCGTTGTTATTATAAATATTATTATGTATATTAATGTCATGAAAGTCATCACGATAAATATCATTATGATTAATAGCAATGAAATTAATACCATGATGAATATCATCATGTTCATCAACGTCAATATAATTATTATTATAAATATCATCATGCATATTAATATTAATATAAATTGGTATATAATGTCTAAATTATGTCAGTTTTTCCAAACTAATGATAAATCATTAACATTTATCTTTTTTAATAACTAAAATTAACATTTATATAATATTTTACCAGAATCCTAATTTCACTCCAGACTGACAAAATTTATAAATAATAATACGCAAGAACAGAAATGGCTTTCAAGCACTTAAAAATGTAGTTTAAATCGAAATAAATAATTGACAAGATTAACAAACTGACACAACAGCATTTCCGTTTTAACTTTTACCCCGGAAGGGCGGCTGGTCCTCAAGAGACCCAGTTGTGTCTCTGCTCTAAAACGGGACCCGTCATTTCTGGTGTCCTCTATCTCTATCTCTGTTTAGTGTTTAATGTGTAGTGCTTGCCATGACTTTTGTGATCCCCTCGGTTGGGGTGGTCCCCGGGGATAAACTACCCCAAACTACCTCTACCCCCGAAACCCAACTCGACAGAGCACCTTCAGCTACTTCCTTGCTTCTTCAACATCCGTACATAAGCCCATCAACCTGCCTACTCTCTTTCCCTGCTCCTGCTCCCTTCTGCCCAACTCAGTTTATACTACTCCTCGCTAACCCCCGAGCACATAAATAAATAAATAAATGGATTTACGAGCCGACTTTGGATCCAAAAAAGTAAATAGCCTTTCTACGAACAATGGAGCTACGCCGTTAATATTAAGTTTGTTTTGCAGGTGATGCAATTTTAATCAGGATGCAGTGAACTCAAGCTTCCATTGAGGCTTCTTGAGATTTTAAAGCATGATCAATATTTAAAGTTGAATTATCATGCTTTCATCATTTTCTTCTCTAGAATTCCCTAAATGATGATGATTATCAGTTTTGCATAAATTATTTCAGACTTTATCAAAATTTTATAGATTTTTGGTGTACAGAATCATTTTTAGGGTGATATTCTTTATGAAATTGATAAATTTGTAGCTTTTTTGAATTATAACATTTTCATTGGCAAAAGTAAGATTTTTATCAATCAATATCACCATTGATCGTTATTAATATCATGATAAATATTATTATAATATTATAATTATTAACATCATGATGAATATCACTATGAACAATATCATTATCGATTCATGATCAATATTTCAATCATTATCAATGCCACGATAAATATCGTTATCATCAATATCAGTATCATTATCGATGTCGTGATGAATATCACAATTTTTAATATTATGATGGTAAATACCATTAATATAATTATTAATGATAAAAAATATTACCTTCATCAATATCATGATAAATATCACTACTATCAATATTATGGCGATGATAAATACCATTATTATAATTAATCATATGATGATAAATATTATTTTATTTACATCATTGACAATATCATGATGAATATCACATTAATTAATATCATTATCAATGTCATGATAAATATCATTATCATCAATATCATGGTGAATATCATTATCATTACATCATAATATGGCTATTTCTCATAAAATTGATGGATTTGAACGTTTTCTTAGTGAATTTTATAATAATTGTAACCTCAGCTAAAGTTCAATTTCAATTAATAAATATTGATAATATTTAAATTTGATATACTTCCCAAGTGGAAGCTGATCATCGTCATCATGAATATCGGCTGAATATCACGAACCAATAAACAAATCATCAACTTACCCAATTAGCAGTAGTCTGCTTGCGTTCCAGAAGTTTCTGCTGAAGCTTTGGCCCCGGGCCAGACAAAAACTGGCGAACTAGAACCCTGGCACGGTCCAAATGAGTCGGGCTGATAGCCTCCACCTGGGCTAGGTACTTCTGCATGGTAGTCTCGAGGTGCGGAACCGGAAGACTCGGTAAAGGCTCGTCTTTCTAAAATGACCAATGACGAATCATGATAATAATACCGTGAATATTAATTGGGAGCTAATTTTAAGCAAATATTTGGATTAACAGTAGGACTTGGTAATTGAAAAGACAAATATTAGAGGAGGGGTGAATACGTTGGGGTTAAGGGGCGACTTGTTGTCGAACGGTTGCCGGGTAACCGTCGACCCTCAATACTCTCAACTCCAGATAACTCAGTGCATGCTCGATTGTAAAATAAAGAAAGAATGAATCGAGAAACGAAGCGTGTCCGGTGGCAAAGGACACTTCGCCCCTGGCTAGTCTAATATGTAGTCGTCTGTCGCATGCTTCGTTGACCAGCTCCCCTTTCGCCTTCACAAGAGTTCGTCTAACAAGTAGTCTATTTTGTTGATCGGAACTAACCTCGAGTCAGCATTTAGGAACTTCATCAACTCGGTTATGATTATTTCATTAAAAATCCGAATTTTTATATCTCAACAATCATGAATTCTTATCACGAAAGCGAATCCATGAATCGAAGTAACGAGTTCGATTATAGGTGGATTCGGTAAACCTGGATGGAAACAGACTCCCCGTTCTATAGCTTTGTCTCGATTCCCTGGAGGCTTGAACTCATTCCGTTCCTCGAAGCTGTAGTTGCTACCCCTCGTCCTACCCAGAATCTAGCTCATTGACATGCACTGCGAGTACGGGCACTAACGACCTCGCACGTCTCTATCCAGGGCTTACCTACACCCCATTACTCTGGCAACGCTACGGATTCACTGTCAGTATTCCAGATGACCATGAATTCTTCAAATCGACCGGCTCTAAGGTACTTTTTATACTCTTTCATACGTCGATTGACTCAAGAACGTGAGTACTTATTTTATGACCCGGTTTGCTAGCAATATACAGAGCTGCTGCTTGAGTTTAATGGGTTTGAGCATTTATTTTTGAAAATTTTTTTATTTATTATTCATTTATTTTTAATTCCGGCATATTCTACGAAGGTGCAGGACACCCCTCTGTATAGAACCAAAATATATAGAAGTATAATTTGAGTTAAGTTTGTATTACAATATATAATAATAAGGTACCGGCGGGTCATAAGGCCTAGCTAAGGGAGATTTTTAAAAAAATCGAAAATATTGCAATGTATTATTAATTTTTAAATTAAAACATTAGCGATATTTTTATGCTAGACGCTTCTACTAGAGAAAGCAAGATTAAGAAAAAAAAATTGTCCAGGGTAATAAAAATTATTATTCCACAGTTTAATTTATATGAACAAATATTTATTTAAGTCAAAGACGAACAAAAATTGAAGAAAAATGAAGAGAATCTTAACAAACTTGAGATTCAATCAAAATTAAACAAATAAATTTGGTTTTTTACTTTAATATATGTTTGTTCATACAAATTGAGTTGTGGAGTGATAATTTTTATAACCCAGTGTAATTTTTTTCTTTACTCTTTGCTATAATTGATAATAAACCGAACAAACAGGATACGCCCTTATGGTTTTAGAAATTTTTTTTTTTTTCGTTTTTTCCATAGATAGTAATGTTTCCAACATTTTTACATTGATTGGAGCAAAAAAGATTTTTTTATACGCCTTTATGGTTTTAGTAACGCGAATTTTTTTCCATGCATCATAATATTAAAATAAACTATTTAAGATAAAAGTTTATTTAATCTGAAGCTTTTTCTGATAAATTCCAGTTGAATTACGACATTTAACCCAGCGAAAGTTAGGTTTTGTTAATTAAATGAGGATAACATTCAGGATAACAAAATTCGATAAATTTTTCAAGTATAAACTTCGTTAACATCAATGTTGTTTATAAAATTAATAATTCTGAAGCTTTTTCCAAAGAATTGTAGCTTAGCTCCAGAGTAAACAATTCACCCAAGAAGCCAACAGATCTAATCAAAAAAAAAATCATAAACCTCGGTCGCAATTACTCTACCTCAGTGTTATCGCGACAATAAACCCGATATGAATTTTATGACCCTGGAGGAACAAAGGGGTGAAGATATGACGTAGTATCTGGCGAAGCCGAAGTAAAAAGCATTGTGAGGTGGCCACGTGTTGGTGGAAGCAAAGGAGGCCAAGTTCTTATCGATGCAAACGAGGGTTGTAGCAATTAAGAGATAACAAGGTTTCGTCCCTTGCACCCCCTTCAATTAGTGACACCCGTAACGCACCCCGACCACATCGACATTGTTTGCCGGAATAAAATAAATATAAAAGCGTACGAATCCTGAAGTCAACCCCCAGAGCCCAGAGCCCAGAGCCCAGCGCCTATTACCCATATGATGGAAATATTTGCATACCACCAATCTCCCGGGACATTAAAAGGCTAGGTGTTGGTGTATAGACACTAGCTGGGAACTACCAATGCGGAACTCCAAACAGAATCTAGTTCGTTGATAAGAAGGGTAAGGACAGCTGTCCAAGGAACGAGGGTGAGCTGGAAATCGATATCGGAGTAGACAAATGGGCTCAAGAAACCAGGTGATTGATCTAGTTCGCTGCTCGTCCAAGGTTCATCAACTAGAATGCATAGCCAATTACCCTGGCTTTGTTTTTTGCTTGGAATCTGCCGATGGAGAGTCTAATTTTCGATTTCTGGTTGGAAGTCTTGAAAGTTGTGATAAGACACCTGAGATTGGCAAGATCCAAAGCAAGATTGATCGGGAATCCATCTGTTGGGCTTGATTTGATTAAAAGTCATTTGTACTAAGTAGTTTAATGGAGATGCTTCGGATTTGGTCAAACTTTAGAGAGTTTGAAGCTGGTGCTTCATCAAATTGCACGATGATAGCATTGTGATACACGTAAAGAAAATTGAAGGAATTTTTACTATTTCACTATCGTAATTTTTATTAAATTAAATAGTAACGGTGGATTACTATTGTAAATTTTATCCAACAAACAAGTCTAGCAAGAAACTTAAAAAGTCCAATAATATAGAGCAAATTATACAATATGTGTTTGTAAACTTTACAATTCAACTGTTGTAAAAATTGACACCCGGTTTTTTAAAAGAAATTTTAGGGAGGGAGAGAGATAGGAGGTTGGACTAATTGCTACCTATACAGTAACCGAAAAAAGAAATCGGAATTTTTGTCCTATCCGGGAATCGAACCCAGAACTGTTAGTTGGCAGCCAGAGACTCTCCCTCTACGCTATCCGAGGTAAACTAGTACTCATGTCCTTTAACATTTACATAAACTCGGAGTCTAGCGCTGTGCACGGCCATCACTCACACTAATTGAGAAACATTCCAATTCAACTATTGTAAAATTTGTTATAGTTCTATTGGAAAAGTACAGAGGCAGCACTGGAAATTTTAATCTCTTACTTTTTACAATAGTAAGTTATGAAATTTCATGAATAAATAGCAAATTTTCTTCTAAAATATTTGAAAATTTATAGTAATAAAAGTATAGTCCAGCTTTACAATAGTTGTATCGTAAATTTTCCCAAAAATTTTTTTCCGTGTACAAAATTTGAAGGAAATTTCATCACTTTTCCAGTAAGATGTTATCTGATTGCATTGCACAACAAATAATGGTTATTATTCTCAAAATTGGAAGAATAATGAACAAAATTTTTTGCATCACTTCACTTGATTTAAAATTTTACTTAAAACGACTCTAACTTTGGAAAAATTGGGATTCGGAAAATTTTGTAAGACCCAAAATTTGTAGAAAATTGAATTTTCTTAAAATTAGTCAATATGCAGACTTTACAAATCTGATTTTTCATCAGAAATTGGTCTCGATAGAACCAAAGCCAAAGAATTCGGATTTTTGATCTCCAAACAAGGTGATCCGTGCTTACAGCACCGATATTCCCAACAGAGTTGCCCCTAGAGTCTCAGCAAACAAGATCGAAGGTAACGCAAAAAATTCGATTTAGCCGTCACTTTTTCTTAAAAAAAGGTGGCGTATTTCTGTAAAATCAATATCTCGTGTAATTATTTTTTAGAACATCGCAGTAAATTGGTTGGTAAAACACGCACAGTAGTTTCGGTGTTCAACGACGCGGAGCAATTACGGATTTTCGCGTGCAAGTGTGCTGGGGACGCGTGCAAACTCTTTGTGCGGAGGCATACCTAGGGTCGAGAGGATTTGAAGGGGCTTGGTTATGTTGCTATGGTTAGTCGGTTGATTCAAGTGAGCTACAGTACAAGTACAGTCTCCAAAGGCCGGAGGGTAGAAGGTACAATATGACACAGTATTATAGAGTCACCCTTTCCGGTCGTGTCTCTAGTACCGAGCGATAATCGCACGCGAAAATCGACTGCTGCATAATTGGAGAGTTCTCAAGTACAACAGTTCACCCCATTTTTATTTTTCTTCTTCTTTCTGGGTCTCCATTTCCTTTTTTTTATGGGCTTTTTAATGGACACTAAAACTCTAAGCTAATGGAATAGCCATTAGAGATACGTTCATGTTTATAAACTCTAATGATGCCCGAGAACTTGACCCTCGGTACTAAATTTATATGATTTAGAGTACCTGCAAAATCAATCAGACATCCGAAATTCTCAGATACGATCATCGGTAATTAGAAAAGCGAATTTGAAACCCTTAAAGCTTCCCTCGATTATATATACGTATATCCTGCATACGTTTTTATAGCTCGGGTAAAACTCACGGCCATTAGCAACCCGATATCCTTTTTTTGCTTTCTCAACCTTTTTATATACTTCTTTTAAGTCTCTTGATGTATATCAAGAGAGTAAATTTAGCAAGAATGACTTTATTTTTTACATTTTTTCATATATTTTGTGAAAATTTTCCGTTTTTCATTATTACTTCCCAACGTTATCCCTTCGAAAGTAGGGTAGAAATGGTCGGAAAAATAATTTTAAAAAAGAAAATTAAAGCTTAAAAGGCGCGCTTTATGGTATAAAAAACGGAAATTGAAAAAAAAATTTTTTTCACCCACTTTTGGGATAAAAAAGAAATTTTCGAAAAATTGAATTTTTGGTTTTTGGAAAAAATGGGACTTAAAAAAATTATTTTCAAATTTTTAGATCAAAAAGATTGAAAGTAAATGCTTTAAGCTTTTAAATGAGCTCTTGGAGGAGTTTTTACGACCAATAGTTGTCGAGATACAGCGAGTTAAAGTGAGGCCTAAGTTTTTCCAAAAATGAGGGGTGAAATATGTAACAAAGAAAACTTTTTTTGGTTTGAATATTTTTGAAAATCAAGTATGGGGTGTTGTTATGTGAACTTTGAAGTGTGTTTGATATATAGAACACCAAACGATTGCGCTTGAAATAGCGAGAGTAAATGCGAAATGTAAATGAAGTAATCCCTCTTCTGGCATTAGAAAATTTCCAATTCAGAATCCCACAGCTACTCAATTTTTGAGCCCCCTCGGCCTTTCTCTATAACTATCGCGCCCCTGAAATCTCCGTCCCCTTTTCCTTCGACGAATTTAGTAGTATTGCCAAGCGTAAGATCCGAGCGCCTACGGGCTGAATATGTAAATGACACGCAACGCGTCAGATACGATCTCGTTACTGCACATATTCCCTTAGGGTGTTTATTTAAATAAATAACTAAATGAAAATGAATAAATAAGAGTGGAAAAAGAAAATATGTTGGAAAGTTTTTTTTTTCTTTTATTAATGCCTCAACAGTAAGTACTTTTGTACTTTCAAGAAAGCACACGGAAAATATATACGATGAAGATAGAGTCATAACTCTTGTCAAGTGGTGAGGCGAGAGATCTTCCAGACACCCATAAGAAAATTACTTTTCGACGAGAGGATAAAGAAGCACTACAACTTCTGAAAATATCAAGGGCAAAGCTATGATCAATTTTTTTTATATATAATATTCTTCAATTTTATTTCGATTCGACTTTCATAAGCCATTTCTTTAAATAGAATTTACATTTTTAAATAAATAATTTTTTTCAATTATTTACACTATCGATTCCAAAAATTTGTGCTTTTTTTACCCCACAAGAGGTCATAAGTTCATGTAACATTAAATTTAACTATTTTTGATCAATCTACGTTAAAAATTGCGGAATTGAAGTACCCACATGTATTTTTTGAAAATTTGAAATTTTTCAAAAATTTCAAATTTTGAAAATTTGATTTTTTCAAAAATACATGCAGGTACTCATTTTTTAGGAAAATTTCTCCTCTTTTCAAAAATGATATTAATTTTCAATCTCTGAGTCTCCAAGTACGCAAAAACGGGGCTGTTACTAAAAAGGAAAAAAAAATTTTTTCGTGTAAATTTAAATCTAAGCCAGTAATTAAAATAATGAAGAGAATGATAGATAAAAATGGCCGCGGGGTCAGCTGCTATTGATTGAATTCCAGGTAAACCACACCCAGAATCAAATACTTATTTTATTTTATTAAATTTATAGTTATTTATTCTTGGGACAGCAATGATAAATAAATATCAAGAGATTTATTTGACGATTCATCCTAAAATAATAAATAACGTATTACAAATCGATACAATGCTGCGATAAGCGATAAACTAATTTATTTATTGTATTTTTTATTGTCAGGGGTTTTTTTTTTTTTTTTTTTGACAAAGTACTTGGATTAATCATTAATAATAATAATGATGATAAAGGTGAGAGGTAAAATGGAAGGAAATAAATATAAGAAAAATTAGGGCTAGATAGACTCGGAAGAAACAATGTATGTGTGTGGTTTTGTATTTTGATATATAAGTAACTAGGGGTTGATATGTTAAAGCTTGAAATGAGTCACGTGCCATCTGCCCTTACGCCCTCGGACTTAATAATAATACGTGATATCATTTTTCAGTACAATCTTTAAATAAATAATGTATAATTAATTTTTTTAATCGTTATTGAAAATTATGTTGATAAAAATCTGAAAAATTGACCTTCAAGGTCAAGCCAAAAAATTTTGAATTTCTTAAATGCAATTTTTAAGTCCATAAAGTGTCTCTAAAATTTTTTAGTCAAATGTAATGTAAATTATTTAGGAAAAACGTAAAAAAAATTTTTTTTCTTGGATTTTATTTTTTGAAATTAAAATCAATAATTTTATTTGTTCTACTTTTGAAAAATGATTAATTTACAAAGTAATAAGTTAAAAATACCAGAAAAGATATTTTTGACTCATTTTCATGGGTGTCAAAAATATCAAACAAAGAAAACTTTTTTTGGTCAAGCTCAAAAAAATTTTTTTTCGCAGGAAACGTAGATTGAAACCTTGCAATTAGCGAAAATCAATAAATAATGGTATGGCTCTAAAAGTAATGGTAATGAGAAACAAATATAATTAAAGGGTCGTAGTCGGATAGCGTAGGGCGTTTGAAACGTGGAACGTTTACGGATCCATTGGTTAATAAGCATGATCAAGGTTTTTGTAAATGAAGACCCGAGAAGAGTATATAAATATATATTACTTGAATAGAGGAAATGATACGGCGTACATCGGCATTGGACTTCAAAGGGAAGAGAGTGTCGCTAACTAAACGCACGGGGTAGAGAGCAAACGAATACCGCGGGGTTACTAGCTCTGTATATTGTTGTTGTTGTTGTATGTATGTGTGGTATTACTACCACCACTACCACTAAAGCAGACGGCAAAAGTTTGCCATTTCCAATCCAAGTCCATTTTGATGATTAAGGGTAAACTTGTGAAGTTGTATTCCAGCTTGTGAAAGAAGCTCGGTAAATAAACGGCTCTTTTACGCACCCTGATGCTTTTACATCCATTCACAAATATCATAAAAAAATAAACAAATAAATACCAGATGGATAAATATATTTGTTCGATTAAATAAACTTTTGCTGGATGGGAAATGTTTTTTCAGGAAAGTCAGTATATTTGATAAGTTTATTTTTTTTTTGCGATTTCAATTACTTGATGAATAACCCGGAAATATTAACAGGCTTATAGGCTAGAGCAAGCTTAAGAGTGCTCATAAAAAGATACTGTGTTAAATTTTAGTGTAGTATTTACGCAGAAAAAGTTTTCGTTATTACATAATTTATCCCTCATTTCCGAAAAATCTAACACCTAACTTCTACTTGCGATATCTCGGCAACTATCAGTCGCAAAAAATTTTTCCAAAGCTCATTTTAAAACTTAAAGTACCTACTTTTAAACCTTTTGATCTAAAAGTTAAAAAACAATTTTTTTGAATCTTATTTTTCAAAAAAACCAAAAAATCAATTTTTTGAAAAATGCGTTTTTAGCTCATAAGTAGGTTAAAAATTTTTTTTTTATAATTTTGGTTCTTTTTACCTGAAAGACCGTCTTCTAAGCTTTAATTTTGTTTTAAAAAATTTTTTTTCCGACCATTTCTACCCGATTTATGACAGATCATTCAAAAGATTTTTACATCAAACTACTAAGTACATCGATAGTTTCTGCTTTTTAAATTACTTGATCAATTTCCTGAAATTCTCAGCAAGCATGGGCACGTTAACAAGCTTACAATTATAAAAAAAAATGTGAATTTAACGCCAAGAAAGTTTTCTTAGTAACAAATTTTATAAGTGCGTAAATTTAGTGAAAAAAAAAGTTCTTACCCAGGTAGGAAAGGGTGAAGTGTCTCTCGAAAGACTGCCAAGGGTAGTAAGAAGACGTCTTGGTGCACCCAACACAGAGTCTCGCCATCCTTCTGTAAAATAATTCTGAGAATGAATAAATAAATAAATAAAATTGTTAAGTTGAATATCTAGATAACATTGGAGAAGGTATGGAGCTAAATTAACGGGAAAGTTGGTGTAACCTGATGCTGGAAAGAGAATGAGAACACTGGATAACTCAGTTAGGCAACTAACGGGCAGGGGCTGAAGGGTGGAGGGTGAACACGCTGTAAGGGGGTGAGAAAGTTAACGTTGTTGTAACCGCACGAGGGTTTAATATTGCTATGCTTGGATTAAGTGTTCTATCTCCAAAATTTCTAGCTTCATCCTCCTTCCGCTTACGGGTATCGTTATTTCGGGGTGTTCATTTCTTGATGTCTTATGTCTTAAGCCCGGTTTACTTGTATTGCTTCTGCTGTAGGTGTACTTTGCTATGGACTGGCGAAGGCTTGGTGGTGTTGATGCTGGGATAGCTAAGAAGAAAGAGAGAGTGACTTACGAGGGCGAGTTTCATTAAACGGCCTGATGACAGATCACCTCGTTCGAACTATCTCGGATATTTGGGGGTTAATGCCGGGTTTACACGCTCAGATTTAATGACATTCACCGTATTATCGCTTGATATTTAGAGGCGTTTTAATCATTTTATGCTTGTCTTAAATTCACGTAGATTTCTTTTTTTTTTTTTTTTTGCTCGAACTCAATCAAGCGTATGGAAATATGGATGATGTCAATCTTAAAAAAAATAAGCGAATTCAATTGAATAAGCGAACTCGTGTTAAGTATTTATTATGGTTCAAGAAAGTAGAGGAAATGTAAAAATTCACGGAAAAAAGTAAACTGTAATAAATAATAGTCGATTTGTATTAAGCAATGATCAACGGCTAAAAATTACCATTTCAAACAGTAAAATCGTGAGTTTAATGATCATTATCTAATATTTATCATTTAAATGCAAACATTTATTCTTTATATGGAAGAAAATACTATTTAGTGTTGAATTTTATTATTTTCTATTTGTGATTTAAAAGTTAAATTTAATAGTAATTAATATTTAACAATACATAGTGATGTTTCGAAAAAAATCCAAGTACATGTTTTTATTCTTAGCAGATAAATTTATCTCTCAGTGTAGAGAAACTCTTTTACTATCTTGAACTGTAAAAATTACATTATTTGTAGAGATGGAGCAAAATTACAGTTTCAAATAATACGTCATCCCAATTCTTGAATTTTATTAGTTTCTATTTGTGATTTAAAAGTTATAATCTCACACTAATTTTTTACGAAGAAATTATAAAATTTAGTAATTACAGTCCGACACTGAAATTTTGTTTACAAATTTCTGAAGCTTTACCAACTAAGTCGTTATTTTGATTCTTTTTTCAACACCAAAAATTATTATTAAAACTATAAATTTTCCAGCGTTGAAATCTAAAATAGTTTAAATGAAAGAGGGAATGACACTCGAATCCTTGTTGGTTACAGTTTTTGCATCCTCGTTGGTAAAGTAACAAACTTTTATTTGTTCTGACGGTTGACGGACTCGAACACTCGACCTCTTGATTTTAAGACACATCCTCTAGACACACAGCCAATCCACAACAACAAAACCAAACAAGTTATTCTCGTATTTAAACGATTTACTAACAACCTTTAAATATTACAATTTAAAACTGTTAAAATTGACAAACTTGGAATTTACTTTTAACATTTAAAGTTTTCTAAAACTACTTCCTCCATAATTAAATTTATTGGTTAGTGTAGTAGTGGTAAATCCTAGCAACAAAAAGTGTAAGAATTCTAGTGTAGATTGTAATACTTACCAGCTCTTTTATAAGCCTTCGGCTTTTACTAGTTCACAGTATAATTTACACTACTGGAAAAAATTAAGGGATCAAAAAAAAATTCCAAATTTTTCGGTAGTTTTCAACAGGCCGTAACTTTGAGAGAAATGGTCGTACAGGAAATAAAAAAAAAGGAAATTGTAGCTCCAAGTGTCTAGTTTTTGGATTAGGACTTCAAAATTTTGTAGCCTCCGCGGTTTCTGAGTAATCGTAGAAAAACCAGCAACAAAAAAATTCTCAAAATTTTTTTAGTTTTTTTTTTTGGTCTACGGGCGTGGAAAAAATTTTTTTAGCTTAACCACCATAAGGATCGGATACTTTGTTCATTTAGCTTTAATTTCTTTTTTAAACACCCTGATACGTCCACTCCTCGCTGAGATATCGGTCTTCAAATGGAAAAGGATCTTTTTGTCTTTGATTATCGATATCTCAGCAACCAATGATCGCACAGAAAGTTAAAGGTGGGTTTCAAGAACTTGAATGAATTCCCCTTAACGACTGTCCATTGTTTTTTCGAAAAAAAAATTTTTTCTTTCCGTCACATGAATTTGAAAATGCAACAAAAAAGGGCTTTTAGTGATTTTTGGAAAATCAAGCGCTGGATCGAAAATATTGAGGAAACCACTAATGTTAAGTGTGCCTTTTACAGTTCAATATGTCCACAAAAACCCTACAAAGAATCAAATTAATCCAGCCAGCCGTTTTTTTGTTTCACTTGATCGAATTTTTGAAAAAATTAAAGGATCACGTTTTTTGCTCTGAAAAGCTCATAATTTTTAAAAATGAGAAAAAAAATTGTTTTTTCGAGCTTTTTCCACATTTTTGTTCCAGAAAGTGCTTAAATTGAAAAAAAAAAAAAAATTAAAAAAAAAAATTTTTTTTGAAATTTTTTCTTTTGAAAAGTTGATAAGAAAACAATTACCGCCGCATTAGTGTTATCCAAAGCGTACCACGTGGAGGTCGCGCGGTCGGATTTACGCTTCTCTCTGTGTGTGTGTGTGTGTGTGTGTGTGTGTGTGTGTGTGTGTGTGTGTGTGTGTGTGTGTGTGTGTGTGTGTGTGTGTGTGTGTGTGTGTGTGTGTGTGTGTGTGAGGTATTTCAGGAGAATTGAGACCCGGTGGCTCGTCAGTTCCACCGTATTTAATGACTCCAAACTCATTCTCTGAAGGTTTTTGTTGGTTCAATACCAGATATTACCACCCCTGTTTTCAATAACGGCTCTCAAATGTTCAGCCATGTTTATGCAGACGGTAATTTGAGGCTGCGGAATGGTATTCCAAATGTGCTGAAGCGCGCGCTCCAAAGCAGCTAAGTTCTGCAAATTTGGATACTCTCTGCGCAACCGACGGCCCATTATGTCCCAAACGTGCTCTATGGGGTTGAGATCTGGACTCATTGCTGGGTGTCGCAACAATGTGATGTCATGCCGCTCAAAGAAGCGCCGGGTAATGTTGGCTGTGTGTGGACGTGCATTATCTTGCATCAATATGAACGACCTCAGATGTTGTCGTCTGCGCAGAACAATGGGCCTTAAAATTTGGTCGATGTAACGTCTAGCTGTCAAATTTTCGCGTACAATTACCAAAGGTGTTCTCCAATTTCGTGAAACGCCGCCCCATACCATAACTGATCCACCGCCGTAGGCAACGACTGGACGGACAAAGTTCTGGCGAAAACGTTCTCCACGACGGCGCCAAACGAGAGGACGTCGATCGTTGCCATACAGATTAAAACGAGACTCATCAGTGAATAAAACATTTGTTCATTCCCTCAAGTTCCAATTTCGATGATCGTAAGCATACGCTAAACGAGCTCGACGATGTCTTGCTGTCAACAGGGGTACACGATTAGGATGTCGTGCGTGTAACCCAGTTTCACGAAGACGGTTGATGATTGTTCGAGAGCAAATGTTTCGCACTTGATGCCGTCGTCGCTGTTGTCTGCGATTGGGGAAGTTTCGAGCGACAATATTCGCATTGACGAAAAGTTGTCGTCGAACTTCTCTAACAATTGTTCGATCATCGCGGGCATTAGTTACTCGATGGCGACCTTGTCCGGGGCGACGATGATATTGATTCGTCTCTTGGTATCTGGTATAAGCTCGAGATACGACAGATTGACTTACACCCATCCGGATAGCAACTGCATGTTGAGTGTAACCTTCGTCGATAAGAGTCACTAACCGAGCGACTTCCACCTCCGATAAATGTCGTCTAACCATGATTAAGAATCAAAAGTCAGAAATTTTCAATTTTGACCAAAAAATTAAAAAAAATTTTTTTTAGCGCAGAGGGATTAGTTTTGAAAAAAACTGTTGAATGAAGCGATTTGCTAAGGATTCACAAAAAGAAAAGAAAAAAAAAACTCCGAAAAGCGTATGAAAAAAATCGAAATTCGATTGGGGGTATTAACTTTTTTTATTAATTTAATTAAAAGGAGATCAGTAGAATCAAGGAATGCAGCGGTGTAAAGGTGATAAAAATCATTGGGCGATGGTTTTTGAGTTTCCTTAACTTGTTAAAAAAATTTTTCCAAAAAAAATTTTTTTTTTTAAATTTTTTTTTCGAAAAAATTTTTTTTTTTTGAAAATTTTTTTTTTTTTTTTTTTTTTTTCAATTTAAGCACTTTCTGGAACAAAAATGTGGAAAAAGCTCGAAAAAACAATTTTTTTTCTCATTTTTAAAAATTATGAGCTTTTCAGAGCAAAAAACGTGATCCTTTAATTTTTTCAAAAATTCGATCAAGTGAAACAAAAAAACGGCTGGCTGGATTAATTTGATTCTTTGTAGGGTTTTTGTGGACATATTGAACTGTAAAAGGCACACTTAACATTAGTGGTTTCCTCAATATTTTCGATCCAGCGCTTGATTTTCCAAAAAATCACTAAAAGCCCTTTTTTGTTGCATTTTCAAATTCATGTGACGGAAAGAAAAAATTTTTTTCGAAAAACAATGGACAGTCGTTAAAGGGAATTCATTCAAGTTCTTGAAACCCACCTTTAACTTTCTGTGCGATCATTGGTTGCTGAGATATCGATAATCAAAGACAAAAAGATCCTTTTCCATTTGAAGACCGATATCTCAGCGAGGAGTGGACGTATCAGGGTGTTTAAAAAGAAATTAAAGCTAAATGAACAAAGTATCCGATCCTTATGGTGGTTAAGCTAAAAAAATTTTTCCACGCCCGTAGACCAAAAAAAAAAACTAAAAAATTTTGAGAATTTTTTTGTTGCTGGTTTTTCTACGATTACTCAGAAACCGCGGAGGCTACAAAATTTTGAAGTTCTAATCCAAAAACTAGACACTTGGAGCTACAATTTCCTTTTTTTTATTTCCTGTACGACCATTTCTTTCAAAATTACGGCCTGTTGAAAACTACCGAAAAATTTGGAATTTTTTTTTGATCCCTTAATTTTTTCCAGTAGTGTACATTATTTATTAAAGTTCAAAATATTTTGTTAATTAACCAAAAAATATTTCACCAGGAAATCTTAAAGCTTACAGTTTCATTTATGAATTAATAGTTCCCGAATACTGAAAATTCCCAAAATAAAATCTAAGTACTACTTTCATATTTCAAGTGACTGAAAATCCATTTTTTATTGAAAAATCTCGCTAAAAATATTTAAATCCCTACAATTTAAACTGTAAGCTTTAAACTTTTTCCACGGATAATTTTATTGCAAAAATTTTAATTATTCAACCGCTCTTTTTCCGTAAAAATTTTTAATCTTCTTTAACTGCATTAAACATATTTTCTGCTCAGCTATTTACTAATTCAAGTTGTCACTTACGTCATTCATTCTCTTAATTGTACAAGTCCTACAACGCGTTTTGCATTCTAATGAATCGTCTTAATTCGTCTAATTTTTTATATTTTAATCTCATCTGTCGAAAAAGAAAAAAAGACCCGATAACTGAAAGAATAATTTAATTTCACTGAAAAATCCTTTTAGTTCCATCAGCGGCGGTAAATAAATCACAATTAAATAATAAATTGAGGATGAATACAGTGTTTATATAATACACTTAGAATAGCTCATTGTGTGCAATGTCTACAATGGGGATGACTAGAATTTCGGAAGTAAAACCAGCGAGGAATGCGTTACCCCACGTCCGGCCACTATCCCCTTGGCGGTTACCCTCGCAAGACAGCGGAGGGGGAAAGGGAAGGGGGTTACGAATTACCTACCCCCTTTTATTAACTTACGTAATTGAGATTTATTAATACAGAGGCCACGTAACGCTCGTTATACATTTCTGAGAGGGTGACTCTATTTTGCTATTGTCCAAGCTTCCCTTCATTTTTCACAAATTTTCGAAGCTAACCGCACAGAAGAGAAAGTTAATTTTAACCAAAAATATTAAAAAAAAAAAAAAATTTTTTTTGTAATTTAATATATTTATTTTTAAAAAGTTTAATTAAAAAATTAAATTTTGATAAAAAAATAATTTATTCTTAATTTAAGTAAAAAAAAAAATGATTTATATTTAAAAGTACAAAATTTGTTAATTTAAGAAATTGTTTTATTAAACTCAACAAAAAAAATACTTGAATCGGTAACTTTAATATTCTAGGCTTGAAAATATTAATTTTTTTTTATAAACTGAAATTAATGGAAAAATTTACCCAATACCGGACTCGAACCCTGATTGGTCTGCGCTGTTAAGAAAGAGTGATGCTACTTAGCCATCACAGTGTTCGCGAATTCGGCTAGAATCTGTTGATATGTTAGTCATTTTATTTCAGCTTTTAAATCTACAAAGAAAAAAAAGTTAACTAACGATGAAAATTTTGGCCTTCAAAAATTTGTTTTTTGACTAAAAAAGCTTTTTACAGAATTCAATTAATTTTTTTTTTATTTTTAGGATAAAAAAACTTGAATTTAGAAAATAACTTTTGACTAGAAAATAATTTATTCTTAAATTGAGCTAAAAATATTTTTATTGAAAAGTACGAGATTTGTTAATTTAAGAAAATATTTTTTAAGCTCAAAAAAAAAATACTTGAATCGATAAATTTAATATTCTAGTCTTGAAAATGTTAATTTTTTTATTAACTAAAATTAATGGAAAAATTTACCCAAGACTGTAAGTAATGTGTAATTTTTTCGGCATTTTGAGTCGGCGCTGCTGTAAAATTGTCTAAAGCCAGAAGCATAATTTTTTTGAGTTAAATTTTTTAATTTTGGAGTAACAAAAATATCTTTTGAGTAGAGAAATTTAATTTCTTAGTCTAAAATATTTGTTCAAACTTTTTCTTTTGAATTTTCAATTCATCCATTTTTCCACTAACATTTAACAGTTAAAAACCTCCCTCCTGTCATTCAAATTTTAACTATAAATATTTAATTCACGCTAATAAAAAATAATAGCGCAGGGGTTAAAATCCAGCGTCTTTGCGCCGGAATTAAACCGAAATAAATCATAAATATTAAACGAGGCCTTCAGTCAGGGATTACGAGGGTCCCGAACTGTCAGCCCCTATTTCTCATGTAAAAAACTATTTTTTGTCACCATCAGTAGACACACTTCTTTTTTTTTTGCTCTGCAGTACGATTCTAACTCTAATTCCAGTTCATCCCTTTGAATTTTTTATTTTGAATTTCGGACTCACTCACGCCGATTGATTCTAAATAAAGACGGAAATGATTCCGACCTTCCGCACCGGACAGGAAGAAATTCATGCTAACGAGGACTGTCACTGAAGATTATTTTAAACCCCTAGTATTTTGTACCCGGAATTCCGGTTTCCTGATATTTATAGTCAATTGTCCGAAAATTCTAATAATTTCCCCGGGAACTACGTAATTTGTAGCTCTAAGGATGAGTAGGACTATCGAAATCTTATTTTTAAAAATTTGCGGGGTTTAGTTCTGAAAATTGCCGCTAGGCGGCTTAGCGCTGATTTTTATTCTCGCACTTAGAACGGTAAGGGGGTTTAATATATTCCAATTAAAATTTTTTCTCCATTCACAAAAATTGTATTTTTGAGCTCGAAGAGCTCAAACCCGTAATAAGTGTAATTTTGAGCGCTTAAGGTTGGCCTTTAAGGTCAACCGTTTTCCTAATTTTTTTTTTTTTTATTAGTGAGTAATTAACGACGAATAATTACCTTGATATAATTTTAAAATTAGTACCAAATTATTGAAGAGCATCGTTGAGGTCCAAACTGAGTCCATAATGTACTTGGTTGTCGCAAAGTAATAAGAATAATGATATATTTACCATTTAAAATACCAAATTTAACCACTACTTTCTATGAACACTAATTTGTAATAATAGCTATACGACTCTAGCGATAACTATCAGCGGAGATTATCTGCTTGCAAAATATTAAATCATTGAAAAAATTCAGCTCTCAACCTTTTTTTTTTTTTTTTTAATCTTGAGATAAAAGGTTATCAGTAAGTTAGAAAGATATAAAAATATTGTTGTTTTCGTTTTATCTCGATCGATCTTTCAAATTCTATTAGTTATCAAATTGTACGAAATGATTAACGTAGCCCAATTCGGCCTTCACCTTGGCATTGAAAGTTCATAAAAATAAAAAGGTGATTAAAAGAAAAAATTATTGTTTTACAAATTTAAATTTGAAAAATTATAATTTTGGAAAATGAATTAAACAAATTGAAATTTAAAAAAAAAAAAATTTGAAAAAATGTTCACTAATTTTAAAAGAAAAAAAAAATTTTGAAAAGAATATTTTAGGTCTGTGTAAAAATGAAAATTGAAAAATTCCAAAGTTAAAAAAAAATTAAAAAAAAAAAAAAATTAATTTTCACGAAACAATTTTTTTTTCATTGAAAGAAAAATGAAGATTAAAAAAAAATTTAATTAGGACGAAAATTCAAAAAGTTAATGCAAACTGAGAGTTAAATCTGATTTTCTTAACTAGGAAAATCTAGTAAAATATCATCACAATTATTTAATTAAAGTTCTTATACCTAAAATTATTAATTACACTGAACCTCAATAAGTTATTTAAACTATTTTTGGTTAAATATGGGCTTAATCGTCATCTTGAATAACTTTAATTCAGAAAACAGAGAAAATAATTCGGACAGCCCAGACCGGGAATCGAACCCGGATCTTTCGGTTATGCACTAAGGGCTCTTCCAGATAAGCTATCTGAGACATCGTCAGTAACAACCTTTCAGTCGGCTAATAATTTTTTGTTTAACACGACAAAAAAAAAATGTTTACTAAAATATAGCCAACATAACTATTTATCAATAGTTACTTAAACTAATGCGTAGTTCGAATAACTACAAAAAAAAGTTCAAAAAACTATACTTTTATACTTGTGACGTTATAATTCAGCTAACTATGCATTTTTCTTTCAGTGTAGCTTGCGAGTCAGTCAATGAGTTTTAATAGTATTCTACTGCTAAAAAATAACAATTGAAGCCCTAAATTGGGCGCCAATTTTAAAGTTGTCATAATTTAACGGCTTATTAGCCAAAAAATTGGTCACAATTTTGTTTAAAAGCTTGAAAACTCGGCTATAAGTTGTATCTGAGCTTTTAAATCGATAAGTTATTCGAAACTCTAAACTATTGTTGAAAAAATAACAATTTCAGGCTTTTATTGGGCGCCAATTTCAAAATTGTCATAAACATGCTCCTGACGGTTCAAAAATTAATCAAAATTATATTCAGAAGCTTGAAAACTCTTCTTCAAGTTGTATCATCAGCTTCAAAATCAATAAGTTAGTCCTAATATAAAACCACTATTGAAAAAATAACAATTGGGCGCCAATTGATGAATTCTTATCGTCTAGACCTAAATTAATCTAAAAATTACCTCTCAAACGACTTAAATCATTGAAAATCGTAAATTCAAAGCTCCGAATCCGAAATTGTTGTAAAGTAAAAACTTAATCAGTTTGAAATCATCTGCAATTTTTTACAGTGTTTATAAAACATAATCAACTTCCGAAACGTTCTTCAGGCGACATCATTAAACTTTCATAAAAATAGAATTGAAGAATATCCACTCTGTTTTTTTTTATCAAAGAAAACATGAAAGAAACAGTATAAAAACACCGCTGTTATTTTATGCGCAAAGAAAACAATGAAACAATGTTAGATACACCTTTCTAGAGTTTGTTCTTTAATATTTCCGAGCGAACAATTTCAAATATAAATTTTCGATTCTTTATTTTTCTTAAAAGAAAATTAAAAAAAATATATATTATAGAACTTAAATGAATAATAATATATTCAAATTGAAATAAATTCAAGTTACGCGTAATCTTATTTAAAAGCGCTTAAACTTTCGAAGTCCTTAAAGATTTAAGACCGAAATATTAAAAAGCGTAGTGGAATAAAATTTTATATTAAGGTGTCATTCTGGTTTGTAATTTTTGAAAAAAAAAATTTTTTTACATTTTTCGAAGTACACATCTAAAACTATTGTGCTAAAATTTTTAGGTGATCGGGTCACTGTAACTATATTAACGATGTTTATGTAGATGTTCGAGCGGAAGAAAATAATATTTTTGAAATTACTCAAGGGATTTTGTATGTTACGGCCTTGCTGATTGATTTTAGGTAAGATTATTTTCTTTTTTTTATTAAAAAAACTTTAAGCGCGGTTACTTCAGAGCCATGTTTTTCTGGTTTACATACATGATATCTCCGAAACCACAGACCCGATCTTAATGAAATTTAAACGACATATTCTACATAGTAGTAGCTATTGCATCAGCTACAACCAAATCAAAATTTTGAATTTTAATATTTTTTTAGGCTCAAAAACTGTGAGAAAAAGCCTCATTTTTCAGTTTTTTTTTTTTTAAATCTTCGCCAGTTTGTTATTTATTAATAACTATTAATCTCCGTAGCTGGTGCAATAACTACTTATATATTGAAGGTAAATAATTTTGGTTTTTGTGTTTTAGATGAGCCGTTATCAAGTTATCATGTACGTCAGCTTTATACCAACGTTTTGTCAGAGCTCCGTTCATCCGTTGTTTATTCATAAAAAAAAATAAAAAAAAAATAAAATCAGAATTTTTTTGTGTTATTCAAAAGTGTATTTGTTGAGCTGAATAAATTTTACATAAATATCTATAATAGTTTCTGTGTAAAAAAATAATAAAAATTGTCTTTTTTCGAGCGCCGGAACCAGAATGATCCCTTAATATCTAAAATAAAAAACTTTTAAGAATTTTTAATCGTAAATTGGATAAACATTCAGCAATGAATTTAATGAAAGAGTTTGCGATAGAAAGTGGTGATGATTTCGAAATGAGTGATGCATCGTCCATCTGGATTTGCATCTCCATCTGATACATGAAATATCGTAAGAGTTATTTGCCTCGATTTCCATCCAGAGATGATCCTCAATCCTCTCTAATTCACTGCTCGGGTTGTGTATGAAGTTCTTACTTCTTAGTTGCACCGAACTGTGTATACAGATATTTAGTAAGTCGAGATTGAGATTGAGTTTAAATATGTGAGATGAGGAGATTGAGGATCTACAATATAATATATAATAATATAATATAGTGTTTGTCTGATGCGCTTGGCCTCGATTAAAAACTACCATAATTGCTTAACTATTCTCGCCTCCAGATTGGCTAATACTTTTTTTTTTTTTTTTTTTTTTTTTCAGTTTGAATATGTTTATTTATCAAATTACAAGTCGAGATATGCGATAGAAATTTTATTTTAAAAATATTGTGAAAAGATCGTGGGACATTTTGCAATTCTTGATCTAATTAAAAATTTTTTCAATAATTAAGGTACCCGCGGGTAATAAGGCCTAAGTGATAGAAATGCTATATTTAAAATAACCGCTTCCGCTAAAGACTTCTCTAGTAGAAGCGTCTAGTATAGAAATGTCGCTACAAGTTTATAAAGTCCCGATACAACGTTCTTTGGCTTCTATATTTCATCATCCTAAATATGCTAAAGTAGCGCAGAAGAATTTCTAAAAAACGATTTGAGTAAATGGTAAACATTTTTTATAATTTTATATTTAATAATTAAAAATCATTGTTCTAATTTTTATCAACATCTTAAAAAGTATTGTTGCTCAATTTAAGTGATGATTGATCTCTAATACCAATTTTATCAAGTATAGTATAACTATTTCTAGTATGTATAACCCTTGGGCCTGATTACCCTACCGTAGTAAAATAAGGCCTATTCGCAAGGTTTTTGAAAAAATTTAATTTTGTGTTTGTTTATGGTGAAAATTACCATTACTCCATTATATTTTATGGCTAATGTATTAATTTAAAAACTAATGATACATTGCAATAATTAAATGCAATATTTTGGATTTTTTTCAAAATTTCCCTTAGCTAGACCTTATTACCCGGCGGTACCTTATTTACAAATATAATGTCAAAAAAATTGAGAAAAGTACTATTTATTTTTACGGATAAAAAATAATAAACGTGAAAAATTAGTACGATGAATAATTATTTTTGACTAAGGTAAAAGCCCCTGTTATTGACAGGGCCCCCACTATTAACACTCTAATTAATTTAATTACTTCATTATCAAAATCTGTAAATAATTACAATTATTGATATTATATGACAATTTTACATATTTTTAAAATTAAAAAATAGTAAAATTTAATTCCAAGGTATAAACTATTTACCGCAAGAAAATTTCATTTTTTCAAGTAGGCCGAAACTGCTTATACGTTTGTAATTTCTTAAAAACATTGTTAAGAAAGACCTTATTTTCAAATCCAGATTTCTCAATGTTTTTTTTATGTAATTACATTGTTTAAAATTAGTTTAGATTATTTATAGTCTAAATAACCATGCAATCATTTATTTATACTTTATCGAGTTGAAATAAATTTTAAAATAGCGGATGTCAATGATGAGGACATAAAAATTAACTTGCGTCAACTAACGACATAGGCCATAATGTAAGGCAACCTAACTCCCTCAACATACATGTCAATGTATTAATGTTTACATACTGTCATGTGATTTTATAAGAATCAAAGTAAGTATTTGAGACTAGAAAAAATTGCAAAAAAAAACCTGGTAAAAAATATAGAAAAGCTAGGTCTTGAACGAATTTTAAAATAATAAAAATTTAATTTAATATAAGTTAATATAAATTTAACTGTAATAAACGACCTGTCAATAATAGGGTCAATGGTATGTCAATAACCGGCTCTTTGAATTTTTTGCACTGTCAATAATACATACATTCGACCTGTTGGTTTTAAGTTGACATAATAATTATTAAATTTATTCCTATTAAAGTTAATTAATTAAATTATATAAGTAGAAATAATGAGTAAGGTGCCCTAAAAAAAAAGTTGACAGTATTGATTTGAAGCACGATAAAAAAATTCAAATATTCATGATCACACTTATAGTGTCAATAATGGGGGCTGTTACCTTTACGGTAAATTTTAGAATACTTTTTTTTCGTAAGAAAATAAAATCTAAAATTTTTTTAATTTTATTTTAGAATCTATCATTTTTTCTGACCCTCACTGATATCAACGTGAATATTATGGTCATGAAATAAGACTACATGTTGCGATAAATAAACATTCAAAGGATCATAAAGTAGCATTACAGGAGTAGCATTCATGAGTAGCCATTCCCCATATGTCTTGGATAATATTATACTAGAGTATACGCTCATAATAATAGCCGGTGTTGGTGTGTAACAAAAAAATTTATTTTGTCGTTTCGATACGGTTAGATTCGTTCGTGGGGTACTAAACGCGTATGCTTGGTAAGATTTATCATAAGGGTGGTAAGTAAAAAAAAAAAATAAGTTTTTTCATCACACCAGACTTGAAGCATACACTGTAAAAAATTTGGAGAGAAATTTGCGGAGTAGCCAATTTTTAAATAATTTCTGCGAAGTGAAATTAATTGATTACTTTTATTATTGGTTAAATAAAAAAAAAATAATAGTAAATTTGTTATTTTAAAAAAAAATTATTTACCCGAGCTAGCTGTTATTCTTCTTTCTTGAGAGTGAGGAGGAGAAGCGTAAAGAATCCCAAGAACGAACAAGTTGATGTTACTGGTGTTGTGAGGGTCGAGGATGCTGTGGGGTGGCAAACGGGGGCTGATTGTGCACAAGCCGACCCTTGTAGTCTTAGCAATAGGCAATAGGCAATAGGCAATCGGGAATTTGGGGGTCTGGGTAACGACACGTCGTCAGTTAATCAAGCCATTTCGCTTTTACGCCGATGGAATTACTACGTGGTCATCGATTTTACTCACACTCGCACTTACACTCACCCTCATGCTCCCTATCCTCATCCCCGAGCCTCTAATAATTATACCGAATAAACTTCATGTTTTTTTTCTTCTTTTTTGCATCATTCTTCTCTTTTTCGAGCGCTAATTAACCCGGTGATTAAATTTGTTAATCAACTTTTAATTAACTTCGTGCTGTAATCCCACCCATTTTTTCCTATCATTAAAATTCGCCACCCCTTCTTCTACTCATAATTGGGGTGAAGCCTTCATTGAAAACTTGAATTTTATAAGAATTCCTAGATTCTCAATTGATAGCATTTGAAACCAATTTTTGCATCTCTTATTACGTGATCTATGCCTCGGAATTTTTAGCAGGCATTACACTATAACAAGCTCAAAACTGCCAAAAAAAAGATCCCATGTTAAATTTAGATGTTAATCTAACACAGAAAAAGTTTTCTTTGTTACATAATTCACCCATCATTTTCGGGAAAACTTGTTCGTAACTTCGACACGCGATATCTCAGCAACTAATGGTCACAAAAATTTTTTCAAAAGCTCATATTAAATCTCAAAGAATTTTCTTTTAACTCTTTTGAGCCAAAAGTTTAAAAAAAATTTTTTTGAATCTCATTTTTCCCAAAAACCAAAAAATCGATTTTTTGATAAATTCGTTTTTAGCTCACAAGTAGGTTAAAAATTTTTTTTTTCAAAATTTTGGTTCTTTTTACCTTCAAGGACGTCTTTTAAGCTTTGATTTTCTTTTTTTAAAATTTTTTTGTGACCATTTTTACTCAACTTATGGCGGGATAACCAAAAGACTTCTATAGAGGGTTATACATTAGGTTGCTTAAAAAATGATCAAAAACTGTTTAGACTCACATATGGTATACAAATTTACGTTCTCACGTTATTTAAAAAAAAAAGTGCATTTATGACCCTCTAGAAAGGGAAGAAGCAAAAACTTCACCCGTAAAATAATCCACGTCCTCATATAACATAACAAATGATGACGGATCGTTGTCATAGCATAATTTACGATGAAGAAAAATAAAATACAAAAATACAAAATGTTTTTTTTTCTTTTATAACCAACAGACACGTAACATGTGGATACATTATTTATTCGCCGGATAATGTGAAAATGCGCCTCCAGTCATATATCTTTTTCACCCTACGTCGATTTATACCTTGCTTAAATACCATCCCCTGTCCCCTTGGTTGCCGGGTAGTTTTCTACTAAAGGAGAAAAACTATTAGATCTATATCGACCAAGGAGAATAATTTTTTACTGAAAAACTGGATTAAAAAGAGTCATCTTAGACAAAGGACGTGCAAGAAAAAAAATAAAACGCTTGGGGCATTGTTACTGTTAACCCTCGGCAATTTAACCCCACACTCACCTCTCACCGCAGCTTTTCAAGACCAAGAAGACTTCAAGCCCACGTTTTTTATCACTTCTCTCCTTTGTCAAGCCATAAACGGAAGTTATAGTGCTTGATATTTCCGGCGGGTTCGAAAATTATTTCGCTTTAGTCCTGCGGAGCTTTGAATTTACGATTTTCAATGATTTAAGTCGTTTGAGAGGTAATTTTTAGATTAATTTAGGTCTAGACGATAAGAATTCATCAATTGGCGCCCAATTGTTATTTTTTCAATAGTGGTTTTATATTAGGACTAACTTATTGATTTTAAAGCTGATGATACAACTTGAAGAAGAGTTTTCAAGCTTCTGAATATAATTTTGATTAATTTTTGAACCGTCAGGAGCATGTTTATGACAATTTTGAAATTGGCGCCCAATAAAAGCCTGAAATTGTTATTTTTTCAATAATAGTTTAGAGTTTCGAATAACTTATCGATTTAAAAGCTCAGATACAACTTGTAGCCGAGTTTTAAAGCTTTTGAACAAAATTGTGACCAATTTTTTGGCTAATAAGCCGTTAAATTATGACAACTTTAAAATTGGCGCCCAATTTAGGGCTTCAATTGTTATTTTTTAGCAGTAGATTACTATTGAAACTCATTGACTGACTCGCATGCTACACTGAAAGAAAAATGCATGGTTAGCTGAATTATAACGTCACAAGTATAAAAGTATAGTTTTTTGAACTTTTTTTTGTAGTTATTCGAACTACGCATTAGTTTAAGTAACTATTGATAAATAGTTATGTTGGCTATATTTTAGTAAACATTTTTTTTTTGTCGTGTTAAACAAAAAATTATTAGCCGACTGAAAGGTTGTTACTGACGATGTCTCAGATAGCTTAACTGGAAGAGCCCTTAGTGCATAACCGAAAGATCCGGGTTCGATTCCCGGTCTGGGCTGTCCGAATTATTTTCTCTGTTTTCTGAATTAAAGTTATTCAAGATGACGATTAAGCCCATATTTAACTAAAGATCGTTTAAGTAACTTATTGAGGTTAAATGTAATTAATAATTAATGGCTATATATTAATTTGAAAATTAATGATACATTGCAATAATTAAATGCAATATTTTGGATTTTTTTCAAAATCTTCCTTAGCTAGGTCTTATTACCCGCCGGTACTTTATTTTCGAATGTTATCGGACTAAATTCAAACAACTTGAAAATTGGCGGACTTAAACTCCAAAATAGCCAACTGATAATTGAAAACAATGGACCTCACCACTGGAAAGCTAAAAAAACACACATCCTGAGGTAAAATATCAAGTATCAAAAAAAGGCCCATAGAATTTTCCCGTCGATGTACCAATTTCTTTTCTCCTTGATCTTTCCATTAATTTTAATGCTCCCATCCCCTTGCTGAGCGAGAACACGATCTCATTTTATCTGGCGTCGACCCTTACACGATCCCACATTTAGCTGTAACCCAAACCACGACAACTAGTAGTTGAATCTTTCACATCATCTTTTGAAGCCTCCCTCTCTGTCCTCGGCTTCACCTCATCCAAGACTCCCTTACACTCTGAAATTACTCTCGGGCAGCGTATTGTCTCTGCGCCAAGAAAGTCTCGTTCGAATCCAAGATAGGGCACGCGGATTTTCTAGTGGCTCTAAAAAGAAAAAATAAAAAGGGGCCACGTGTGCAGTCGGATTATGAGTGGATCCTTCTACAAGGGTTTCAAATTCTTTCTTTTATCATTCTTCCCCTTTCCCTTCCCCTTCTGCCAGAACACTTCGGATGCTCTAGCATTGTACGAGCAAATCCCTGAGGACTACCGACATTTCTCGCTCTGGATTTCTATCTAGTGAGAATCTGATACGAATTCTTTTACCATGTCCAATTGTATTTGCTTATCTGCTAAAATGTTATACATTTATTTTATCTTGTCCGGGGAGAAAAGGCCTTGGGGCTTCTCCGTATGGAATACTAATTTGAATTAGCTTCAATTTTTCATCCTAGATTAGAGGAGTCGTTACTCGATTGCTGATAACTGATAAGGACAAAAAAAAATTATCTATAGTTTTAAAGCTTAAAATCGGATAAAAAAGAAAAAAAATTAAAAAAAAACCTTCAATTTAAAGCGATTTCAAAAAAAGTATTTTTTTTTCAGACATCGGGAAATTAAAAAAAAATCAAGATTACTTTTAAAGGTGCAGAAAAAAATGACAACATAGAATTTCAGCTCAGAAGTTTCAAATATTTGAACTATTTTTTTATTTAAATATAAAATATTTCAGACTAAGAAATTAAATGTCTCTACTCAAGAGATATTTTTGTTACTCCAAAATTAAAAAATTTAACTCAAAAAAATTATGCTTCTGGCTTTAGACAATTTTACAGCAGCGCCGTCTCAAAATGCCGAAAAAATTACACATTACTAGTGTATAAACAATTTTGTGATGGCTACGTAGTATCACTCTTTCTTAACAGCACGGACCGATCAGGGTTCGAATCCAGTCTTGGGTAAATTTTTCCATTAATTTTAGTTAATAAAAAAATTAACATTTTCAAGACTAGAATATCAAAGTTATCGATTCAAGTATTTTTTTATTGAGCTTAAGAAATATTTTTTTAAATTAACAAATCTCGTACTTTTCAATAAAAATATTTTTAGCTCAATTTAAGAATAAATTATTTTCTAGTCAAAAGTTATTTTCTTAATTCAAGTTTTTTTATCCTAAAAATTGAAGAAAAATTAATTGAATTCTAAAAAAAGGTTTTTTAGTCAAAAAACAAATTTTTGAAGGCCAAAATTTTCATCGTTAGTTAACTTTTTTTTCTTTGTAGATTTAAAAGCTGAAATAAAATGACTAACATATCAACAAATTCTAGCCGAGTCCGCGAACGCTGTGATGGCTAAGTAGCATCACTCTTTCTTAACAGCGCAGACTGATCAGGGTTCGAGTCCGGACTTGAGTAAATTTTTCCATTAATTTCAGTTTATAAAAAAATTAATACATTCAAACTTAGAACATTACAGTTATCGATTCAAGTATTTTTTTATTGAATTTAAAGAACAATTTCTTAAATTAACAAATTTTGTACTTTTTAATATAAATCATTTTTTTTTGCTTAAATTAAGAATAAATTATTTTTTATCAAAATTTATTTTTTATATCCCTTTAATTTAAAAATAAATATATTAAATAACGAAAAAAATTTTTTTTAGTCCAAAAACAAATTTTTAAAAATATTCCTGATCTACTGTACACTTTTTTTCTGTGTTATTTAAAGCCAATGGCCCTTAAATTGGTCAAAAATCATTCACTAAAATAAAAAGTTGCTATTGAATGTCTAACACCTGAGCGGCTGGATCTGAAGGCCATTAGACGTCACAGCGGGTGTTAGCTTGGCTCTGATCGTCAGATATTGTCAGCGTCAACAGCAGAACACCAATAATAATAACAATAACAAAGATAGTAATAATAACACGAATGGGACACACTGTTCGGTAAAAAAATAGAGACATACCGTCCAGAGAGAAACAGAGACAGTTAAATTCAAAGTGAGAAGGACAGAGCCTGGCGTTTTGGGACACGGTCGTCATGACTACACCCTTAATAGTTATTTATTCATGATTCGCCTTCAGCTTCACTTCAACCCTCACTATCAACTTTTTGGAAACAAAAAATTGTTAACGATAACGATACAGTGTCAATTTTTTTAGATTTTTTATAAAAGATTTTGAATATTAAGCAAAACAAGAGAGAATGGAGAATTGAGGAATGGAAATGAAAAAAAGCATTGATTGAGCGTTAAAGAGGGTGCTAATGTTGTCGGGGACCGATGAGGCGAATAATCGGATTTGGGGATTATCATGCTCTTGTTCTCACTATGGTGTACCCACAACACTTGAAAGAAATTTATCTGTTTATAATACGGTTTGTTTGAATTTTAACGTAAACACTACTGCTGGTGGATAGTTCACAGTTCAATCCAAATTTTAGGGGGTCAAAAAAAAAATTTCTGCACAGTGAAAGGTTAATTTCGGCCTAAGATGATTTTTTTAATTTTTTTTCGACGAAAAAAAAATTTTTTTGTTATTTAATACATTTTTTTTTCAATTTGTAGGATTTCAAAATTTAATCGAGAAATTAACTTTTGATAAGAAAATAATTCATTCTTTGTTTAAGCAAAAAAAAATAATTTATAGGAAAAAGTACCAAACTTGTAAATGTAAGAAATTATTCGTTAAACTTAAAAAAAAAATAATTGGATCGATAACTTTAATATTATAGGCTTGAAAGTATTAATTTTTTTATAAATTGAAATTAATGGAAAAATTTACTCAAGTCCGGACTCGAACCCTGATCAGTCTGCGCTGTTAAGAAAGAGTGATGCTACTTAGCCATCACAGCGTTCGCGGACTCGGCTAGAATCTGTTGATATGTTAGTCATTTTATTTCAGCTTTTAAATCTACAAAGAAAAAAAAGTTAACTAATGATGAAAATTTTGGCCTTCAAAAATTTGTTTTTTGACTAAAAAAGCTTTTTTTCAGAATTCTATTAATTTTTTTTTAATTTTTAGGATAAAAAAACTTGAATTAAGAAAATAACTTTTGACTAGAAAATAATTTATTCTTAAATTGAGCTAAAAATATTTTTATTGAAAAGTACGAGATTTGTTAATTTAAAAAAATTTTTTTTAAGCTCAATAAAAAAATACTTGAATCGATAACTTTAATATTCTCAGCTTGAAAATATTAATTTTTTTGTAAATTGAAATTAATGGAAAAATTTACCCAAGACTGGATTCGAACCCTGATCGGTCCACGCTGTTAAGAAAGAATGATACTACGTAGCCATCACAAAATTGTTTATACACTAGTAATGTGTAATTTTTTCAACATTTTGAGACGGCGCTTCTGTAAAATTGTCTAAAGCCAGAAGCATAATTTTCTTGAGTTAAATTTTTGAATTTTGAAGTAAGTAAAATATCTATTACGTCGGGAAATTTCTTGATTACAAAATATGAATTATTAAATTTCTCCAATTTATTTAACCTAATCAATAAAAAACCTAAAAATTTCAAAGGAAAGATATAAAGTACACTTAAAATTTAAAAAGTCATTGACGAAGACAAAAAAAGCTTTCAAAGCCCCTAGCTGAAAGGGAGCACTCACAGTGAAACACACAATGTATATTTATATCTACACCAAGGTATCTTTGGGGTCGTATTAGTCGTTGACATATCCCAGGTATTGTAACCCGCTAAAGCGTCATATAATATAGCATAACATAATATAATACTAGTCCGTACGCAAAGGCATTGTTCCGCCATCCTCGGGTTCAAGTAGACACGTGTCAAGTGGAATTCGTCTATCCCGATCTGAAAATTGCGTATGTGGAGATAATATGATATACATAATAGAATATACTAAAAAAAAAAAAAAAAAAAAAATTCATAACGCAGTGTCTGGTTAACCCCATCAAAGTGTAATAATATTTATATTAGGGTGTAGTCCAATAGGGGTAGTTCTCTGTAGGGTGACGTTTCTACTACATTATATATTTATATACATAGACGAGGATCTAGGAGCGCCATACACGCATGTGACGTCTTAACGATCATTAAAAATTCATAAATTGTTTTTATTAATCAATTGCTTTATTAATTTTTAAAAGAGCAATTAAATAATTACAATTTTTGCAGTCGAAATTGTCCGTGAAAAAAAATGTGTAAATTTTACAGTGCAAATTTTAGGAATTTAAATATTAGTAATAAGACTTTTTAATAAAAAATTGTAAATTTAAAAATTTTAAAGTGGATTTTTAGTCACTTGAAATATGAAAGCAGTACTTAGATTTTATTTTGGGAGCTTTCAGTATTCGGGAACTATTAATTCACAAATGAAACTGGTAACATTAAGATTTCCAGGTGAAATATTTTTTGGTTAATTAACAAAATATTTTAAACTTTAATAAATAATGTAAATTATACTGTGAACTAGTAAAAGCCGAAGGCTTATAAAAGAGCTGGTAAGTATTACAATCTACACTAGAGTACTTACACTTTTTGTTGCTAGAATTTACCACTACTACACTAACCAATAAATTTAATTATGGAGGAAGTAGTTTTAGAAAACTTTAAATGTTAAAAGTAAAATTCCAAGTTTGTCAATTTTAACAGTTTTAAATTGTAATATTTAAAGTTTGTTAGTAAATCGTTTAAATACGAGAATAACTTGTTTGGTTTTGTTGTTGTGGATTGGCCGTGTGTCTAGAGGATGTGTCTTAAAATCAAGAGGTCGAGTGTTCGAGTCCGTCAACCGTCAGAACAAATAAAAGTTTGTTACTTTACCAACGAGGATCCAAAAACTGTAACCAACAAGGATTCGAGTGCCATTCCCTCTTTCATTTAAACTATTTTAGATTTCAACGCTGGAAAATTTATAGTTTTAATAATAATTTTTGGTGTTGAAAAAAGAAACAAAATAACGACTTAGTTGGTAAGGCATCAGAAATTTGTAAACAAAATTTCAGTGTCGGACTGTAATTACTAAATTTTATAATTATTTTGCAAAAAATTAGTGTGAGATTATAACTTTTAAATCACAAATAGAAACTAATAAAATTCAAAAATAGGGATGACGTATTATTTGAAACTGTAATTTTGCTCCATCTCTACAAATAATGTAATTTTTACAGTTCAAAATAGTAAAAGAGTTTCTCTACACTGAGAGATAAATTTTTCTGCTAAGAATAGAAACATGTACTTGGATTTTTTCCGAAACATCACTATGTATTGATGAATACTAATTACTATTAAATTTAACTTTTAAATCACAAATAGAAACTAATAAAATTGAAATATTTATTCTAGTTACCCTAGTGTTGCCTTAAAAAATGAAGGATTTAAGGATGTAATTGAAAAAAAACACAGATTTAAATAACAATGACATTTTTAATAATTATTTCAACAACATTACAATGTCCATGCAGTTTATACTTTATTCCAATTACATTCGCAGTATTTCGGGGTTACTTTTCTCATTATCATAATAATTATTATTATTCTTAATATTATTACTATTATTGTTATTAATTTTATTATTATTATTATAATTATTATTATTATTTTTATATACCATCCATTATTTCAAGATACTTTCATGTTCAATTAAATATACTTCTTTCATTTGTTCCAATTAAATGATCGTTATTATTATTATTATTATTATTATTATTATTATTATTATTATTATAATTATTATTAATTTATTAATGATTTTTTTTTTTTAGTGTCGATAATAAATAATAAAATTTAAATATACACAACTGTTTAGTAATAAAATCAAAGCTTTCATTTAATTTCAATTATAAATTTTTTTAAAATTAAATAATATTAATTACTTACAATAAATAATTTTGAAGTTAAAATTTATTAATTTATTTTATTTAAAAAACAAAAAATAAGTTATTAATTCAAGAAATAACTGCCAAAATTTTTTTTTTAATTTTAATGAAAAAAAAAAATGTAATTTTTAAATTATTAAAATTTGTAATTTTGTCAACTTTTTAATTTCTAATTAAAATTATTATATTATAATTATGATATTAATTTTATTCAATTATCTAATGAATATATGAACTTCTTCTAGTTAATTAATTTTTTTATAATTAACTTCAAATTAATAACGTAAATTCAATAAAAATATTTAATTTATTATAATTATTGATATTTTATTTACTAGCTTCATAATTTAAGACACCTATACAACTGATATAGTCGATATATTTTTTTTCTTCTCTATAATGTATATATATTTATTTATATATTTATATATATGATATATTTTTCAATATTTTCATTTTTATTTATATATTTATGTATTCAATATTTACGATATGTTACAATAGGCGAATTATTGATTTAAATGAGTGAAGTACAATTAATAGTTTTATTATTAACATTTAACAATAATTAATAAGAAAATTTATTTTTATTTAATTTTTGATTATAAATTAATTTATTATACAACTAGAGTAAAAATTAAAAAAATTGATTTATTGAAAATTGAAAAATTTATTTATAAATTAAAAAAAAATTATTTTTATAAAAATTCAATATTTTATAATATTAAAAACATATTTTTATTCAAAACAAAACTTTTTATTAAAAAAAATTTTTTTTTTGAATGTGAAAAAAAAATTGCAACTAAATTTTTTAAAAAATTTTTAATAATTTTGAAATTTGATTTTTTTGAAAATCAATTGAAAAAATTTTTTTTTCAATTTCAATTTTTTGAAAAATTAAAAAAATGATTTTTATCAAAAAAAAAAAAAATATTTTTTTGAATGTGAAAAAAAATTGCAAACTAAATTTTTTTTTAATTTTCAAATATTTTAAAATTTGATAGAATTTTCAAAAAAAAATTTTTTTTAATTTTAATTTTTTTATAAAATTAAAAAAAAATATTTTTATAAAAAAAAAAAATTTTTTTTTGAATGTGAAAAAAAAAATTACCAACTAAAATTTTTTTTCAAAAATTTCAAAATTAGATAAAATTAAAAAACAAAAAAATTAATTTTTTTAAAATTATTTTGTTCAAAAAAATCTTAGTTAATTAAATTTAAAAAAATTTTCTCTAGTTGCATAATTAAAAAAGAAATTTCATTATCAACTTATAAAAAGTTATTTACATAAAAATACTCAATAAAAAAAAATATAAATTGTTAATTATAAGTAATTAATAATTAAAAAATATAAAATTAACTAACACCCATTCAGCATTCATAACCTTCTACCTCCTACAGATTAATCGGCATTAATCAACAATTTAAAAAATTCGATATGTTCTGTACTTATTATTAAGGTTAATGACAAAAATAATTTTCATTTACGTTTATGAATAAAATGCTAGTTAAATTAATAATTAATAATTAATTTAACCGAGCAAAGACAACCAACTAATGACTACAGTTAATAATAAATAACCTCTAAAAATTTCAACGGATATATCTATTAATTAATTAATTAATCAAGTGTTACATAACATTAACTTTTGTTCCGAGGCACTGCAAAGTCAAAGCATCCAATATACACTTACATTACAATAGCCTTAATCATTACAATAATCTTACAACTTATAACTTATAATTAATTACTATTAATCATCCTAATAATATGTATCTTCATTAATAATTATAATTATCCATTAATGTTGATAATATTTTCTGCGACTCGCAACGCCTACGAGTATTGACGAGTAGGTGAGGATTATCTGCGACATTTTTAATTGTCTAATCCCCTTACGAATAAAAAACTAAACGGTAATTTAAAAAAAAAATATTTTGGAAGCTTAAAAGTATCGCTAACCAAAAATATTTAATAAGTCGACCGAAAGCTCATCAGCCCCTACAATTACATTAATTCATTAATTATTATTATTATTTTTATTCATATTAACCTTATTTATTCCTTAATTTTATTATAATTAATCATTAAAATTTATAATTAATTAAAAGCAAATTTATTAGCACGTACCCGACCTACGGAAGTCCAAAATCCGAATTCCTTTGAAAACGACTCGGTACCTCCCACATTCATCAATACGATTAATGTCGCGTTAATAATTACATTTAAAATTAATGTGATCATATCTGATTAATTATGACCACATTAGACCAAATTTTATAATTTCCGATCATATATGTGACCATATCTGACCAAATATGACCGTATCTGATCAAATATAGCTATATCTGATCATATGTGACCATATCTGATTAAACATTGCCGTGTAAGACTAAACATGGTCATATTTGACTAATTTTGGCTATATATGATCAGATTTAACTATATAAAATCCCACGCGATCAAATGTGACTACATCTGATCAAGTATGACCGCATTTGACCCAATTTTACCATTTATGATCATATGCGTGATCATATCTGATGAAATACGACCATACCATTTAAAAATGACTTATCTGACCAAATATGACTGTATCGGACTAAATATGAATGTATCTGACAGTATGTGATCATATCTGATCAAACATGGTCATATCTGATCAGGTTTGAGCATACATGATCCCACGCGATCAAATTTGACCGTATCTGATCAAATTTCGTTATTTTATTTGACCAAATATGAACATATTTGATTACATATAATTATATCTGACTACTTTTAATCCTATATGACCTCAAATGATCCGATTTAACCACATGTTTCAATTTTGTGTTTTTATCCGACCAAACATGGCCATATCTGACTCAACATAACCATATTCAAGTAAATGTAATCATATCTAATTCAATATGACCATATTTAAGTAAATATAATAATTTCCAACTAAACATGACCACATCTGATCGCACATGACCATACCCGATAAGGTTTTACTACATATAATCTCACACGATCAGATTAGATCATTTCTGATCAGATATTGTACTTATATTTGATCAAATAGGACATACATGACTCTTTATGAGACATGACCATTTCTGACTCAATATGATCATATCTGAATACAAGTGATCACACTTGATCAAATATGACTATACCTGATCAGAATACATCATATATGATTCCATGTGATCAGATTTGATCATATCTAATCGGATGTTGTGTTCGTATGTGATATGACATGGTCATTTCGAATGAGATTTGACCACATCTGATCAAATGTGACCCGGTGTGATCACATATGATCATGTATGACCATAATTAAAATAGGTCAGATCCTAAGTTTCTTTATGAACATTGCCAAAATCTTTAGCATCAATAAATATCAAAATGTTTGATAATTAACGCGACATCAATGAACACTAAATCCATAATCTTAATAATAATCCCTAATAATATTAACCTATTAACGACTTACTTGCTACTTTGGGCGCCCAACTATTGACAAACAGCTTCATAATGAAAAGCGTTAATCAATACTGGGCACCTGATATGTTATCCTGGTTCAGCAACGATAAACTAACCTCCTAGCTGCGACAAACTCAAGTTCCAGGTTCCCTTGCTGACTGGGAGCACAGGAACTTATAAAAAAATAATAACACAAAATAAATAAACACCATTAACTAACAGAACCACAATCACCACACGAAATAATAATCACAGCACTGTAACACTCCCCCTATAATAATGAAACCATGGAAGCCTACCTACGAAGACGGATTAAAAAAAACGTTAATCGTAAACGTTACTCAATTAGTACATTCCTTGCCTAAACGGATTAGCATCTTGTCTAGGTTCTGGTTCTGCTCTCCTAAAGGGGTTAGCGTCACCAACTTGTCCCTGCTGTTCGGTGTAGTTCTGCTGATACTGCCTCTGCCCTTGTCCTTGTCCTTGTCCTTGTCCCAGTCGCTGTCCTTGTCCCTGTCCTTGTCCATATTGATCATACTGGGCGTAAGGTTGGGGCTGCTGCTGCACATAGGAGGTCTGTTCTTGATAGTTCCCTTGATACCCTTGATAACCAGTGTCCTGATCAACGTCAGTTTCCATCCTCTGCTGAGTGAGGTGATTGCCAACGTCGCCGCTTATGGGCCGCTGCTCCTGGAGCACGTAGGTCTGGTACTCCTTGTCAGGCGGGTCTTGCATCAGGACATTAGCTTCGTCCTGGAAGGGCTTGAAGTCGTAGATATGTCTGAGGTAGTACAGGACTGGAACGTACAACAAATTGGAGAAAGCAATTCCGATGTTGAGAGCCGTAAAACCAATTGCTTCAACAACTCCACCCGCAATTATCGGTCCTACGGCGTAGGCCAAGCTGTAGGATATGTCAGCGATCGCGTAAATGCTTCCGTAGACCGATACGTAGCGAACGTCCACAAGATATCCCAACGTAGGAAGCAACGCGGTGTCTATAAGCGCTATTCCAAAGCAAATCCCGCAGATTGGCAGCATCAGAAACTTGTAAGAGGTCGAAAAAGGGATGATGAAGCAGCAGAGTCCTTCAAGAGCGAGACCTCCCGCTGCCATCAGCCACTGATGCTGAGGATACTGCTTTGCCATCTTCACAGTGATAACCACACCAAAGACATGTGGAAAGAAAGCAGGCAGCCAGATCATTCCCATTTTCCAATTGTCCTTGGTGATGTGATCCTCCATCCACAACGAGATGGTAGGCTCCAAAAACGCCAGAGCTACGTTGGACATCATCAACGCACCAGCACAAACTGCAATGTAAGGATCCATGAACAGCCGCCAGATTGGAACAGTTGGGGTCTGCTGGCGATCATGACTCTCCTTTATTTGCTCCTTGAGCGGCTTCATCACCAGCAGCAGCATGAATCCATCAGCCAGGGAAACGAATGCCAGAATTAGAAATGGCATTTCTTTACCGGCAAACTGATATAAGGCGCCTCCAAATGGCGGAGCCACTAGACACCCAAAGCTGATGAACGCCAGAGCGATTCCCAGCGCTTTTGACCGCTCAGCTTCTTCAGTAAACCTATCTGCTATCATCGCCAGGCCTGATGTGTCTGCAAACGCAGAGCCTACTCCTTGCAAGCTCCGAGCAAAGAAGAGGACTCCGTAGCTGCGGCCGCAAGCGAAGACTGCCGTTGAAAGGAACATGATGCAGAGCCCGATCATCATTGGGATGTCGTACCCAATCCTGTCGATCAGCGCTCCTGAGAAGGGGTTTACCATCAACTGGACGATGGCTTTTGAAGCAAACAGGACTCCTGTTGCTGAATCCTGTCCGTGGTGGCTCGGCGGTCCTGATTGGGTTGTGTTAGCAGGTACCGGCTCGTCGTCGAAGGCTCCTATGTACTTCAGGTAATCGGGTATTATCGGGACTATCACCATGTAAAGCATGTTGTCCAGCAGAAGAGCTATCGAGACTATCACAAGGACCAATGTTCGTTGGGACTTTGGCTCCTGAAGCTTGTCCCAAACTATGTCCTTAACTTCGCCCACTTCGAGGTTTATCACTGGGATCTTTATTGACGCCATTGTAAAGGATTGCTTGATAGACTACTTGATAGATGATCAATGTCCTTCGTTGGTGGCTTTGTTAGATCACGTTGGGGGGTCGGTTAATTATAACACTGCCGAAAACGGAAAGAAATCCGCGAAGCTCGGGATCGATGACCGCATCAGGCCGGGCCGGGGATAACCTACAACAAATTAACCGTGATTGGTGGTCATCATTAAGTGGTCAAACAATTTTTATTGGAGGGGAAGTTTCTGTTTTACAGAAGGGACGGTTAGCTTTGTCAGAGAGCCCTGGCCCGGCCTGGTCAATTTTAGACGACTGTCTAGAGCAAAAAGAGAACCTGGCAATAGATCACGATCATCAGTGATCAGTTAACTGCTAACGTTATCGTTAGGGAGCCAGTTAATCGTTTGGTAGCTAAGCAAGCCGGGTCAGGCTCCCTTCTAAGCAGATTCTAGGGTGAATTTAGGGCGAATCTTTTGTCGTCTTACCTGAGTTGGTGGAAAATCTCTGCCTCAAGGATGATGCGAGACGTTGGGGCCCCGGCAGCGCCGGAAGTCCGGCCAGTAGACCACTCAGTGTGGATGATATGTCGTTAGCACTGTCCTCGTCCCTCGAGTCGTTTGACGACTCCTTGGCTCGTTGGGTCCCCGGGCCCTCCACCTTTTCAGCCGAGTCCTCTACCGAGTCTGCAACATGGTTATTGATCGGTACGGCTCATGACCCACTAAGTTAATGACTACCTTTCAACTACTGGCTTGATTACTCTCTAAGGTAACGCTGGTGAAATTTTCATTTTTTCGTGGAAATTTAAGTGCTTTTTTATTAAATTTTTGGAAATTTTGTATTTTTGGTTAAATTAAAAATCATCAAATTTTTTTTTTTATTTCAACACTTAATTTAGTTTTAATTCAAAATTTAGAGATCAAAAAATAAATAGAAAACATTTTTATTTGAATTTAAAAAAAAAAATTTTGGATTGTTAGAAAAATTTTGAAGTTAATCAACCAATATTAAAAAATATTAATAATTCACTTGGCTTTAAAATTTTTTAATTAAAAAAATTTTTTCTATTTCAACAAACTTTGAATTTACCAAAATAAAAAATTTGACAAATTTTTTCTCTTCAAAAATTTGACAAATTTTTTCTTTTTAAAAATTTGATAAATTTTTTCTCTTCAAAAATTTGACGTAAAAAAAATCCCGAACAAATTTAAAAACTTAAAAAATTCACTAGAGTGTAAAAATTTCTAAAAAATCACACCCGATATTTTTTCATAAAAATAAAGAAATGAAATAAAAGGTCAAAAATGTAAAAAATAAACCAAGTACTTACTTAACCGATGGGCTCCCGATTGCAGGGACGTCCCGGTGTGTCTCTCCGTCGGGTAGCTTTGAAACGTCTGGCAACGTAGTTCTCCCCGCCACCACGTTAGCCTCCATCCGGGCTACCCCTCGTACGGTGTTTGAAGCACCTTGCGCCCCACTCCTGCTTTGCTTACAGCTTTCGAGCGCAAGCTTGAGCTGCGTCGACCGGGATTGGTCGAGCGGGGTTCAAGTGCGTCAGCCCATTTGAATCCGCCCTCCCCCTCCCCCTCCCCCTTGCCCTTCTTCTAGGAGTCTCATCCCTGGCTCTCCGCACAGTATAGCATCCTTCATCCCTCTCGCGGTGGAGCTTTACCTGACGGACTCTACCATCAATAGTGATGTCCCCCTCTATTATCAGTGGTAGCCTCTCCCTCTCCCCCTCCCTGGAGAGCCGCACAGTGATGCCCCCCTCCAGCCCGCGCGGCTAGAACGCCAGGTATAGACGAGCCTGCAAACGGTCGATGTTGCACGGTATTTCTGGCACCAGGTCGATACCTCGTACCTCGTACCTCACCACCTGTGTTCTCTGTATAAACGCGTTATCACATACGTACTAGCTGCGCGGACATTTTTCTGATTATTCAGTTTTGTTATTGAGTTATTGTTTTTTCTTTTGAGCTGATAGAGAAAATTTTGTCATTTTTCATGCCTGACATATATGGGGGAAATTTTGATTCATTTTATTTATTACCTCGGTAATTGATGATTAATTTTTGTCAGACAAAATTTTAATAAATTCTAAGAATTTTTATAGTCTATTTTTTTTTTTTTTTTTTTTTAATATTTCTTCCTATAAAATTAAATTAAAATTTTTAATTTCTTTTGAAAAATTCTCGAAAAAAATTGCATTTTTTAATTTTTACGTGTCAATTTTTTTTTTTTTTTTTTTTTTAATATTTCTTCCTATAATATTAAATTAAAATTTAAATTATTAAATAAAAATTTTTAATTTCTTTTGAAAAATTGTCGAAAAAAATTGCATTTTTTAATTTTTACGTGTCAACTTTTTTGCAATAATTTATTTTCTACAAAAATTATTAAAATATCTGCTAAGTTAATTTTCATGAGGGTGAATTCAGCAGACAGCTAATTTTTGAGAATTTTTAGATTAATTTTTACTTAATGGTTGTAAAAAAATTTTTTAAAATTGCATAGAAAAAACTTGTGAAAATTTCCATATGCATTTTTTTCTGTAACAAATAAATTGTTTACAAATTTTTAAAAAATTATCAGATGTTTGCTAAATTCATACTCATTAATTAAAATTTTTTTTTTTTAATTCTATAATTTGCAATATTTTAATACCATTAAATTATATTTAGAGTTTTTTTAAGTAAATTAAAATTAAGGTAATTTTTTAATTGACAAAAACGTCTTTTTGAAATTTTATATTCTACACAGAAAAAAAAAAATTAACTTGAATCAAGAGAAAAATTCTTAAACCGAGAAAACAATTTTAAAGAATTTTATTGTCTTGGATCAAGACCCTGAATAATTTCTTAGTTTAAGAATTTTTTTACTCAAATCAAGAAGATGAAATTCTTCAAAATTATTTACTTGATTCAAGTAAATTTTTTTTTTTCTGTGTATTATTTACTCTTTAGAGAATAATTATTGAAGCGGGCAAATAAGTTAATACTTTTATTTAACGCAACGTTTCGTAATTATTCATTGCTTCCTCAGGCGCTCTATAAACTGTTGATGTTCTATTATGGAAGATTTGTCGAAGAAATTTGTAGACAAAAAATTTGAAACTGAAGAAAAAATTAAATTTACTAAAGGAACAATTTTGAAAATAAAAATTCAAGAATGGAATTGGTAATTTTTTTACTTTATTTATGGCTTTAATTTGAGATTGTTTTACATTTTTTAAGTACATTTGTGAGTAGAAAATTTTACACTAGAAAAAAAAAAAATAACTAAAAATTTATTAATTGTATAAAAAAAATATTATTAATACTCCGAAAAAATTATTTTAAGAAAAAAAATCTATTTTTATTCAACAGTTAAAAAAATTAATTTTATTTGGTTTAATTCAATATTAAATTGAATTAATTCTATTTTATTTAATTAGTTAAGTTAATTTTACTCATTTTATGATTATTCTTTTATTTTAGTTAGAAGAAAGTTAAATTTTTTAAAAGAACTTTTTAGTTTATAATTTGTTGTTTTAAATTGGATCAATTATTTGTTTCTGCGTAGATTGTTCATTTAAAAGTTTACAATAATGAGTATTGAAGTGAGGATTTTTTTTATATTCTCAACAAAAAAAAAACTTCGCGAAATGAATTATTTTTTTCTTTTTAACTAAATAAAAATAAAAAAATAATTGCTGTTTGTTTAAAAATTACGAAATGCGTATTTAGATATTTAAAAATTAATAAAACGTTTTTTCTTAGTTTGATATAAAAAATTTTTAATGTTTACAAAAAATTGCATCAATATTTTTTTTTTAATTTCTACAAGTAGCATTTTTTTAACAAATTCCCTGTATAATAATTTATTTGTTAATAAATCCTAAAAATTGCCATATACAAATTAATTTCAGTAACATTGAAGTAATTAATTTTAATTAATTGAACGTAGTAATGTTAATAATTTATTATTTTTTATTTTTTAACGTCAAAATTTATAAAAAAGACTTAAAACCAAAATAATCTTTATGAAAATTTGGTTCAATGTTCCAAAAGTAAAATTTTTTTAAAAATATAATTAATAATTACAAAGTTACATTTGTGATAAATTGTTTGAATTATTTATTAGTAATTTTGCATGTAAAAATTATTGAAATTAATTAAAATTTATTTTAGTGTAAAAATTTTAGCGTTTAATGGGAAGAATTCCGTAAATTTTTCGTAAGCCTCAAAAACAATAAAAGAAAAATATGAATGCAATAGTATTTATTCATAATTTTAATACCTTGAGGTTAACAGTAATCCTGTAATTGTAATTATAAAAGTACAAAGGATATGACCTGGAACGTCTGTATGAAATTAGTGGGCGTTGCCATTGGAGATTAAACTTTTAAATTAAATGTCATATGCAATCGTTCCTATATGACGTTTCATATCACATATTATATTATAAATTATTTATTATGTTTTTCAATAATTTTCCTGCAAATGGTCTCTTAATTAAAATAAATAATAATCACAATTATTGATACTTTATGACAATTTTACATACTTTTAAAATTAAAAAATAGTAAAATTTAATTCCAAGGTATAAACTATTTACCGCAAAAAAATTTTATTTTTTTAAGTAGGCCGAAACTGCTTATACGTTTGTAATTTCTTAAAAACATTGTTAAGAAAGACCTTATTTTCAAATCCAGATTTCTCAACGTTTTTTTTATGTAATTACATTGTTTAAAATTATTTTAGATTATTTATAGTCTAAATAACCATGCAATCATTTATTTATACTTTATCGAGTTGAAATAAATTTTAAAATAGCAGATGTCAATGATGAGGACACAAAAATTAACTTGCGTCAACTAACGACATAGGCCATAATGTAAGGCAACCTAACTCCCTCAACATACATGTCAATGTATTAATATTTACATACTGTCACGTGATTTTATAAGAATCAAAGTATTTGAGACTAGAAAAAATTGCTAAAAAATACCTGGTAAAAAATATAGAAAAGCTAGGTCTTGAACGAATTTTAAAATAATAAAAATTATTGATAGTTTTGCATTAATTAGTAAAAATGATTATTGTTAATATAAATTTAACTGTAATAAACGACCTGTCAATAATAGGGTCAATGGTATGTCAATAACCGGCTCCTTGAATTTTTTGCGCTGTCAATAATACATACATTCGACCTCTTGGTTTTAAGTTGATATAATAATTATTAAATTTATTCCTATTAAAGTTAATTAATTAAATTATATAAGTAGAAACAATGATTAAGGTGTCCTATGAAAAAAAGTTGACAATATTGATTTGAAACACGATAAAAAAATTCAAATATTCATGATCACTCTTATAGTGTCAATGGGGGCTTTTACCTTATGTTTTTTTAATAAATACAATTAATTTTTTTAGTTCAATAATATTTTTCTAAAATAAAATTTATATTGTTTTCTCTCCGTATTTGTGAGTTTTTATTTGTTTCTAGGTTGAATGTCGACCCTTTTACCTCGGATCTATTATTAAAGACAATAATAAGCAAATTGAAATATTTAGTTAAGTCATAGAAGTGTGTAAAGAATATAAAAAAGACCATCAGCGGTGATTTCATTAAAAGAAAAATCTTTAAACAAACTGTAAACAATGCAACTTGTATTACGTATTAAATTTAAATGCAACAAGACGTGACCTGCATTCTCGGTCAACATACATTGTATTTTTTACTCACACTTTTAGAAGTAACTATTTCTAACTTATTATTTGTGGAAAAATAAATAATGAATTATTCTTAATTTGTATTGTTTGTTGTTTAAATTACTGTTGATATTTTTGAATTTAAAGGCAAAATTTTATAATAATTATTTTAATAAAAATAATGTTTGTCAGTAATAAATACAAGGGTAGAATAATATTCCGGTAAAAAGTTTTAAGAAAAATAAATAATTTTAATGGGTGTGTTTAGGTAGTCAGAGTAATGAAATTTGTAAAATAAAATCCAAAGTATCGTAAGTGATTCAAACTGTTGGATAAGAAGACTCGTCGAGCGAGTAACTTGAATACCAAACGGGCGAGCGTGTAATCCACTTGCTTCCGATCGAGCTCACTCAATTCCCTTTTCAATGAAAAAATATTTACTTTTACTTTTAAAGAGTTTTTTTTTTTTTTTTTTTTAATGCATAATAAAATCATTGTTAGTTCTTTTTAAAAATTTTTTTTTCAATAAAATTTAATTAGTTAGACACTTACAATATTATATACCATAAATCATTAGATGGTTAAAGAATATCAGTGACCATATGAAACCATATAAGATGTCAGTAAGGAGAGATATATCAAATAAGATATCAATATATGAACAATGGTTACAGATGACGTCATAAAAAATACTAATGACCACATGCCATCACGTATGATGTCAATAGTTGTATATAAGGTCATAAAAGACATCAATGATCATATATAACATCATACAACATATCAATCACCCAATATGCCGTCATAAAAGACATCAATGGTCATATATGACATCATAAAGAACACTAATGACTACATGACATCTGTAAGGATATCAATGGCCAAATATGACGTCCTAAAATACATCAATGATCACATACCATTACTTAGGATGTCAATGGTCATGTAGGACGTCATAAAAGACATCAATAGTCATATATGACCACATGCCATCACTCAGGATGTCAATGGTAATATATGACATCATAAAAGATATCAATAATCACACATGACGTCATAATATCACTTGAGATATGAATGGTCATAAATTATATCACAAGAGACATCAATGACATCATATATGAGCAATGATCACATATGATGTCATAAAAGATACTAATAACCACGTATGATCTCGTAGGATGTCAATGGTAATATATGATGTCATCAAGGACATCACTGACCACATTGCTTTACACAAAAAGTTAATGATCACATAAGACATCAACAGTCACATACTAACGTCATTTGTCATTTTTTCTGATCATTGTAGTCATTGTAGTCAATGATATCTTTTATCCCTCATACGTGACCATTGATATCTTTTATTACATTATATATGATCATTGATGTCTTTTATTACACCATATATGACCATTGATGTCTTCTATGACATCCCATATGATCACTGACATCTTTTTGACATCATATATGATCATTGAAATCTCTTATGACATCATATATGATCATTGACATCTCTTATGACATCATATATGATCATTGACATCTCTTATGACATCATATATGACCATTGATATCTTTCATGACATCATATGTCGCCATTAATTTTTCCAGAAAATAATAATGTTCTGGATGTATAATATTAATATATTAGTATATTAATCATCATTTCAAGTCAGTAATGTTTAACTTTTTTCTATTCTGGATAATCCAATTAACTATTACCGCAGAATTATCTTTCGCACAGACATTTTCCTTCGGATTATTATGATATTTACACTCGGTTCCTATTATAGGTGGGTCACGGTATCCAAATTTCTTCAGTACAACAATCTTGCTTTCATTCTCTGACCCAATAAGTTCCAGCAGAAGTTTTTTTTTTCCATTATTTTTAACGTAAATATTCATCGAATTTTCTAAATATTTTCTCAAGTCTCTTTGATAGGACCCGAATTTAGTGCTACCAGCATCCCAGGGAATCCCGAATGTTTCATAAAAGGCTTGATAGTGAGCTTGATAATCAATTGGTAAATCTTCTAGCTGTAGTAATTTCGTACTAATATACCCTGGTTTTCCAGTGACAAAATACTTATTCAATTTATTATCCAAAATGTGATGAGGATCGTCGATGACATAAGCATTGAATTCTTTGATAACAAATCGGTTTTCCGGAATGTAGTAACCGATAAAATCAACAACAACATGTCTTTTCACTTCTTTAGAATCATGTTCATGTTTTCGGGAATTTTTCATTATCCGCAGCCAAGCGTACATCGTCTCGACGTTATCAATAGCGCAATTGTTGTTGCAACGGTCAGCATGATTTATACAGTGCGTTGACATTTTCAATGGTACGTTGTATCCCAGATCCTCGACTAATGAAGTGAATTTATCCTCCGATTTTAAACCGAGAAACTTCAGCAATAATTTTTTTTGTTCATTATCGCGGACATAAATCCGTTTACTAATAGATATTAAGTGATAAATACCTTCCATAAGTGATTTCAAACTTTCTGTCCCAGTGTTCCATGGAATTCCAAATTTCGGGCCGAATTCCTCTTTGTAATTTTTAAGAGTTTCATCGTCTAATTCTTTCCAGCTACATATAGGTTTTGAAACACCGGTATGGTTGAATTCCAATCGACCCTTCTTGTTCAAATAAAACACAGAATACTCTTTTATAATAAATTCACAGCCTTCGACAATGTTACCGTTGAAGTCAATAATTGTAAGCATATTTTAAAAGTTATTTCCACTAGTCTACAATAAGAAAAGTGAAAATTAAAAAATTTATTATAATGTTGTAGACACTTTAATTTTTGATACATACTTTGTATGTAAATTAGTGTTTTGTAATACGTCGGATTTGGCAAGGTGTTTATTTTTCTTTAATTGAATATAAAATAAATGCAAACTAGTTTTACAGTAAATTAAATTTATATCAGGATTGATGATGATATTCATGATTACATTGATAGTATTGGTGATATTTAATGTGATATTGATTGAAGGATAAATGATCGTCATGATCATGAAAATGATATTCATTGTAATATTGTTAGTTGTCATGATATTGAGAATATTTCTCACTATACTCATATTGATATTCATTATGATTTTCATAATGATATTCATCATGGTCTTGGTAATGATATTTATAATTATATTGATAATGTTATTAGTAATATTTATTGTGACATTGATGGTGATATTCATCATGGTTTTGACAATGTTATTGATGATATTTATAATGATATTCATCTTAATGTTGCTATCATGATCTTGATATTATATAGTGATTATATAGTGATATTATATAGTGATATTATATAGTGATATTCATAATGATTCTGATAGTGATATTTTTCATGGTGTTTATAATGATATTCATCATGATATTGATAATATTAATTATGATATTCATTTTAAGATTGCTATCACGAGCTTGAGAGTGATATTCATCGTGGTCTTAATAATGATATTCATCATAGTCTTGATAATGATTTTTATCATGATATTAATCATATTTATGATGATATTTATCTTAATATTGCTATCATGATCTTGATGGTGATATTCATCATGATCTTGACAATAATGTTCATCATGGTCTTGATAATGATATTTATCACGACATTGACCATATTCATTATGATATTCATAATGATTTTGACAATGATATTCATCATGGTCTTGATAATGATATTAATACGAATATTTATCATGATTTTGAAAAATTATTTTTCTTCAATTTAATAGTTCCTCTTCAGTGTTACTTGAACTAAAAAAATTGTAATACTAATTTTCTACAATTTATTTCATTTCCATAAAATTAGCTATCACAATACCATGGTACCTATCGAAAATTCATCGATAAATCATCATAAAAGTAAAATATCGAATTAATTAAGGAGATGTAACTTAATTATTGAGAAATTGTTTGCTAATTAATGTAGTTTGTAGGAGTAAAAGTCTCATCTGCACCAAAACGGTAATTATAATTAGATAACAAGTATCCATACATATACATATAAAATATGAGAAAAAAGTAATAAAATAAAATAAGCTGAAAGTGCTATAAAAAAATGAAGGAAGTAATTACGCTTTAAATAATAATTGTGTTAATGGAGCGATTTAATGCGTGGAACAACACCTTCTCATAATATATAACAGATAAATTTTATTATTATATTATTACTTATTTTTCTCTTTTATTATTCTTTAGCGATTGCTGTCTTCACTCAACAATTAATGATCCGCTGATGATTATTCAAGTGAAATAAAATTTTTTTACGCTAAATCATTAAAATTTATTGTTAATTATGTTTAATGACTATTTAATTGGAATTTTTATTTTTAAGAAAATTTTTATTTTAATCCTAAAAAAAATTTTTTTTACTATTTCATTCACAAGAAACAAATTTTCAATTAAATAAGAAAAAATAGACGGAAGTAGTTTGTGTGAGCTAATATTGAAATAAATAATTAACCGGATATGCTAATTAATTAATAAAGATTACTGTTGATAGCACAGGAATTTATATATATATATACGAACGTAAGTACATTTGTCGGTCTATTAGGTTGAATGAATTAAACATAATTATCACGTAACAAGAAACTGCTTTAGATAATATAATGGATACGCGATACGCGTGTCGGACGGTTTTAATTGACGCCTAATGTACCTTACACAACTTATAATTACTTTGACACTTAACGCATTGTAATTATAATTAAATATATTTGGATGACAAACTAAATTATAAATTAGAAGGACTTTTTATTTTTGATTTCATTTCAACGACTCTTACATGTACTCAAATTAATTACACAGTGATAAAGTTACTTTTAGTTTAAATACATAAAATTATTAGTCTAGTAAAATGGAAAAAAAATTTTTTTTCAACAATAAGAAAAATGTAGTTGATTGTTATCAATAAAATATAATCTGTATAATTAAGAAAATAAAGAAAATTTAGCCCCGGCGTTTTTATATGAAAAAATGAGTTTTTTAAAATAAATTTCGTTTCATTGAAAAGTCTTGAGCTGAATTTGTAGCTTTAAAAATGATTTTCAGCAACAGTTATTTTGTTATGGTAACTATTTAGACTGCATTCGAAAATGCTCTATCTCTAGATACATCATTAAGAAATGACCTTGTATCTTGTCAACTATTATCATTTTTTAAAATATAAGCTCATCCCGACATTACACTCATTGAGACCTTTCATTTAAGTCCCCACATCAATTTTTCATATATTTTATATATTTATATATATTATATATATGTATATATGAAAAATATATCAAAAATGCATGTGGGTACTCAGATGAAAGCTCTTGATGAATGTAACATCGGGATGAGATTGTATCTTTAAAAATGTCAATAATTAAGAAGTTACCTTGTATCTTGTCAAATATTAACATTTTTAAAGATATGAGCTCATCCCGATATTGCACTCACCAAGACCTTTCATTTGAGTACCCACATCAATTTTTCATATATTTTATATATTTATATATATTATATATATGTATATATAAAAAATATATCAAAAATGCATGTGGGTACTCAGATGAAAGTAACTGAGATTTTAAGAAAGTACAGTGTAATTTATTATGATATTTTCGGCGTAGTTATATCTAGATTCGAATTTAGCGATAAACAAAATTTGTTTATTTATTTATTTTTTTTTTGTACATGGTAATGTGGTAATTTGTCAAAAATTATTAATTTATATAATTACGAGACTAAGAAAAATTTAGTAATGGGTATATCTTTATCATAAATTGGGTTTGATATTTTTAGTGATAGTTATTAATGATTTAAATAATTGAGAGAGAAAGGAAAATTTTGTGATGAGCATATTATAATTTTTAAATCAATTTTCGTAGTTTAATTTGGTATCATCAGAAAGGTCTTGATAAGAATCAGTGCCTTTTGGTTTTATATATTTTTTAGTAGTTAATTTTTCATGTCGAGTTTTTTGGTTCTATAAATTTATTCGGTCACATTTTTTTATTAAATTATTCATCATTGATCCTGTGATAGCACTATTATTTATAAAATTTATTAAAAAAGTACCCAAACTATTTACAGTGTCATAAATAGAAAAAAATAATTAAGCCAAAGTTTTCTTATTTATAATTTGTAAATCTCGGCAGTCACATAGTGCTACCATATTTTTTTTTAAGGAAATTTCCTTGAGATTATTAAACGGCAAAATAAACATTTACAATTTTTTTGTAAAAATAAAAAAAAATTGTTCCTAAGTTGACACATGTATTATGTCAACAGATAACAAATCGACTTGCTCTAGTTACACGAATGCGATAACAGACTGAAAAGGAACGAGTGCTACCTAAGAAAAATAAACTTCCATCGATCACCCACGTGAGTAGAGAGAAAAAAAGGACACTTGTAAAATTTATTAAAAAAAAAAAAAAAAAAATGGTTTGGATTATTATAACTACTTTGTAACTAGGGATTGAATCTTTAAAAGCGGCAACTTTTTATTTAATTATTAATTTATTTATTGTGAGGGAAAAGTGTAAACATTATGAGTATAAAGTAATTATTTTATAGGATGGAAATAAAGTCAACAGTGTCGGGGCTTGAATAATTTATTTAAGATAATAAATAGTGAAAAATAGAAGTTAGAAATAAGTACGAGGGACTGAAATACGAGCGATGATAGAAAAGCGTATGCAGTCCCTTGTTTGGTGAGTAAACACTGTAATTGCGCGCTTGAATATAATATTAGATATATGTATATTATATATATATATTGACGACCTAGCAGGAGAAGTTCGTTGTCTATAGCAACTGTAAGAAACAATAGCCCGGTAACCCTTTTATTGATAGTAAATTACAAGCAAACTGTTTTTAATAATAATAGTGATAATAATGATAATTAAGGATTTGATATTGATTATCATGATATTCATGTTCGTCATGATATTGATAATAACAGTGATATTAGTGGTGATATTCGTAGTAACAATGATGAATATCATGACAGTAAATTTGATCATGATATTCATCATGACAGTAATATTGATCATAATATTCATCATGACAATAATATTAATCATGATATTCATCATGGCAGTAATATTGATCATGATATTCATCATGACAGTAATATTGATCATAATATTCATCATGTCAGTAATATTGGTCATGATATTCATCATGATCGTGCTATTGATGTCTATAGTGATATTGATATTCATCATGATAATGATATTAATGATGATATTCATAGTGACAATAATAAATATTCTGATAGTACTATTGATCATTATATTGATAGTTATCGTTATCATAATATTGATATTCATAGACATATTTATCATATTAGTGTTGATAGTCGAATCTATCACAAATTCAAATTGATGATATTGATGTTCATCATGGCGTTGATAATGATCATGATACACTCATTCATGATGGAAATACTCATGATAGTATTGATAATGATGGTGATATTAATAATTAAATTCCATTGAAGTCAAATTTATCACTGATATTCATCGTTACTTGGTAATGATAGTAATATTCATCATGACATTATTGTTAAATCTAATGTTCATTGATTATTTTAGTGTTAAAAGTAAGATCTATCGTAAGATTGAATGGATGTTTATATTCATCATGGCGTTGATAATGATGATGATATTACTTACATTTATTACAGTATTGATGACGATTATGATTCATGATATTTTTAATAAAATTTTATTAACATTAAATTTGATACTGATATTCATCATGACTTGGTAATGACAGTGATATTTATCATGGCATTAATTTTTAAATTAATATACATAATTATTTTTGTATTAAAAGTAGAGTCTATCATAAAATAAAATGGATATTGTTGATATTTATCATGGCATTGATATTTACAATAATATTACTTACTCATGATATTGATATTAATTATAATATTGATAATCATGGTGATATTAATAATGAAAATTCATTGATGTCAAATTTCATACTGATATTCATCATGACTTGGTAATGACAGTGATATTCATCATGCCATTAATATTAAAATCAATACTTATTATTTTAGTGTTGACAGTAAAAATTATTGTAAAATTAAATGGATTATGTTGATATTCATCATGGCACTAACAATTACAATGATATTACTTGCTAATGATAGTGATATTCATTATAGTATTGATAATGATGGTGATATTTATCATGAAATTTCATCAAGCTTAAATTTGATACTGATATTCATCGTGAATTGGTAACGACAATAATATTTATCATGACTTCGTCATGACAGTGATATTCATAATGATATTAATAATAAAATTAATATTTATAATTATTTTAGTATTGACAGTGGAGTTTATCTAAAAATTAGGATAGTGATGTTCATGATAGTATTGATAATCATCATGATATTTATCATGTAATTTTATTGATGACGATTTTAATCCCATGAAATAAATTCTGTTTCTAACATTATCTTGATAAGATTAATAATGACAATAATAATATTAAAAAAAATCTGATAGTTATTCTATTAATACCCTAAAATATGCGTCAAAATAAATCAATAGCCAATAAAATGAATAGTCGATTAACTAATTATTGTCTCTTATTCATGCAAAAAAAAATTTTTTTGTCGTTATGATAAAAAATAAATTTATGATATATTTATATAAAATTCGATCTTGACATTTATTACATAATTTAAATCGACCTGAAAACCTTTCTCCATCGATCCCGTAAACGTGACCCTGTCGCGTTTTATATCGTTACCGTTTCTATTCCTACGATATTGTATTATATATACATACATCCATACATAAATATATTTACGAAAATATCTTTCACCTCTCTTATCTCACACCTCAGCTTCTTCATTCTCTAGCCCCGTATCAACCATCATCTTCATCAGGTAATCCAACCACGATTTCCATTGCGCACCTCAATATTTCATATTTATTTATATCATCTTTTTATTTTATTTTTATCTTGCTCCATTATTTTACTGGTAATCAATTTTTAGAACTTTCGGTTAATGTTTTTCTTGGAAAATTTTTTATGAGTGAAAAAAAAATTGTAAGCAACAAAATAAAAACAAAATAAAAGAATTGTTTTGTTCATAGGTCGAAGGGCATGTATACAATCGATTTAACATAGGCCACGGTCATTTTCCTTACACTTTATGCTTTATTTTATTATAAGACTTCGCTACACTGTAAATATTTCCAAAGTGGATCATTTTTATGTTATTAAATCTCTTTAAAGTAAAATTATCTACGAGAAAAAATTCAAGTTGTAGTATCGATAAAAAAAATTATTCGAATTTGTAGACAAAAAATTTTAAACTGAAGAGAAAATTAAATTTATTTGAGGAACAATTTTGAAAATAAAAATTCATGGATGGAATTGGTAATTTTTTTACTTTATTTATGGCTTTAGTTTGAGATTGTTTTATATTTTTTAAGTATACTTGTGTGTAGAAAATTTTACACTAGAAAAAAAAAAAATAACTAAAAATTTACTAATTGTATAAAAAAAAATATTATTAATACTCCGAAAAAATTATTTTAAGAAAAAATATCTATTTTTATTCAACAATTAAAAAAAAATAAATTTTATTTGGTTTAATTCAACATTAAATTGAATTAATTGTATTTTATTTCATTAGTTAAGTTAATTTTACTTATTTTATGATTATTCATTTATTTTAGTTAGAAGAAAGTTAAATTTTTTAAAAGAACTTTTTAGTTTATAATTTGTTGTTTTAAATTGGGTCAATTATTTGTTTCTGCGTAGATTGTTCATTTAAAAGTTTTCAATAATGTGTATTGAAGTGAGGATTTTTTTTATATTCTCAACAAAAAAAAAACTTCGCGAAATGAATTATTTTTTTCTTTTTAACTAAATAAAAATAAAAAAATAATTGCTGTTTGTTTAAAAATTACGAAATGCGTATTTAGATATTTAAAAATTAATAAAACTTTTTTCTTAGTTTGATATAAAAATTTTTAATGTTTACAAAAATTGCATCAATATTTTATTTTAATTTCTACAAGTAGCATTTTTTTAACAAATTCCCTCTATAATAATTTATTTGTTAATAAATCCTAAAAATTGCCATATAAAAATTAATTTCAATAACATTGAAGTAATTAATTTTAATTAATTAAACGCAGTAATGTTAATAATTTATTATTTTTTATTTTTTAACGTCAGAATTTATCAACAAGACTTAAAACCAAAATAATCTTTATGAAAATTTGGTTTAATGTTTCAAAAGTTAAATTTTTTTAAAAATATAATTAATAATTACAAAGTTGCATTTGTGATTAATTGTTTGAAGTATTTGTTCGTAATTTTGCATATAAAAATTGTAAAGGCTTATTAAAATTTATTTTAGTGTAAAAATTTTCACGTTGTAAAAATGGTAAAAAAATGTATATATTTTGTATCACTCTGAACTTTTAAGAACATTCACAAGGTATACATTCAAAAATTTTTAAAACTTTTTCATTACGAATGCATGATAAAACTGTATTTATAGAAAATAGAGCACAGTGGGTAAATTTGGAAGCCAAATCAATAACCTGCGAGTTGGTTTATATTAAATTAACTGAAAATAAAAAAAAAAGTAAAATCAATTGAATAAATAACTTATTTGAGTCTTTTAGATAATAGACGACTGATGATGACGTTACTGGGAATTGAAAATAAAAATACACATTTTTAATTAAGTATTAGTGCATCCTTGTTAGGTGAAATGAAAATCTCGTTAGCTCAATATTTTCCGTTATGTAACTAAATATCGAGTTGATAAAAAAAAAAAAAAAAGAGCTAGAAAAATGAATATTCAGTAGCTACTCCCCATTCAGAGTCTACCGTGACCGAGTTATTAAAAAAGAACCTAACATTGAAATAAAAGACCAAAAAAAAGTTCGCGTGACTGCGTGAAATGAATGAAAAATTATTATGGATTTTTTTCTCTCGAAAAAGTCACGCTAAAGAAAATAGTAATAAATATAGTAAAAATAAAAATGACTTTCCTGATGATAATGATATTGATATTCATCACAATAGTTATAATGATAGAGATATTGATATTCATGATATCGATATTTATAGTAATAATGACATTGATATTCATCATGATAATGGTAATGATGATGACGATGATATTGATATTTCTAATAACACTTACCATGATTTTGACATTAATATTCATGATGATGATAATGATAGTGATATTACTGGTTATATTTATAATGATTTTGATATTTTGATATTCATCATGATACTGATATTCATCATGATGATTATAATGATAGTGAAGATATTCATAATAATAATAATAATAATAATAATAATAATAATAATAATAATAATAATAATAATAATAATAATAATGATAGTAACGATATTTATATTCCTAGTGACATCATGATTTTCATATTTTTGTTTATGGTATCGATAATTATGATAATATTCTTCTTATCATTGTCGATATCAATATTAATAATGATATTCATGATATTGATGGTTACAGTGATTGATAATATCGATATTCATCAAGATACTGATAATTATGATTCTAATAAAAATATGCATGATGTTAATGATAATGTCAATATTCTAATTATTATTGATGATATTCATTTAATAATAATCATATTGATAGTGATATTAATGATATCTGTAATAATTATGATATTATTATTGCTGTTGGTATTGATAGTAATTATATTAATGATAATGATATTCATCATGCTCATGATAATGTTACTAACGCTGATAATGATAACAATACTAATTATGAAAATGATATTGATAATGATAATCATGATATAGATGTTGATATTTAAAAATGATGGTATTCATAATTGAATTTAATCTAATAATTCCAGTGATTATAACACAGTCATAGTATGCATTCTCGAACAATCATTCTGCGAATTAAATTCAAAACTTACATTTTGAAATAAATTGAATTGTCGAATAATATCACTACGTTCGTATTAATTAATAATCATATCAGTCTGTACATTGAATCGAGTGTGTAGTATTTAACAACAATAACAATAATATCCTCGAATAACTGAATCCCTACTACCCCGTCTACATCTGTCTGTCTTTATTGATCCACGAGACCACACCCACTACCCTTGCAAAAGCCACGCCCACGTATCACTATTTTAAAATTTTACTACCAATGTTAGTATCCGTCGTATTGGCAGACACACTTATTACTCATTAATGTATTAGATTGAGTTTTTTCGACTATTAGCTGCCACTTTATTTAGCTCTCTCATTTTACAGACTTTAAATTCTCAGTCAGAGTTGAATTTTTGCTTTTCTTCTCTACTTACGTCTAGATTTCTTCGTAAAACAATGCCAACAATTATTAGATACTTAATAGTATCGATTTTAAATAATGGATCAATAATTAGTTCACCGACGCTTCCGCTAGAGGGCGCCACTGACATGTTATAACCAGCGTCCAAATGAAACCGTTTTTTTTTCTGAAAGGTAGCTGGTGAAATTTAGAACTAAATTTTTGATTAGAGCCTTTAAAAAATTCAATGCATCGATAAATTATCCATGTATAAATAATTGAAGAGCTTGAATTGACGCTAATTGTATGATTAAGAAAATCGTGATAGGCTAATAGGTAATCATCTGGTCAGTAAAATTGAATACTTTCCCTTTGAAGAATTTATGTATCGTTACACAATGTCGTCATCTTACTTTTTCATTCATCGTGCATTATAATTTATAATTTGTAATATATTGAAAAAAAAAAAAAAAAAATGCTTTCACTCATTGATAACTCGTCTGTCCATGAATTTATTCATCTTCTTCGGAAGAGAATTAATTCTAACAGCCGATAAAAATAAGTGAAAGTACATTACATCTTACAAGTTTCTGTAAGTATATTATTATGAATTATAAATTATAATGTAGACTAAAGTCCAAAAAAATTCACTGTGCCGCTAATCAGGAAAACATTTTTCCATTTAAGCTTATGTAATTAACTATAATAATTAGCCTAATTTTTTAACCTCGTTACACATCATTATGCACAATAATTATAATTGTAATTATGCATGCATACTTATATTTGTTACGAATATAGAAAAAGTTATTTATTTAACTAACCATAAAATTTGTTTTTTTTTGTACATATTTCTAATATTAGTGTTGATTAAATATCGTGTCGTCTGAGGATAAATGATTTGAAATGTGTGGGGCTGGTTGACAAAACGAATTATTAGAACACAAAAGTAATAAAATAGACAGAAAAACAAATTGAAGAGATTAATTTATCACTAAACAAATCAATTCAATTGCGTTTGTTTCGGCTCTGATAAATGGCACTAAGGCGGGATGAAGGTAAAAATTCTTATGACAACGAAGATATGAAGTTTATTTAGTGGCTTAACAAAAGACACTTTAATGTGAAAAAAAATAAAAGGAAGGTATAAAGAAAAATTTCGTTGAGTATTAATATTATTATCATTATTGATATTATAATGAATATCGATTCGATTATCATTGTGAATGTCATCATAAATATCAATATCATTTTTGTGATAAAAATAATCAAAAATTTCAATGTCATTGTAAATATCATAAAAAATGTTATTATTATCATAAATATCATAAAAAAATATCATTGTTGTCATCATGAATATCATTATCACTGTGAATATCAATATCATCATGATCATAAAAATATCACTTTTGTCTAGGGGATTATCATTATCACTATGAATATAAATATAATATCAATATCATTGTGAATATCATTAGCAATATGAATATCAATATCATCATGAATATCACTATTATCATAAATATCGTCAAAATATCATTTTAATCTTCAAGATTACCATTTCCAGATAAATCTCAATATCACTATGAATACCATTATCACTGTGAATATCAATATCATCATTATCATAAAAATATTACTGTTGTCTAGAGGATTATCATCATCACCATAAATTTAAATATAATATCAATATCATTAACAATATGAATGTCAATATCATTGTGAATATCATTATCACTATAAATGTCAATAATATCATGAATATTATTATCATCATGAAAATGACTATTACGGCCATCAACAAAGTTTTCGATATCAATATTGTCATGAATAAAATTATCATCATCATTTTCTGTATTGATAAAATTATTATCATGTAAATTAATGTCACTATCAATGTCAATATCGTCATCAATATCACTAAGAATATTACCATAAATATCATCATAAATACCATTATTATTACTTCCATCTTTATTTCTTTAAACGTTCAATTCTGGTAAGCAATAAATAAAGAACTAATGACTTATCTAATCTCAGAGACATTGCAATGTAATCCGACCCTTCATAAATTTGAAACAATAGAAAAAAATAATAAAGATATAGAGACTAGGGTGGGTCAAAAAAATCGAATAATATATTTTTGATTTTATACTCTGAAAAATAGGTTCGTAGACACCTAAAAAGAATTCTCTCCAAGTATAAGCTCTTAATTATAACGGGAAGGTCCTCCGCTTTGCGGGTTTCTATTTTTTTCGAATAATCAGATAAAAAAATTTATATCTCGCTTCCAACTGCTTGGAAAAATATTCCGTGGCATAGATTTTGTGAGAAATTGAATGCTTTACAAAAAAGGTCTCTTATGACTTTTTCAAAAACTCAACCGATTAAAAGATATTCATAGTTGAAGTTTGGCTATTTTAAGGAAAATATTCGTTTTTATTATGAATTTATAAGTCGATGAAAAAAAATTATTTCGGATTGCGGAACTCATGATTTTGTAGGAAATTTACTGCTCTACAAAAATGGTCTCTTATGATTTTTTGATTAAGTGAAGCCGTTACGAGATATTCATCGTCAAACATTAACGAATATCAATATTTCCAGTTTTTGATCAATAATTCGATAAATTTTAATTTAAACTATGAGTTTCAGGAAAATTTACATAAATTTGAGTTTCGATCGATAAAGAAATGTTATAATAAGTTAGATAAAGAATTATTGGAATTATCATTGATTTTCCTTGGAGAAATGCCTCAAGAAAAGATTTCTTTCAAACGTCCTGGTGCTGTTCATCATGCTAGATGGATGGCTAAGGCCATTTATAGTTTGAAAATGTATCTATTCAGAGATGAATTCAAACTCTCTCAGAAAGAATTGCATGGTCTTCGTCATTTCTGTATTTTTATAGTCACATTGTATTTAAAAGCTTGGTTTTCATCAACTTCTGCAACAACTGCTGCTTATCATGACTTGCAGTTTATGAAAAATTTATTGGAGTACAAACATATCAATCCTTTGATTTCTTCAGCTACGTGTGAAAAAATGATTTCGCACTTATGGTATTTGAGTGATGAACTTGCCATTTTATCACTGTTTGACGATGGCGTTCCATTAGAAGTAAAAAAAGTATTGTTGAAGCTGTTAATACTCGTGAAGGTACAGATTCTAAAGCTAAAAGATTTGTAATTGCTAAAAAGATTTGAATTCATTGGCGCAGAGAACTCTGAGTGACTTTGTGTCTAAAAAGTCATTAAATCTTTTCAAAATCTTCGATCTACCGTATGACTTTCTTGATGTCGATGTTGAATTATGGCCTACTAATGAGAGTTATCTCGAAAATAAAGAATACTTTCAACAACTAAAAGTTGTCAATGATTCAGCAGAGCGAGCTGTTGCATTAGTCAGTGAATATAATCAATGCTTGACAAAAATGAAGAACAATTCCAGTACTTATTGCAAGTTGTCAAAGAACATCAAAAACATTCCCAAATTGTAATAAAAGAAATTATTTATAGTAATAGCGTACTGTTATGTTAAAAATATAGACAATTATATTGCAATTGATAATTCAATAAAAAATTTATCTATAAAAAAGTTAAATACTGGTTGTTTCTTACTTGATTCAATACTTTTCATATTAAATTTGACAAAGAAATATGTCATTCACTTCAAATTAAACTAATCATTGGCTATATGTCGAAAAAATGCTCTAATTTCTTGTTTTAATGCAATCAAACAAGCTCAAGACTGAAAACAATATTAAAAAAATTGTTTATAACATTTCTTTATCGATCGAAACTCAAATTTATGTAAATTTTCCTGAAACTCATAGTTTAAATTAAAATTTATCGAATTATTGATCAAAAACTGGAAATATTGATATTCGTTAATGTTTGACGATGAATATCTCGTAACGGCTTCACTTAATCAAAAATCATAAGAGACCATTTTTGTAGAGCAGTAAATTTCCTACAAAATCATGAGTTCCGCAATCCGAAATAATTTTTTTCATCGACTTATAAAATTCATAATAAAAACGAATATTTTCCTTAAAATAGCCAAACTTCAACTATGAATATCTTTTAATCGGTTGAGTTTTTGAAAAAGTCATAAGAGACCTTTTTTGTAAAGCATTCAATTTCTCACAAAATCTATGCCATGGAATATTTTTCCAAGCAGTTGGAAGCGAGATATAAATTTTTTTATCTGATTATTCGAAAAAAATAGAAACCCGCAAAGCGGAGGACCTTCCCGTTATAATTAAGAGCTTATACTTGGAGAGAATTCTTTTTAGGTGTCTACGAACCTATTTTTCAGAGTATAAAATCAAAAATAAATTATTCGATTTTTTTGACCCACCCTAATAGAGACAGTCTTTACTATTTCACAATGCAGATTAAAATAAAAAAATGTAAAAAATTCCCACGGAATATAAGATGCGAGTAATATTTAAAAATTTGATACGCTAGACAAAGTTAACAATAAATATAAGCAAGAAAAGAGGGGCAGTGCACAGAAAGAGGGCCTTATATTTTACTTTTACGTTACGTTAAGAGTAATATATAAGGTGAATGTGAACAACTCAGTTATTGCATCATTTGTCAGTCATTCTTAACAACGAATAATAGCATCACCAGCAACCGGGGACTCAATTAATGAAATAAAATCCGTTTTGTACATCTCTTGGTAAAACCGAGTAGACCGTTAACATCTTTTGTCTTTACTCTTTTGTCTTTATTGTATTTGCTCACTTTTTTCCTCGTTCTCTGGAAACATTATGCTGTTTTTATTTCCTTTTTTTTTTCTGTACACTTTAGACTACTGTACAGTAAGACCATTTTTTTATCCTCATTGCCCAAGGAATTACTTTAACACTTCCATCCTACATATCACATCCTTTTAATTCAACAAACAATGCTATTTTATTCAACCAGATGACTTATTCAGATTTTTATTTATTAATTGGTAATTGTAATTATAATTGGTTTATTTTTTTTTTTTTTGGCTCAATTCCTTCATCTAGCTTTACATTCAGAAAACATCAATAACGATCTACAACACGGCCTTGAGAAAATTAAGCCTTGGATGATGATGTTTTAAAATATATATCGTGAAAGGAGACCGAGGTACTTTGTGATTTTAATAGAGTATGAAGACACAATCAGATATATCATTGCAGCTAAATTATTATTTTTTTTTTTTAACTATTAAAAAGTTATGGACAATAAATAACGTCCAGTTTATAAAATTAAAAATGAATGCACTATTATACGGATAATTTATTAATCTATATTATTAAGGAGATCCAAGTACTCCCCTAGTGTAAAGAATGTCTACAAAAAAACGATACGTAGAAATATTTTTGGTATGCATCTTAAAATTAATTTTTTTTAACGCTGGCTCTAACATTAATGAATATTTATCCAATTTTAGGATTAAAAATTTTTAAATGTTTTTTATTTTAGAGATTAAGGGATCATCCTGGTTCCGGCGCTCGGAAAAAGCCATTTTTTATTATTTTTTTACTCAGAAACTATTATAGATATTTATGTAAAATTTATTCAGCTCAACAAATACACTTTTGAATAACACAAAAAAATTCTGACTTTATTTTTTTTTTAATTTTTTTATGAATAAACAACGGATGAACGGAGCTCTGACAAAACGTTGGTATAAAGCTGACGTACATGATAACTTGATAACGGCTCATCTAAAACACAAAATCCAAAATTATTTACCTTCAATATATAAGTAGTTATTGCACCAGCTACGGAGATTAGTATTTATTAATAAATAACAAACTGGCGAAGATTTAAAAAAAAAAAACTGAAAAATGAGGCTTTTTCTCACAGTTTTTGGGCCTAAAAAAATAGTGAAATTCAAAATTTTGATTTGGTTGTAGTTGATGCAATAGCTACTACTATGTAGAATGTGTCGTTTAAATTTCATTAAGATCGGGTCAGTGGTTCCGGAGATATCATGTACGTAAACCAGAAAAACATGGCTCTGAGATAACCGCGCTTAAAGTTTTTTTAATAAAAAAAAGAAAATAATCTTACCTAAAGTCAATCAGCAAGGCCGCAACATACAAAATCCCTTGAGTATTTTCAAAAATATTATTTTCTTCCGCTCGAACATCTACATAAACATCGTTAAATAATATAGTTACAGTGACCCGATCACCTAAAAATTTTAACACAATACTTTTAGATGTGTATTTTCGAAAAATGTAAAAAAAAAAATTTTTTTTTTTTCAAAAGTTACAAACCAGAATGACACCTTAATATAAAATTTTATTCCACTACGCTTTTTAATATTTCGGTCTTAAATCTTTAAGGACTTCGAAAGTTTAAGTGCTTTTAAATAAGATTACGCGTAACTTGAATTTATTTCAATTTGAATATATTATTATTCATTTAAGTTCTATAATATATATTTTTTTTAATTTTCTTTTAAGAAAAATAAAGAATCGAAAATTTATATTTGAAATTGTTCGCTCGGAAATATTAAAGAACAAACTAATAAAACAATACTATTAGATATATCTTCCGACATGAGACGTACATGATATCTCCGGAACCACTGACCTGATCTTAATGAAATTTAAACGACATATTCTACATAGTAGTAGCTATTGCATCAGCTACAACCAAATCACAATTTTGAATTTTAATATTTTTTTAGGCCCAAAAACTGTGAAAAAGAGCCTCATTTTTCAATTTTTTTTTTTTTTTAAACCTTCGCCAGTTTGTTATTTATTAATAAATATTAATCTTCGTAGTTGGGGCAATAACTACTTATACATTGAAGGTAAATAATTTTGGATTTTGTGTTTTAGATGAGCCGTTATTAAGTTATCATGTACGTCAGCTTTATACCAACTTTTTGTCAGAGCTCCGTTCATCCGTTGTTTATTCATAAAAAAAATAAAGTCAGAATTTTTTTGTGTTAATCAAGAGTGTATAGGTTGAGCTGAATAAATTTTACATAAATATCTATAATAGTTTCTGTGTAAAAAAATAATAAAAAATGTCTTTTTTTGAGTGCCGAAACCAGAATGATCCCTTAATCTCTAAAATAAAAAATATTTAAAAATTTTCAATCGTAAAATTGGATAAATATTCATTAATGTTAGAGCCAGCGAGAAAAAAACATTAATTTTTTTTTTTTTAGAAATAAATAAAAATAATAAATTATTATTTATTACCAGGCAAATTAAATCAAAAGAGAAAGTGAGTATTACTCTTGATGGAGGTCTCAAAAAAATAGAGGAGAATATTGTAATTAACGTATCTTTAAAAATGAATCCTATTGATCAATATATGACTTAATTTTATTTATTGCATGCAATAATATATAAACGAGGAGCAATATTGATGAGTTAACTGCACGTAATACCGATCCGATATATACGTAATAAAAATAAATGAACATCAGAATCTTCTATCCCACTCATTAGGAAATAATACGCAAATGGTTAGCTGCAATTTATTATATTCATTTAAAAATCTCCTTCGGTACATATCATCTATAATAATAATAATAATAATAATAATAATAATAATAATAATAATAATAATAATAATAATAATAATAATAATAATAATAAATAATAATAATAATAATAATAATAATAATAATAATAATAATAATAATAATAATAATTATTATTATTATTATTATTATTATTATTATTATTATTATTATTATCGACGGAACACCGTCGACAGAATGCTGATGAAGAGAGCCCTGCAGTCAGTGTGGATGAAGTTCGTTCAGCTCTAAATGGCAGCAAAAATTGGGCTGCCCCGGGACCAGACGGCATTAATGTCTTTTGGTGGAAGAAGTTTACTTCTACCCACCTCCATCTGGCCCGCATATTTACATCATACATTAGAACTGACGATCCGATTCCGGACTGGCTTGTAGAAGGGCGAACCGTACTGATACCTAAAAAAGGTGACTTGTCTGACCCTAAGAATTTCAGGCCTATCACCTGCTTGAATGCGGTTTATAAAATTTTTACAAAAATTTTAAATAACCGTATCTTGCAGCAGATAGAGCCTGTATGGCAACAGATATATGAACAACGTGGCAGTAAAGAGGCCTGTCAGGTTGCAAGGAGAACCTGATAGTGGATCGATGCGTCTTACAAGATGCGATCTACTATCAACGCAACCTGTCAATGGCTTGGATTGACTATCGCAAGGCATTTGACTCAACTCCACATGAGTTGATTTTATATCTACTCAAATGCCTGGGAGTCAATCCCGAAATAGTGGAATGTATTCGGCGTACAATGCAGCTCTGGCGAACGCGATTTCACATTGGAAGTGGAAACGCATTGCACGTAACCGGAGTTGTAGAGTACAAACGAGGGGTCTTCCAAGGCGATTCCTTGAGCCCTCTGCTGTTTTGCATTTCACTGCTGCCTATATCTGTTGTTCTCCGTAAAACTCATGGGTACTCTGTGGGGCCTCCGGGTGATCGAAACTATTCGATTACCCATCTGCTTTACATGGATGATCTGAAGTTGTATAGCGCTGATAAAGATCATCTACAAGCGGCCCTCAACATCGTAGCAGAGTACACACGAGATGTCGGAATGTCTTTTGGGTTGGACAAGTGTGCGGTCGTACATCTGGCGAGGGGTAAGTGCTCTGATACTGGTGATGATGTCGAATTAGTGGATGGGAGCGTCTTAAGCCAATTAGACGCCGGGGAGTTGTATAGATATCTAGGAATGGAAGAGCACCGCATGCATGCGGTCTCTGAAGTCCGAACAACTCTCCAGAGCGAGTATGTTAGGAGACTCCGGAAAATTTGGTCCTCCGAACTTTCCGGCAAAAACAAAGTCTCAGCTACTAACATGCTCGCTGTCCCAGTCTTACTATACTCTTTCGGTGTCCTGAAATGGACCCGAAAGGATTTACGAGATCTCGACATCAAAACCCGTAAGATCATTAATATGAATCGGAGCATGCACCCCAATTCATCAGTCGCCAGATTATACCTCTCCCGGTCCATCGGTGGGAGAGGTTTGCAGAGTTTGGAGCGGCTTCACGACCGTTTGGTCCTGGGTTTAACTCACGAAGTTGTCAATTTCACTGCAGACGAGGATGACTTTCTTATGCAAATTGTACATAAACATGAAAATGCGCATAAGGGGTCATTCTTGTATAAGGCAGCAATATATGCGGCAAGAACCCTTGGTCTTGGAGAAATAAACGCTCTTATGGAACTCCGAAAGGAGGAATTTAAGAGCGTCATCAGGAACGCCGAGGAAAAACTACTCCTTGGCGAACTGATGGACAAGTCCATGCACAGCGTGTTCTTTAAACACGTGCGTGATCATGGCTTGTCCATCCAGCTGACGTTTTCCTTCTTAAAGTCAGCGGGCCTGATGTCCGAGACTGAAGGGTTCATATTTGCCTGCCAAGATGGTGTCATTAACACTCTTGAGTACCGTAGCAAGGTGCTCCAGGTGCAGCTTCCGGACACGTCCTGTAGGAGGTGTAGACAACATCCGGAGACGCTTATGCACCTTTTGTCAGCATGTCCAGTGCTGGCGAGAGGTGCATATATCCAGCGTCACAATGCTGCCCTGAGAGTACTGTACTACTATCTTCGTCATTGCTACGGTATTGACGTGACACCAGTGCTGCCTTATTTGCCAGGAGATATTCCCCAGGTTGTTGAGAATGACAGTTGCAAAATTTATTGGAACATGCCATTTGCAACAACCCGGCGGATAGATCACAACAAACCTGATATTGTGCTCTTCGACAAGGCCACTCGTGACATTTATGTCATTGAGTTCTCGGCCCCGGCTGAATACAACATCTCAGCCAAAGAAGAGCACAAAAGACAAATATATCAGGATCTCCTGTTTGAAATTGGCAAACTTTACCCAGGTTACCGTGTCAAGCTTGTCGTCCTGATTGTTGGCGTCCTAGGAGGGATGAAACAGTCTTTTGTATCCTCACTTGCCAAAGTTCCAGCTTGCTCATCAAAAGCTGAGTTCTTGGCAGTTAGGATGCAGAAGGCTGTTTTACTTGGTTCTCTTCGTCTCTTAAGGGAAATGACTTTGGCCTGCTGCACTCACTAACCGCCATGTTGTGCGGAGTGGTGCAGCAGTAACGGATGGCGCTCAGGCTGGGCCCTCGGAGAGTCGGACTCCGGGGAAAACCCCCCCTGAGCAATTAATAACAAATAATAACAAATAATAATAATAATAATAATAATAATAATAATAATAATAAAAATAACTACATGTAGGATATTTAATCCTGAGATAGTGACGAAAGGCCAATTGTTCATTTTTGATTTCTTTTTATGAAGTACGATTAAGGTAATGGATAATAAGTTGAATTAAGAAAATAAATCTCTAGATAAAGATGACCGAACATGGATATTATTATTTGTTATGAAATTTTTAAACTTATATTTTTATTGTTTCTCTAATATAAATATAGTGCCTTTTAATTTCCACGTGTTTGCTATTGTAAATAAACTTTTATAATGATACAATTATTTTAACAAGCAATTGGCAGTCACTTCGTGACTGCCAAGATTTATACGGATTATGAATAAGAAAATTTTTGCTTAATTATTTTTGCAAAAATTAAAAATTTTTTATATTTATGACAAAGTTTGGGTACTTTTTAAATAAATTTTGAGAATAATAGTGCCATCACAGGATCAATTACAAATAATTTAATGGAAAAATGTGACCGAATAAATTTATAGAGCCAAAAAACTATGAAAAACTCCTTAAAAAAATTGACTACTAAAAAATATATAAAACCAAAAGGCACTTATTCTTAACAAGACCTTTCTGATGATACCAAATTAAACTATAAAAATTGATTTAAAAATTATAATATGCTCGTTACAAAATTTTTCTTACTCTCTTAATTATATAAATTAATTTTTGACGTATAACCACATTGACGTGTATAAATAAAAATAAATAAATAAACAAATTTTGTTTATCGCTAAATTCGAATCTAGATATAACTACGCCGAAAACATCATAATAAATTACACTGTACTTTCTTAAAAATTGACGTTTTTAAAAATATAAGCTCATCCTGATGTTACACTTATCAAGAGATTTCATCTGAGTACACACATGCATTTTTAGTATATATTTTTCATATATACATATATATAATATATATAAATATTTAAAATATATAAAAAATTGATGTGGGTACTCAAATGAAAGGTCTCAATGAGTGTAACGTCGGAGTGAGCTTATATCTTTAAAAATGTTAATATTTGACAAGATACATAGTCATTTCTTAATTAATGACATTTTTTAAAATATAAATTTATTTCGACATTACACTCATCAAGAGCTCTCATTTGAGTACCCACATGCATTTTTGATATATTTTTCATATATACATATATATAATATATATAAATATATAAAATATATAAAAAATTGATGTAGGTACTCAAATGAAAGGTCTTGATGTGTGTAATGTCGGGGTGAGCTTATATCTTTAAAAATGTCAATAGTTCACAAGAAACAAGGTCATTTCTTTTAAGAAATCTACCTCTCTAGATACATAATTATAATTATAGTAGTAGTATTTTTGAATACAGTCTAAATACTTACCATAATAAATTAACTGTTGCTGAAAATCATATGAAACATTAAAGAGACATTAATTCAGCTCAAAAAAAAATTTTTTTCCATTTTTCAACAAGATTTTTACTTTTATACATTCCCTAATTAATTGAAGAAAAAAAATTTTTTATCCGCCTTTCTGGTTCTGCAACGCTAACAGTACATTTTGAGATACGCCTTTTTGACTTTAGTAATGCAAATTAATCTAAATAAATTTATATTATAATTATAGTTATGTAACTTCAGTTAGGATACTTAATTAATTTATATTAATTTTTAAACACGTTTAAAAGTCGCGATTCGCGACACAAAGTTGTAAAATTTGTAAAATTAAATAAATAATTGTGATCTGAAACTACCTAAGTTTTATTAATAATAAAACGAAATAAGTAATGAAGATTGCGCTGAGACTGAGATTGATAAGTTCGTTGAATTTTTTACCTCACTGGTTTTAAATTCATATTAGATATGAGTAAACTTGGAACTATTTCAATTTGTGGATATTGATCAGACGTTTTTTTTTATATATTTATTATTCACCTGAAACTACTTCGCTCGCATATTGATTCAGTAAAACACAACTTTTCTTTTAATGTTTTGTAATGCGAGAGCATGGGAGATTTGGTTTAATTTAATATTAAATTAAATTAATTTTATTTTATTTAATTAGTTGTTAATTCTACTGATGTTATGATTTTTTTTTGTAATTAGAAAAAAGTTAAATTTTTTAAATATGGAAGATTTGTCGAAGAAATTTGTAGACAAAAAATTTGAAACTGAAGAAAAAATTAAATTTATTGGAGGAACAATTTTGAAAAAAAAAATTTACGAATGGAATTGGTAATTTCTTTACGTTATTTATGGCTTTAATTTGAGATTGTTTTATATTTTTTAAGTATACTTGTGTGTAGAAAATTTTATACTAGAAAAAAAAAAATAACTAAAAATTTACTAATTGTATAAAAAAAAATATTATTAATACTCTGAAAAAATTATTTCAAGAAAAAATATCTATTTTTATTCAACAATTAAAAAACATAAATTTTATTTGGTTTAATTCAACATTAAATTGAATTAATTCTATTTTATTTAATTAGTTAAGTTAATTTTACTCATTTTATGATTATTCTTTTATTTTAGTTAGAAGTAAGTTAAATTTTTTAAAAGAACTTTTTAGTTTATAATTTGTTGTTTTAAATTGGGTCAATTATTTGTTTCTGCGTAGATTGTTCATTTAAAAGTTTACAATAATGTGTATTGAAGTGAGGATTTTTTTTATATTCTCAACAAAAAAAAAACTTCGCGAAATGAATTATTTTTTTCTTTTTAACTAAATAAAAATAAAAAAATAATTGCTGTTTGTTTAAAAATTACGAAATGCGTATTTAGATATTTAAAAATTAATAAAACTTTTTTTCTTAGTTTGATATAAAAAATTTTTAATGTTTACAAAAAATTGCATCAATATTTTATTTTAATTTCTACAAGTAGCATTTTTTTAACAAATTCCCTCTATAATAATTTATTTGTTAATAAATCCTAAAAATTGCCATATAACAATTACTTTCAGTAACATTGAAGTAATTAATTTTAATTAATTAAACGTAGTAATGTTAATAAATTATTATTTTTTATTTTTCAACGTCAGAATTTATAAAAAAGACTTAAAACCAAAATAATCTTTATGAAAATTTGGTTCAATGTTCCAAAAGCTAAATTTTTTTAAAAATATAATTAATAATTACAAAGTTATATTTGTGATAACTTGTTTGAATTATTTATTAGTAATTTTGCAAGTAAAAATTGTACAAGCTCATAAAAGTTTATTTTAGTGTATTGACCAATTATTATTGTTATTAAATTTTTAGAAGTAATAATTTTTTTATTAAAAGTGAGATTAAGTGAAACTTTTTAAATAATTTATTCCATTAAACCAAATTTTAAATAATTATTTCAAAAATCTTAATTTGAATAATAAAGCAACAAGTTTCGTATAAAAGATATAGTCTCACTGTGGGACTGTTAATGTTAATTATTCAATTTATTTAAAAACGATGAGAAATCTGGAGAAGATAAGTTAGAGAAGCATAAATGGTAAGGAATAATGTAATTATTCAAAAAGAAAATATTTTATTGAGAAAGTAAATTTATAATTCAAATTTATTAAATGTAAATGTAACTTTATCCAAATTCAAATGTAGCCGTAATAATTTATAATCTTTTAGACCCAAACATTCATATTTTCTTTTTCTTACTAAAGTACTAAAATCACTCCGTTATTTTTGACTCGTACGGTTAAATAAAAAAAATTTGTCAACAGCAAGTTGACATTTTTAAAGAAATAAGCTCACCCTGAAATTACACTCATCGAGACCTTTTATTTGAGTACCCACATCAATTTTTCATATATATTTTATATATTTATATATATTATATATTTGTATATATGAAAAATATATCAAAAATGCATGTGGGTATTCAAATGAGAGCTCTTGATGAATGTAAGATCGAAATAAATTTATATTTTAAAAAATGTCATTAATTAAGAAATGACCATGTATCTTGTCAACTATCGACATTTTTAAGAATTTAAGCTCACTCCGATATTACACTCATCGAGACCTTTCATTTGAGTACCCACATCAATTTTTCATATATTTTATATATTTATATATATTATATATATGTATATATGAAAAATATATCAAAAATGCATGTGGGTACTCAGATGAAAGCTCTCGATAAGTGTAACATCGGAATGAGCTTGTTTCTTTAAAAATGTTAATAATTAAGAAATTACCTTGTATCTTGTCAAATATTAACATTTTTAAAGATATAAGCTCATCCCGATATTGCATTCATCAAGACCTTTCATTTGAGTACCCACATCAATTTTTCATATATTTTATATATTTATATATATTATATATATGTATATATGAAAAATATATCAAAAATGCATGTGGGTACTCAGATGAAAGCTCTTGATGAGTGTAACATCAGGATGAGCTTATATTTTTAAAAACGTCAATTTTTAAGAAAGTACAGTGTAATTTATTATGATGTTTTCAGCGTAGTTATATCTAGATTCGAATTTAGCAATAAACAAAATTTGTTTATTTATTTATTTTTATTTGTACACGTCAATGTGGTTATAGGTCAAAAATTAATTTATATAATTAAGAGAGTAAGAAAAATTTAGTAACGAGTATATCTTTATCATAAATTGGGTTTGATATTTTTTAGCGAAAGTTATTAATGATTTCAATAATTGAGAGAGAAAGGAAAATTTTGTAACGAGCATATTATAATTTTTAAATCAATTTTCATCGTTTAATTTGGTATCATCAGAAAGGTCTTGATAAGAATCAGTGCCTTTTGATTTTATATATTCTTTAGTAGTCAATTTTTTGGAGGCGGTTTTAATAGTTTTTTGGTTCTATAAATTTATTCGGTCAGATTTTTCCATTAAATTATTTGTAATTGATCCTGTGATGACACTATTATTTTCAAAATTTATTTAAAAAGTACCCAAACTATGTATAGTGTCATAAATATAAAAAAATCATCAAACCAAAGTTTTCTTATTGATAATTCGTAAATCTCGGCAGTCGCATAGTGACTATTTACTGTAGGATGCTAGTAAAAATTAAATTTTCCAGATTTGAGGAATGAAACCACTAAGCAGTGTAATTTTTTTTCTAATGGCTTTAATAATTATCATTATTATCCCACTCACCAATATCGTTTTTTTTTAACGATTAGAAACTGTGAGAATAAAATAAAGTCCACATGCCCAATTACTGTCATTGTTGTTATGATGATAATAATTGAGACGATGAATTAATATTTAAAAAAAATAGTTATTTTATAAAATGAATAGTACACTTTAGCCGTGATTAATGACAAGTGTAAATTGTGCAAGACGCCTACACCTTTTTGATCATCCGATTGCATGTTGTACGTCGTACCTGCAGTAATAGTAACCCCTTTTATTAATAATCAATTAGTGAGGTACGTGGTGTGTAGATGATGCTGACGCGGTGAGTAAAGCGTGAGGCAAGCATCCGTAACAGCAGCATCTCCAGCCAATCAGGTTATAGGCCCGTCTTTTACGGCCACGAAATAAATAATCTATAATGTATACCGCCGTATTATTTCATCTAGTGTGTATGTACCGTACCACGGATATTAATTATCTGGGGCAAAGATGCTATACCTAACCTCACAATGGGGGCCTGTCACTCTCTCTCTCATTCAATCGCCAGTTCAGTACTTTATCTCTCTATCTTTCTCTTTCTCTCTCTCTCTCTCTCTCTCTCTCTCTCTCTCTCTCTCTCTCTCTCTCTCTCTCTCTCTCTCTCTCTCTCTCTCTCTCTTCTCTCTCTCTCTCTCTCTCTCTCTCTCTCTCTCTCTCTCTCTCTCTCTCTCTCTCTCTCTCTCTCTCTCTCTTTTTCTTTTCTCGCGGTGGCTGCAACCGACATCCAAACAACATCAAACATTGCCATCAGACGTAGACGTTCAGATTTTACTTTCGCTTTTTCTTGTATTCACTCTCCGTACAATACGTACACGAAAAAAAAAATTTAAGAAAAACAGTCATAATTATATGGCTGGATGCTTCGAATTCGCGGTAAATTGGATCACTGTTGTAATTGTAATTACTTTTTTTTCTTCGTTATGTTATTTTAATTATTTTCTTTTTAGTCTTGAGAATATTTCAAGGTCAGTTCAAAGATCGGTATAAAATTATTATTGTAACTATGATATTCATAATAATGATAATAATATTGATATTGATGATCATAATAATAATATAAATATCATCGTTAATGACATTGATATTCATGGTATTGATGTTTGTAATGATGATAAAAATATCATCGATAATGATATTAAAATTCACGATGATCTTGATGTTCATTAGAAAGATATTGATATGCATGATGATAATATTGATATTGATAACGACAATGATAACAATACTATTGATAATGATATGGAAATTCATGGTGACAATGCTATTTTTCAGAATAATATTGATATTAATAATAATTGATATTGATATTTATGATAATGATTATGATATTCATTATGCGATTGATAATGATAATCATGATATTAATATTTATGTTGATGATAAAAATATCATCGATGATTATATTGAAATTCACAATGATCATGATATTCATCGGAAAGGTATTGATATTCATGATGATATTGATTTTGATGATGATAATGATGACAATAATATCGATAATGATAATAAAATTCACGATGATAATGATATTCTTCCGAATGACATTGATATTAATAATATTGATATTGATATTGATGATAATAATCATAATATTCATTACCCGATTGATAATGATCATCATGATATTGATATTTATATTAATGATAAAAATATCATCGATCATGATATTGACATTCACAATGATAATGATATTCATCGGAACGATGTTATTATTTATGATATTGATATTAATATCGATGATAGAAACATTATCGGCAATGATATTCTTCAGAATGATGTTGATATTCATAATGATATTAAAATTGATATTTATGATGATGAAATTCATCGTAGTAACGACATTAATATCGATATTAATTGATATTCATCAGAGTAACATAAATTTTTATAATGACATCATAAAAATTACCATACTTATGGTAATAATTACGTTCATGATATTGATATTCATGATGATAATGATAATTATATTCATAGTATCAATATTGATGATGAAATTCATGATATTGATAATGATCATGATATTAATGATAATTATCACGATATTAACGATAATGATCAAGATATTGATAACCATCATGGTATTGATAGTAATTATCATGACATGGATGATAATGATCATGATATTGATGATAATGATAATGATATCCAAAATGATTATTGATCTACTAATATATTTGACAATTCATTCAACTATACAGAAAAAAAAACCTTGAACTGCCTATGAACAGTATAGGGTCTTTTGAAAACAATGAACCACTGTTGATCTGGATCGCGACTTGGCCAACATAACCTCAGCTAGCAACTAAAAAGCTATTAATAAATGACAAAAGAAGTGAACGTTGATAAAAGACAGCATTTAAATAAAATACTGGGCGCCTTCTCATCTTATTCTCCGATTAAGTATTATTATTCTTTATTATTATTTCTTACTTATTTTTTTATTATCATCATTATTATTATACCTACCTGAGAGCTCGAAGTGATCTAAACGTCAGAACGGATTTTTACGATCGTGTGAAGCGATAATATGAATGCGCTTGACTTTAAAAGATAATCTCTATAACTATTACTAATACTTAATACTTAATATTTCAGCATCTCGCCCCCACACACTACCACCTTGGATGCACACACAGCCATCAACATGTCACGTCTTAAAGTGATTCGTGATCCACGTGACAGAATTGTTATAACTTGTACCTTTTTATGATCAATCAATCGCCTAACCCATCTTCAAACACTATTCCTATTACACACTACTAACCATAATCGAACACACAATATTATGCTACGCTTTGATTTAATATAATCGCAAATAAAACCGTAGTATGAATGTGGGCCAACACTAAATAAAACTTGTATTCAATAGAATAACTAACACCGACACTATTATTATGATTATCATCATCATCATCATCATCATGACTTCTTCATTGAATGCATCAGCAAAATCTTTGCGGTTTTACCTTTATAATTAACCTCGTGTGGTTTTTCAGACAGATTATTAACCGCGAGCTATCATTATTTTTATATTATTAATTGATTTCTTTGTTCAAACACATCTACTATGTCATTATTTAGTTGCAATTGCTATCACTTTTGTAGATTGATGTTACAAGTTACAGGTCAAATGTTATTGGACAGAATGTTAATTGTATTATACAATACTCAGAAAATTAAAATGACGTATTTTTATCAGAAATATATATTGTGTGAATAACTTTCGTAATAATAATAATAATAATAATAATAATAATAATAATAATAATAATAATAATAATAATAATAATAATGATGACACTAATTTATCACATTGATATTGATATTCATGATGATATAACAATGATATTCATCATGACATTGAAAGAATGATAGTGATAGTGATATGTTTTATTAAATTGATAATGACAATGATATTTACCATGACATTGGAATTTATAATGATATTCATTTTGATATTGACTTGGCTAGAGATATTAATCATGACAATGATATTCACCATAGTATTGATAGTTATATTGATAATCGAAATCATAGTTGCAATGATATTCTTGATGATAATGATATTCATCAGGATATTGGCAATGATAATGATATTCATGATGATATAACAATGATATTCATCATGACATTGAAAATATGATAGTGATATGCTTTATAAAATTGATAATGACAATGATATTTACCATGACATTGGAATTTATAATAATATTCATTGTGATATTGACTCAGCTAGAGATATTAATCATGACAATGATCTTCACCATAGTATTGATAGTTATATTAATACTGATATTAATAATCAAAATCATAGTTGCAATGATACTCTTGATGATAATGATATTCATCGTGATATTTATAATGATATTCACCATGAAATAGGTTTGTAAATAATAGTGATCATGATATTTATGATAATACGGATATTCATCATGATATTGGTAATGATAATGATACTTCTAATAAAAATATTGATTGTAACATTGACAACATTAATGATAGTGATATTCATAGTGAAATTCATCGTTAAATTGACAGTGTTAATGATATTCACTATGCTATTGACAATTATAATGATATTCAACATGCTATTGATATTTTAAGTGATGTTTATCATGACAACGATATTCATAATGACATTGATATTGATATTCATCATGACAATGACATTTTCCGTAGTATTGACTGTTGAATTGATGCTGGGATTAATATTTAAAATCATACTGACAATGATATTCATTGTGACATTAATACTTACCATGAAATTGATATTTATAATGATATTCACCATGAAATTGACAATGATAATAATATTCACTATGCTATTGACATTGTAAGTGATGGGTATCATGACAACGATATTGATAATAACATTGATATTGATATTCATCATGATAAGAATATTAGCGATGGTATTGATTGTTGAATTGATACTGACATTAATATTAAAATTCATACAGACAATGATATTCATCATGATACTAATATTCATGATAATAATAAATAAGGATATTTAAAATTGATAATTATAATGATTTTTTAAACGATAATACTATTTATAGGTAATAATAATGATATTCATCATGATATTGCTAATTTTTTAACCAAAAAATTAATCAATCGATTATGAACATCACAATTTTTTATAAAAACACTTATTTAAAACTAAAAGTATCACATTAATATCCGGAATTACAATGCATGCCGCATGGCTTGAAAGTATTTTTCAAGCTTATCTGAGGGCCTGTGACATTTTATGGGAATTTTGAGAAAGTAGCTTCATGAATACAATTATTAGATTTATATTAAATCAACCTAAAAAATTCTTTAGACTAAATATCTACAAAAAATATTTTTTTTTAACAATCATGTTTTGAAAAATTAAAACAAATTTATCCAAAAATAAAATAATTAAATTCCTGACTCCTTTTTTTAAATTTTATATTTTTTTTTAACCCTCAAGCGAAAATTTTTTTTTTTACTCCTTATTAATCATGAGTACTTGAAACTCTGACATGACAATTAAAAAATTGAGTAATTATCGATAATCAATTGTGAATAATAAATTACACCCAATTACTCAATCGACAGTCAAAACGTTTAGTCAAAAAAAAAAAATTATTTATCTACCAGCAATACGTCAAAAGTGTCACAATTGAATCCCCGAAAAAAAAAATTACATTTTACAATTATTTATTACGCTGTAGCGTAAGTGTATGGTGTCATGATGAGATAATTCTTGAAATATTACCCGCAACTGTCACACAAAACATTCATTTTAAATGACATAATTGACGGATAAAAATAAAAGTTTATCGAACAAAAGAATCAGATCAATTTCTTGGGCCAGGGTCAGTCCCCAGGCCCCTCAAGATGCACGGAGATTCACTCCCCCTCTCGACTGGTACTTAGAGCACATTCGGCCCGAATATATCGAGTGGGGGGCGCTGCAAGACGTTTTACTTGTCGGAGCATCCTCCCGTAGTTCTTTTAATACGCGATTACTTTCTCCGAAACGTTCCTCAACTATATAAACGTCCGCGACACGTTCTTTGAATCATGTTAGAGCTAATCGAGTCTTCGGATTGTTGGTACATTTGTTCACTAATTATTTAGTAAGCCACGGAGTTCCGTTTAGTTTAAAGTTTTTTTTTTTATTATTGTGGGTGAATTTTAAAAATGAACCACTGTTGGGCGCTTTTCGCGGCAATTGCTTGCGCTATTGTCGCGCCGGCTCTTTCCGAAGGTAAATTTTTCTTTTTCTTCATTCTACGTGTCGTGTGTGTGGTAGATTTTTTTTTTTTTGGAAAAAAAATTAGAGGCAAAACTTTGAGTGGAGCCATCTATTTTTCCAAATTTTATCAAGATCTTCGGGAATCTCTTAAAATTTTGATTTTTTTATGAGTTAAAGTGATTATAAAAAAAGTCAATTTTTTGCGTTACAATTTTTTGTTATAATTTTTGAAAAAATCAAAATTTTTTAATTTGGTATTTCCAAAATTTTTAAATTTTTCTATTAAGTCAATTTTTGGGTTCTAAATTTTGAATTGATAATTTTTGAAAAAATCAAAAATTTTTAATTTAAAAAAAATGTGACTGGGATTAAAAATACACTGAAAATTGTTCCAAAAATTTTAAAGAGAACTGAAGTTGAAAAAAAAAATAGTTTTTAAAAATTTTTTAAATTTTGTACTCAAGATTCAGATGAATAATCAAAAACTAAAAAATTGTAATTATTTACAAGTTGGGTACATTTTAATTTTCATTTTGTCAACGAAATTTCTGTTTGATTTTATAGATTTATTTTTTTTTTTTTTGAAAAATACATAATAAAAAATGAAAATAAAAAAAAATTTATAAATTTTTCAGAAAATTTTGATATTCTTTTTTTTCAAATTATTCGTATTTTTATGGACTTTTCAAAAAATTATATATTAAAAACATCAAAAAAAGATAAAATAGAAATTTTATTCAATAAAATAAGAGCCAGAATTTTTCCAACTTTTGACGGCAAAAAAGCTATCGAAATCTTTATTTTTTTTTTTTCGCTACATTTTTATTATAAATACGCCGTAAAAACAGAACCAAAAAAAAATTTTAAATATTAATTTTTCACCTAGTTATGGCCCACAATGAAATTGACCTCACTTGTAAATAATTACAAAAAAAAAGAAATAATTTTCCAAAATAAAAATTTTTTTTTACTCAAAATTCAGCTAAAACATTCTTAGAATTGACATTGATCAAGGCCAAGTAAGACCTGTTAAAAGATCAACCATAGAATAAATAAATAAATAAAAATCGTGACTTAGGAAGAGTACAATAAAGTGATTTAAGATAAAGGTGTAAGGTCATTACTATAAAAATACTCGCGGAATTAATTTAACCACTGTTACAATAGCATAAAGTTTAAATAAAGAAGTACGAGAGTTCTTAGTTGGCACTTTCACCTTACCTGGTTTATGAAGACCAGGCACGAGTTGAAATAATGTAAGAAAGTGCGATGCCGTTTTGCCGATGTTATTTCTTGCTATTTTTTCCACGTTCATTACTCTCACTGTTGCGAGATTATTTCATTACCGTAATTGTGTTGTTACAATAATGACGGGTTTAAACAAATGATGAGACGAACCAGTGAAAGTTTATAAATTTATCTGAAAATTCTTAAACAATGACAAACAATTGTTCTTTCAGCACCACTTGGCGGCTACTTGCCTCCGTCGACGAGCTATGGAACTCCGAATTTGGGAGGAAGTACCTTTGGAGGAGGAACATCTGGAGGAACCTTTGGAGGGCAACCAGCCAGCCAATACGGACCTCCGTCATCCGGAGGAAACTTTGGAGGACAGACACCGTCAAGTCAGTACGGAACTCCAAGCGTTGGAGGGAACTTTGGTCAGACACCATCGACCCAGTATGGAACTCCATCTGCTGGTGGTAACTCCTTCGGTGGTTCAACTGCGATAGCAAGTGCTGGAGCCACCAGTTTCAGTCAAGGTGGAAGCGGCGGATACCCATCAGGTGGTTCTTCAAGGCCATCAACTCAGTACGGACCTCCATCATCTGGTGGAAGCAGTGGGTACCAGGGTGGTAGCGGTGGATACCCGTCAGGTGGTTCTCAAAGACCGTCAAGTGGAGGAAACGGTGGGTACCAGGGTGCAAATGGTGGATACCCATCGGGTGGTCCTTCAAGGCCATCAACTCAGTATGGAACTCCAAATGGAAACAGTGGGTTCCAGGGTGGAAGTGGTGGATACCCATCTGGTGGTCCCCAAAGACCTTCAACTCAATACGGACCTCCGTCTAGTGGAGGAAACGGTGGGTTCCAGGGTGGAAGCGGTGGATACCCATCAGGTGGTCCCCAAAGACCTTCAACTCAATACGGACCTCCGTCGGGTGGAAACAGTGGGTTCCAGGGTGGTAATGGTGGATACCAAGGTGGTTCTCAAAGACCTTCGACTCAATACGGACCACCATCAGGTGGAAACGGAGGATTTGGTGGCGCCCAGAGACCTTCAACTCAGTACGGAACTCCAACAGGTGGAAACGGAGGGTTCCAGGGTGGAAACGGTGGATACCAAGGTGGATCTCAAGGACCTTCGACTCAATACGGACCACCATCAGGTGGAAACGGAGGATTTGGCGGTGCCCAAAGACCTTCAAGTCAATACGGTCCTCCATCAGGTGGAAACGGTGGATTCGGTGGAGCTCAACGTCCTTCAACTCAGTACGGAACTCCAACTGGTGGAAACGGTGGGTTCCAGGGTGGAAACGGTGGATACCAAGGTGGTTCTCAGGGACCTTCTCAACAGTATGGACCTCCGTCAGGTGGAAACGGTGGATTTGGAGGAGCTCAACGGCCTTCAACTCAGTACGGAACTCCATCAGGTGGAAACGGAGGATTTGGTGGTGCCCAGAGACCTTCATCTCAATATGGACCTCCGTCATCTGGAGGTAACAACGGATTCAGTGGATCTCAAAGACCGTCTCAACAATACGGAACTCCGTCAACTGGTTTCGGTGGTTCCAATAACTTTGGTGGTTCTACTGGCTCAGGATCAGGACCATCTCAACAGTACGGAACTCCAAGCTTTGGCGGGTAAGTTTCAACTCTTTTAGATAATATCATTGTGGAAATTTTGATTAGTAATTGGAATTAGTATCAATGCATTTGTTAATTGTTATCAGGCAAACCGGGTTCGGAAGCAACGGTCAATCTGGCGGATACCAGGCCCCTTCAAGGCCGTCAACTGAGTACGGAACGCCATCAGCTGGTGGTGGACAGCAATACGCCAGCAATGGAGGTTATCAGTACTAGTTATCGAGCGTGATAACGTCGAGAATAAATCACGAGCCATGATTCTACTTAAATCAACCTCACCTACGAACCCAAAAGATATGGTCGCCTACACATTATCTTTCATAAGTAATCCACTTCTCGAGTCCTCGAAAATGTCTAATGAAACGTCCAAATGACCATATATGATCCTTTCTTTTTATATGTATATTTGTATATTCATACATATATATTTTTATATATATATATATATATATGTTTGTAAATTTTGTATGACTCGAGTGTAAGCTATTTGGATCTGGATCATCCATTTTTATTTATTTTGTAAAGAAGCTTTTTATACTAATAAAAATTGCTAGAAGTAAAAATTGTTTGTTTTTGTTTATTTTTAATTTAGATCTGATTTATTGGATCTAGAAATTAAGATCAACTGATTAGACCTAGATAGTTAGATCTTATTATTTAATTTAGATATCGTAGTAGATTGATAAGATGTACAAGTCTCATCGAATTCATTGGATCTAGAAATTAGCTCTAATAAATTGGATCTGCAGTCAGGTCGATTAAATTGGTTATATAAATCAGATCTACTGAATTCTATTTAGAAGTTGGATCTGATTAATCGAATTTAATGAGTCAGATCCAATTCATTAGATGTAAATATCGGATCTGATGAATCTGGTCTAATAAATTAGACCAAAGGAACCAGATCTAATGAATCAGATCCAATTAAATGAATCTAATGAATTAGATCTAATATATTGGATATAGTAAATCAGATTTAATAGATTGGATCTAATGAATTAGATTTAATAAATTAGATCTAATGAATCAGATCTTATTAGAAAGATCCAATTAATTAGATTTAACAATCAGATCTGATTAATAAGATCTAATGAAATGGATCTAATAATTAAGATCTGATGAAATTAATCTAATGGCTTGGATCTAATGAAATAAATCTGATGAATCAGATTCTCATGAATACGATTTAATGAATCAGATCTTATGAATTGGATCTAATAGATTTGATCTAATAAATTGGATCTAAAAGTTTTGATCTAATAGATTGGATCTAATGAATCAGATCTTATGAATTAGATCTAATGAATCAGATCTTATGAATTAGATCCAATGAATCAGATCTAATTAATTGGACTCAACAATTAGAATCTGAGAATAGAATTCAAAAGTTAAATCTGTTCAATTAGATCGAAAAAATTGGATTTAAGGTCAGATCTTATTAATTAGATATCCAGAAATTAACAGTCTGAATAAATAAGATCAAACAAATTGGACTTTAATAGAAAGTACTCAGACAAAATTTTAATCTTCATACTCAATTCAATTTCATTTTATACAATTTCTTAAAAAAAAAAAGACTATCAATAATATTCGAATTTAATATTTTTTATTCTACTAGTCGAAAGAAAGAAAGCATAGCACGTATCGTGTACAGCAAAGGAGGGGGAGGGGCAGAAAATTAATAGAATGGGAAATGGATAAGGTTACTCGGGTGAGTGTGTGGGACGACGTCCATGTAACTGTATTTAGTTTTAGAGTTTGAAGAGCCGGACGGTCGATTTATCGATTGGTCGTGCACGAATACCGGGGACACATGAATAAATAAGAGCTCTTTTCTATTTTCTCCGGTATTCTTCAAGCTAAAAATTACAACAAGACCAACACCTAATTTTAATCTATAATTTATAACCTTCGTTTTATAAATAGCAATTTCTTTTTATTGTTGCATAAAAAAATTCTGAAAAAAACATTTATTGCAATTAATAATTAATATTAAAAAAAAATAATTAAATTTTTACACACCATTATATTTATTTTTTAAACATTTACAGTCAACATTCATTCTTAATTATACATAATTTATTATTTTTTATTATTTAAATTAAATATACATATAATGCCGTAGGTTTTTTAAAATTTCATTTGTTATATTACAGCGTTTTTTTTTTTATATAATTAATGGAATACAGGTGGTTTATTTATTTTTTTTTTTTTATTAATATTATTACAATTATTATTGTTATAGTAACCAACTTACTGTTCAGACATTCTTTACACTTCTATCTAATTTTATTAAATACTTTCTGCTGATATGTGTTCGTACTTTCGCATCAAATACTAAATTAATGCTAATAAAAGCATTATTTTTTTTTTTTATTTTATATTTTTTTTTTTTTTTTTATATTAACATTAATATTACTGAAGCTTACCTCGTAACATTTAATTGATTAATTGTTTTTCTGTTAAATAAAAAATAAAATAACTTTTTGTTTAATGTTAAAAAATTAACTGGCAATACGTCATGATATGTATAGGTTACTTGTTACAATGCTGATTAACATGTGTAACCAGTGATATGTATCGATTATTTTTTTTTTATAAGAATAGAGCAAAATTAGATACTAATAAGGATATATATAAATAAATTACAAAAAGTCTCAATGAGTGTTAATGCATCAATTCGACGTAAATTGAAGTTTTGTCAAATGAAAAAGTCAGATATGATTAATTGGATTTCATTTGTCAGGTCTAATTAATTGGATCCAATGAACTAAATCTAGAAGATAGATCTAATTAATTGGAGTCATTGAATCAGATCTAATTAATTGGATCTAATTAATTAAATCTAATTAATTGGAACTAATTAATTAAATCTAATTAATTGGAACTAATTAATTAAATCTAATTAATTGGACCTAATAATAGAAGATCTAATTAAATGGATCTAGTAATAAGATTTAATTAAATTGATTTAGTAATCAAATCTAATTAAATGGATCTAGTAATCAGATCTAATTAGGTGAATCGAGTGATTAGATCTAATTACTTGGGTCTAATTAAATAGACCTAGTAATCACATCTAACCAATTAAATGTCAAAATTCGATTTAATTCGTTAAATTTTAAAGTAAGATGTTATTTATTAGATCTGGAAATCAGCTCTGATTAATTAGATTTAATTTATTATATTTAATGTCATTGATCTAATTAATTAGATATAATGACTAATTCCATTTCATTGGACCTCGTAATCCAATCTGGTTAATTAGATCTAGTAACCAGTTCTAATTTATTAGATCCAGCCACCTGATCTAACTAATTTGAGTTAATTAATCAGATCTATTAAATTAGATCTAAAAATGCAATCTGATTAATTAGATTAGTTAATCATAAATTTTTATTCAGATGTAATCGTTGCGATCTTTTATTCAGATCTGATTTATTGAAACACGAATATTAGATTTTATTCATTAGATCTGATTAATCAGATCTGGTATGTAGATCTTGGCATCCGATCTGATTTCTAGATCTAAACATCAGATCTAATTATTAGATCTGGACTATAAATCTGATTATTAGATCTGGACTATAATTATTAGGTCTGTAATCCAGATCTGATTATTAGATCTGTAGTCCAGATCTGATTAAATCTAGTCGTCAGATCTGATTTATAGGATCTAATTAATTCGCTTTAGACTTCGGGTCTAGTAGATTAGATCTAATTAATTAGATCCAAGAAATAAAATCTGATTAATTGGATCTAAATTTTAGATCTAATTAATTAGATATCAAAGAATAGTTTTATTAGTAAGATTTATTCAATCAGATATAATAAGTTCAATCTAATTTATTAGATCTTTCAGATTCGAACACTTAAAAGTAAATTTGAAGATTTTATTAACCAAATCAAAACTTATTAATGTCCAATATTTCTCCATTAATTACAACCCTTAACTTTAATCTAGCACCAAAAAATACATTTACACTTAACGATCTATTATTACTCGTAATTTTTTCTTTTTTTTTTTTTTTTTTCATTTTTTCAGATAAATAGTATATACCTTTTTTCCATTATTATTATTATCAATATTAATGAATAATTTCTTCATGATTTTAAATTTACTGTCGCGCGTTAAAATAATCACAAGTCCTCAGCGATTGAAAAAAAAAAAAAAAATGAATATTCAGTAATTACTACGTATATAAAATTAAATAAATAGATTTTTCCTCAATATTTGTCAATAACAAATAAGTAATTCCAATAATTGAATTTCTTTTCTTATTGAACTTACCAGAATATATAAAAAATAACAATACTAAAATTATCACCAACCACTTTCCCATTACTTAACAATAACGTCGTACACTTTTACAATCTAATCTATCTCCCTTTGATGCTCTCTCTTCCCTCCTGCCTTCTACCGTGTGCATCATTAAGTAACATTCTTCACTCGCACAAATTAATCCAATTTATAATACATTTATACTTTTTATTTTTTTTAATTAACATTATTAATATTATTTTGTGATGTAATGGCTCAAATAAAAGTAACAAGGATGAAGGTAACAACGATGACTTTTGACTTTACACTAAATTTTTAATTTATTAATTATTAATTATAATCATTATTATTATTATTATTATACTTTTTACTATTTGGGAGTCTTTAGTCATTATAATTATTTTTCATATTTTTTTTTTTTTCAAAACTATATACATAAATATGTAAATGCTCGAAGGTACGCTTACACAAGACTGAATCCGGTCAGTCATTACATTTATTTATTTAATTAATTTTTTTTTTTTTTAACTATTGGCTTACTTGCACCTGCGTATTCGTTAGACATTTTTCCATATATTTATACTTTAATCTTGTAATATACTATATGATAAACACAACTCATATATATTTATTTATATATATAAATGCAGATCGATCTGTTTTGTTATTTGTTGTGCTGACAAACGAGAGATTGATCTAGATATTTTTTATCCGTGCGAAGCCGTTGGATAAAGGGAAGAACGATTGATTGCGATACGAAAGCTTCCGATTAATAATAAATCTAGTTACTTTTTTTTTTTATTCTTTATATCTGTCTAGAATCACTCGTTTGTCGTCAGTGGATCGATACATTATTTCGGAAAAAAAATTAATTGGATTTTTAGTGGAATTAAGATCTAATGATCTTTAGGTTACGATATTGATAGAATGGATTTTAGTAATGATCTAATGATTTTTTTGAAAAATTAGATCTAGATCTAATTAATGAGATCCATTGAATTAAATGAGAATTTTAGGATCTAATTAAGTATCTCTGGCTCTTGAATTTTATTAAAGAAATTTTAGTTTGGATCTAATTAATTGGATCTAGATCTAATTAATTGGACTAGGATCTGATTGATTGGGCCTAGATCTAATCAATGGGTTTCAGATCTAATTAATTGGATTGAAGATCTCATTAATTAGATTTTCGATTCTGAATTTAATAAATTAAAACTAGATCTGATTAATTAATCACAGATTGAATTAATTAGATCTAGATCTAGTTAATTCGATCTGAATCTTGAATTTTATTAAAGTTATTCGGGTTCAGTTCTAATTAATTGGATCTAGATCTAATTAATTAGATTCTGGATTCTCAATCCAATGAATTGGGTCTAAATCAGTTAACTGGATCTGAATCGTAAATTTTATTGAAAATATTAGAATTTAGTTCTAATTATTTTAATGTAGATCTAATTCATTGGATCTGGATTGTATGAATCGGAGTTGGATCTAATTAATTTGATCTAATCCGTAAAAATTTGATTAAATTAAATCTGAATTTAAAAGTAAGCGGAAAAAATAAAATTTTGGATCTATTTACTAAGAAATAAGATTTAGATCTGAATTATTGGATCTTTGACTCAAATCTAATTAATTGGATCTCATTCATTAGATCCCATCTTTAGAATCTAATTCATTAGATCTGTGACTATAAGATTATTGAAGATATCTGGATTGTTCATCCAATTAATTAGATCTGGAATCGAGTTTCGATTAATTAGATCTTACCTTTAGAATCCGATGAATTAAATCTAAATTAAAAATTTTAATTAAAAAATTTGAATGACAAAATTTGTCTAATCTAATTTATTAGATTTGAACTATTTTTCTAATCAATTAGATCTAGACATTTTTCATTTGTGAACTATCAGATGAAATAATAGCTTAATCTAATTAATTAAATCTAGATATTTGTCAAAAATTGACTTCTGATTTTTCGATTCTAATAGATTCAATTAATTATCTCCTCCACATTTTAAATTCCACTAAAAATTCAATTAAAATTTCCAATCATCATTATCTCAGACCGTCTGCCTACACCAAAGCCTTCTAATAAAACTTTAATATATACAACAATAATGACAATCCATCAATATTTCGTGTCTTTGTGTTATAAATATATTTCCATGTATATATATAATATAATTATTTTATATTAATAATTAATAATTAATATATATCTCAAAAAATAAAACAACTAGGCCTAAATGGCGATGCGGTGTCTGTAGTTAATCCCGTAGCCGAGATAATCCCAAAATGGCGACAACTGTCACGAGAAATGGATGCTAGTCACAACCAGAAACTGCAGGTAGCTCCATCTTGTGTGATAGTAAGCTACCCGAGTGACTAACTTTGACTAGCGATATCTCTTGGCTTCCGTAGGTAACAAAACCCCTAACTGATGATGAAACTTGATTGAAATAACTTACTGATTAGTTCAATAAACTTATTTATGTAGGTATTGATAAATAAACAATAGACAACCGCATCACCAGAGTTATTGTTGGTCACAGCTTGTGATCATGGAACCAATTATAGAGTAACCTATAAGGCAGTATTAGACTGCAGCTGACGTATGTTAGTATGGTGAGGAACAGCGTGACCACCAGAGGCACCACCTCCACCTCCACTGGTCCCACCGACATTAGCTGCTATCAACTGGCTATTTGGTTCTAGTTCCATGTCATAGTCCGGCTCGAGTGCTGGATTAACTCGGCCGTTAGATTCATCTTTGCTGCCGTATAGTTTTCCGGTTCCGGCTGCTAAAACTGCCATTTGTTCACCTTCGGCAGGATCCGGGCCAACGCGTTCTACGTCCTCGGGGATGTTAACTACGCAACGGAACACATCGTACCCGGGTGCCAGTTTCCCAGTTAGGAATACGTACTGGGTCCCGTAGGAGACACCAATGAGAGTGATCAGGGATATCAGCATCGCCATTGTGCGAAAAGGGAACATCTGAACCTGGTTGACCTCATCGTACCCCGGAAAGTGAATCAACGCCGGTAAACCTAACATAGCTTCACCCCCGCTTAGTCTTACCACAAATGCGATAATGTAAGCTGCTAAACTGCCGTAGGTGTTGCAGTAGTCCTTGAAGTGGACCACCATCAGCAATTGGGGGAAGAGTATCACGTAGACCAGGTCAGAGCACATTGACCATAGACCGTAGATTGATGGTATTGTTAATGCCATTATGGTGCTGAGCACCCCGACAATTGCTATCCCTACTCGCATCACCCAGATTATTTCCATTTCCGACGCCTGGAGTGGACAATAAGGCGTTAAAGGACTGGTTGCTTTGCCAGGATGGACCCTTTGCTGATTGGCTTGGTTCTGAGTCATTAAAGTCCAACTGTCTGGAGATAATTGGTGGACAAGGCCCCAATTTATGCCTCAAAAGGGTCCATCCTGGCTAGGTCTTGCTATTTGACAAAAGAATCACTTACCCGTTGGCGGAATATCAGCTTGTAGACGTTCCTGGCAAACATCGAGCTGGCTGACAAGATACTGCTGTCAGCTGAAGACATCACTGCAGCTGAGACGGCTCCCAGCCCGAAGAAGGACACAAAGTCCGGTGTGAGATATTGAAGCACCATCGGAAGGATCATGCTGGTTTCTCCTGGGCCCAGTGGATACGGTCCTCGATACCCAGTTTCGTTCCAAGCTAGACAACATCAAAACCCCAAGCTATTATTTGTGATACGGGGCTTAAATTAGTCACGGGTGCGTTGGTATGTTTACGTAAGCTATCGAGTCGCATTATAAGTACCCTCCTACAGAATAGAGAGGGTAAAAAAGGATCGAAACACATGTCGGAATCCCACGGCATTGTGTTGAAAAGCGCGACCCCTAAAGTTTTAACTTTAAGTACCCGTGGGTTGAAATTCTATCTCTGTCGCATCAACCACCGGCCTTGCCAAATGTCAAGTAGCATTGAGTTTGCCGTATTGAGTTTTTGGTACGTGGGCTGGCAATGTTAATGTTGGTTTAGGAGCACCCTAGGGGGAACTTAAATTCCTTACAAACGGGAGCTAATTTAATCCCCCAAGGCTACCAAACTTTTATCAAGAGAGGACAATAGTTGTGTTGATGGTCTAAACCATTAGATTTTGAGTACTTACGTGTTCCTTTGGCGATGGCACCGATCATTACAGGTGGAATGGCCATCAGGATACACCCAGCGGCTGCTACGTAGCTGAGCAATTGGGCACGTCCTGCAGTTTTGGAGGACAGCACCCGCTGGAAGTAAACTTGCCAGGGAATACCTCCGAATATGAGGAGCAGTCCGTAGTCGAGGTAGGACCAGTATTCCTCGGAGGGGACATTGCCGATCCAATCTACGTCCAAAGAATCCAAGGGCTGAACCAGAGGATTCATCCAGGCAAAGGGGATACACATCCACTGTAACAGCCAGGAAACTGATGAATCTCTTTCTTTGATGGATTCTTTTCAGAGTTTAGGGAAGTTTGTGGGTTTTCCTTTAGGATCATTATCCGGGAATTGGTACGGATTCGCGTGGTAAGCTGGATAATCTGGACGGTTTGGCAATTGGGTGATAAGGCGAGGATTTGATGGTGCTCTTACCAGTCCGATGAATATACAGAACAGCTGGATGACGTCTGTGTATGCTACTGCGTAGAGTCCACCGAACAGGGTGTAGAAGACTGCAATGCAAGCGCTGAATATGATCGAGTGGCTGTGTTTCATGTCAATTATCACAGCAATGGTGGCGCCCAGCGCAGCGAGGATTCCAGCTGCCCAGAAGACTTCACCACACAAAGCTGGTAGGAATAGCAGTCCACCCATTCGTTCGCCAAAGGCATCTTGAAGTGGATCCAACATCGTGATGTACCCCTGCTGTCGCATTTTGTTAGCAAAGAAAATTCCACCTGAAAAAACACACGTGTCCTCATTGTTTGGCGGAAAATTCGGGATTGAGATAGTTCGGAGTGATAGTTACCGAAAACAAGACTAAGAGCGTAGCCGAAGGGAGCTTGGCACCAGACCAAGCCCCGGGTGTAGACCATTTCTGCAGTTCCATTGATGTACCCGCCTCCAACCCATGTTGCAGTCATGGTAAAGATACCGACAAACAGGCCGATTGATCGGCCAGCCAGCATCACCTCTTCCTCAGAATCATTTCCAGCCTCTTTCTTCCTTGCTGCCCAAATTCCAACGCCCAAAATCAGGACGTAGAACAGACCAATCGACACCACACCGGCTATGTTAATCATCTTGGGTTCCGTTAAATCAATGGGCGTTAATTCGAAATCACGGTATCGCAGGTCCGAGAGGTTTACGTCACGATTTGCTAAGTTTGGAAACCTGGAGAAGATGTTTATTGATGATTGATGATTTTCTCCTTGGAAAGTTAAGTGGGAGGAGTGCTCTAGTTACCTCGCAAGACCCCGTGGGGTACAGTCACGCAACAGCGGGGGACAACCTCACACCGTCGAAGGTAGCATATGGTCCAGCATACGGTCCTTGAAGATGACAGCGGGTGATACGCCACCAGACGAAGATGCCACCGGCGGACTCAAATTATTCGGGGGACAGCAGTCACCCCACCGTAGCGAGGTCTTCTGGGAGGGGCTATTCCTTGTCCTAAACGCGAGGCCGCCCATGGGCGCTGATGGCCATTGATTTTTGCCCAACTTATTGGACCCGCTGCTACCGCGATTTGACGATTTATATGATATTTTATTGTATTATGATAATCCCCACAACTACCTGGTTATCTGTTAATAAAATTTCGGACACCATAATGTTAAGTTTCACTAAAGCTACCTAATTTGTTGGATGACTGATGATTGATCATGACTGATCATGACCTAAAACCAATTTGGTCAACATCAGCCACCATTCGACTGAATGCTAACACTAAAAGCTAAAAAAATTGGAAAATGGTACTTACTTATCAACCAGGTGAAGCGCTTCAGCTTATCACGAAGCCGCGACGACCTTAGACATCACACACAAAAAAAAAAAATTTCCCTTGCCAATCTGATGACACCACAATCTTGAATTTAGCGTTTTTTTTTTTTTTTTTATCACAACAACTTAAAACTACAACCAAATAGAGTGTGTAATTATCTGAAAACCGTGATCGTCGCCGGTCGTCGGAGCGACGTAATTTTTAGGTGACTAACGTCGCGGCGACCTCCCCGCACTGAAGGCACTTGATGTTACGTAGGCGAAAACCTACCAGATCCTACTCCTACAGCGGCGGCGGCTCCTCGATAGGGGAAGCCACCTTGGACAGGGGTAGTATCGATTTTCGGACTCCCCACTTGAAACCGGGAGATAACTCTACCCCTGAAGTGGCTCCCCACGCAAGGTCTGCCAGTGACGTCACTAGCTCGGGGGTGCGTCCTCGATAGATCCCCTCTCTAGAGGTCGTCCAGGACCTGGACAAAACAGTCGAGCGTAGGCGTGGATTCGAATCTTTTTTATCTTTTTGCGAAGGGGTTAGCGTTTGCGCGGACTCCTTTGTTAGTCATGCCAAGGTAAGGATGGATTGCTATTGTTTAACGATTGTGCTGACGTCTGGGGCCCTCGTTCGATACTAATGATAACTAAAGATCCTTTTGCTGAATAGAAAGAACGATTTATTCGAACTTGCCACTCACGGTTCGTTCATTACTCATAATTCCTCTTTAGACGAGTCCTTAGAGATATGCGTTATACGAGATTTCTCGATTGCTGTGACCAAGTCGCGTGATGAAACCCTCGATGGTAATCATCAAGGGCTCTTTCAGTTAAGCTATCTGAAACATCGTCCATAATAAACTTTCAGTCACCTAATAATGTTTTGATTAACACGATAACATAATAACATTTATTTACATATAGTCCACTTGACTATTCATCAATAGTTACTTAAACTAATGCACAGTTCAAGTACAAAAAAAAATTGGAAAACTATATTTTTATATTTGTGACGTTATAATACACCTAACTATGCACTTTTCTGTTAGTTGAGCTTATGAGTCAGTCAATGAGTTTTAATAACATACACTGTTAAAAAAATAATGATTGAAACCCTGAATTCGGCGCCAATTTTAAAATTTTCATAATTTAGCACCTTATTTTCCAAATAAATTAGTCACAATTTTGTTCAAAAGCTTGAAAACTCTGCTACAAATTGTTTCTGAGCTACCAAATCGATAAATCATTTTTCAAACTGAACCATTGGTGAAAAAATGTTGATTACAGACCTAAATTGGGCGCCAATTTAAAAATTTTTGTAATTTAGCGCATTATTTTCCAGAAAAATTGGTCACAGTTTTGTTCAAAAGCTCGAAAACTGTGCTTCAAGTTGTATCTGAGCTTCTAAATTGATAAATCAATCTTAAGACTAAATTATTGTTGAAAAAAGTAAAAGTTGAAGGCCTCTATTGGGCGCCAATTTAAAAATTGTCATAAATATGCTACTTACGACCAAAAAAAAAATTATCAAAATTACATTCAAAAGCTTCAAAAGTTTTCTACAAGTTGAATTATTAGCTTCCAAATCAATGAACTAATCTTAATAGTAGACTACTACTAAATAAAGAAACCATAGTTTATGTAGCTACCTATCAATAGTTAATTAAATGAATAGTTCGCTACCAAGTGGTTATTAAAAACGGCTTTGAGGAATTTACTTCTTGCGTCTCAACACTGACCCATTTTCTAGCTTCAGGTGCAGTTTTGGTTGCGCCAGATCTAAGTACATAGCAGTTGAATGTCAAAGTTGATGATTCTCGGCTTGAAGCTTCTAGAGTCTTGTTCTATTCTTCATTCTCCAGAAGGGGAATGGAAATGGGCAACGTAAAGGTTCAAGCACGGAAAGGTGAAATTCGATCAATAAACAACAAAGTTATCATGCTCAACAGAGGAACCGATCATTTAAAATTGAATCACGAAAGTGTTTAAGATGCTGCTAGCTTGGAATATCTTTCTGGGGTATGGAATTGCTCTTTCACCGGAAGTTTCTGGCTCACGGTGTCATTCGGTCAGTGAGCAGTACCAAAAAAATCATTTTAAAGGTAAAATTTTGAATTTTTCCGAAATTTTTTGAAGAATTCCTTAAAATAGCAGATCAAAAAGTTTTGCAAGGGATTTGAAAGTCAATGGGAAGTCTGGGGATAATTATTTCCAGTGTCAAGAAGTCAAGTTCACTTGTACGTGAACTGAAAAATAATTATTGACACGTGTCAGGTGAAGCACCCTCACAATCATAATCGTGAAATCCGGCACGTGCGTATCCAGATACCGTCGGTTATGGTTGTTGTTTAGTGTTGTTCTTCTTCATTGATGCGTGATGATCGTAGCGTGCCTACTGAGTGACCTAGTAATATTCAGATGGAGGGTCGCGTCCTCGGCATGACAATGACAATGTCGTTAAACTATTACTCTATTAGACTGTAATTGCTCTTGAATTAAAAAAATTGAAAAAATTAAAGAAAAAAAAAACGGTGGCTAGAAATAAATCATCAATTTATTTGGATAATATATTTTTGATTACAAATTTTTTGAGAAATGGTATAAATGTGTACTTCAAAAATAGTCTTTAGAGGCCTTCAGGGTGCTTTATCCAGCAAGGAAGACAGCCTTGACCAGCGCCTCCGATGCTTATTTCGCATATTCTTTGCTGCTGTGAAGTTGATAAATTATTTTAGATTTTAGATAATGCAGGTTTTATTTTAATATATTACTGTTATTATTGCTTGTATTTTTAATACCGTTTTTAGTATGTGTATATTATTATTATGATGAATATCATTGTCGATTTGAATAACACGAATATGATCAATATCAATATTAATATCAATAACTTCAAAAATATTTTTATTGATATTGATACAATAGATATTATTATCAACATCAATATCTTGAATATCGTTATCAATGTGATTATCACTATCAATATTAATATAAATGTAATTAATATTATTTTCAATATCATTCTTAATATCAATATCATAAATATCATTACGGATATCAATTGAAAAATCATGATTATCATCATCAATAGATGAAAAATATCATGAATATATTCATTAATATCGTTAATATCGATATCAATACTAACATCGAAAATATCACTATCAATATTCAAAATATAACTTATAATATCAATATCATAAATATCGTTACAAATATCAATAATAAAATCATTAATACTATTATCAACATGATTAACAATATCATGAATATATTATTCTGGCTATCTTCATTAGTATGTATATCAATATCATTCATATCATTATCAATATAAATATCATAAATATCGTTATCAATGATAATGTAATAAATATTTTTTTCAACATCAATATTTTTAATATTAATATCACGAATATCATGAATATCATTACAAATATCATAAATATCATTATCTAAATGACATGAATTATTATGAATATCATTTTGGTAATCTTCGTTGATATCTTTATCCTTGTAAATATCAGTATCAATATTAATATCATGAATATTGTTACAAATATCATTAGAAAAATCATGAATATCATTATCAATATCAATGCAATAACTAATTTTTTCAACATCAATCTTTTGAATTTCACTTATAATGTCAATATCATTACAAATATCGAAAAAAATATCATGAATATCATTACCAATGTGTTAAAACATATCATAAATATATAATTCTATCTTTATTGATATTTACATCTACATCATGAATATCGTTACAAATATCGATAAAAATATCAAGAATATGATTATCAATATGGTTAAAATTTTTATGAATATTATAACGAATATCAATAGAAATATCATAAATTTAATTATCAATATCAATGCTATGAATATTATTTTTAACGTCAATATTTTCAATATCACTTATAATTTTAATATCATGAATATCATTAAAAATATCATGAATATCATTATCAATATGGTATAAAATATTATAAATCTATCATTCCGGCTATCTTTATTGATATTTAGGTCAATATTGTAAATATCAGTATCAATATTAATATCATAAATATCGTGACAAATATCAACAGAAAAATCGTTCATATCATTATCAATATCAATGCAATAAATATTTTTTTAGCATTGATATTTTGAATATCATTTATGATATCAATATCATGAATATCATTAAAAATATCATGAATATCATTATCAATATAGTATAAAATATTATGAATCTATCATTCTGGCTATATTTATTGATATTTATATCAATATCGTAAATATTATTATCAATATAACTATCATGAATATCATTATTAATATCGATAAAAATATCATGAATATTATCATGAATTACACTATATTTATTAATATTTATATCAATATTGTTGTTATCATTATCAATATAAATATCTTGAATATCATCATCAATACAATAAAAACCACTATAAATATTATTAAAAATATCATAAATATCACTATCGAAATCAATTTAACTATCGTGAATATAATTGTAAATATCACTAAAATTATAGTGAATATCACATTAATATAAAAATCAATATGACAGACATTATTATCATTTGTTGTATATAAATACCTGATGATATTTGTATCCCGAGGGGCATTTTTCGACGATTGGGCGTCCGGTAGAACATGAGACATATTTAGTGCAATCCAGTGGGTATGATCGGTTTCGATGATCGTCTCTGGGGCAAGCCGGAACTTGACAGTCCGGATGATGGCTGTGATCTTCTTCAATATGCGCATACGCAATTGCAATCACGAGAGTGAATGTCAGTAACAGCTTCATATTTAGACTGAAAATCGATTTCTATTTCAAATAGTCTTGTTTGTATTTCTTTGATAATTCGTAAAAATTAACATAAATTACTTATTAGGTGCCGAGTAATTGCTTAAGCAATATTTGCACTTCTGAATGGAAGATAAATACGAACTAGTCTTTTATATCTGTCGTAACCTCAGTTGTTATAAAAATGATCGTTATCTAGCTTATTGTGAGACTTAAAATTATTAAAATAGTGATTTGATAATATCTTAAGAGCTATATTTAAATACTGGTCTCTTTATTTCAATTATCTTTTATTTCATTTACACCGGAAGGGATTCATAAGATTTTATCTCATCAATGATTTTAAGCTTCAAGGTTTTTCCTTCTATTGTTGAGATAGGTCGTCAGTATAGAAACGTTGTTTTTAGGAAATTTTGTAAGTTGAAATTTTAATCATTTATTATTTTTTTATAAAATACATATTTTAGGAGCTACAATCATTTTTATAACTTAGAGATCATGATTTATTAGTTTTGATTGTATAACTATTATTCGAAATGCAATAAATCCTAAAATAGTGAAAATAGGCGTGAAGTACATAAACATTTTTTATAGGAAATTTTGTAAGCTACAATTTTAGTCTCTTATGATTTTCCCCGAAAATCCATATTTTAGGAGTTATGATTATTTTTATGGTTACTCGATCATGATTTTTATATTTTTATTTGATAATACTAAATAAGAGGATATATTTCCTAAGACATTGAAAATAGACCAATAAAACAATTACATTACTTGTAGAAAATTTCATAAGCTACAATTTTGGTATCTAATAATTTTTTACCAAAGTTAATATTTTAAGAGTTATGATTATTTTTGTAGTGACTAGATTATGACTTTTTTATTTTTCATTCAATGGTCATTGTTTAATTAGCTATATCTCCTAAGATATTAAAGATAGACCTATATCATATGAATGTTTTTCATAGGAAATTTTGTAAGCTACAGTTTTGGTCTCGTATGATTTTTCTTTAAACTCCATATTTTAGAAGTTATAGTCATTGCTACAAATCAGATATCATGATTTAATAGTTTTCATTATGTTAATAAGTACTTAGACATTTTTGTAGGAAATTTTGTAAGCTACAATTTTAGTCTCTTATAATTTTTCCCTAAAATCTATATTTTAGGAGTTATGGTCATGTTTATGACTCAGAGATCGTAATTTTTTAGTTCTTGAGAAATAAATACTATTTAAAGTGCCATAACTTTGTAAATAATAAAAATAGACCAGAAGTACATAAATATTTTTGATAGTAAATTTTACAAGCTACAACTTTGATCTCTTATAATTTTTTCCAAAAACCAATGTTTCAAAAGTTACAGCCGTTTATTTAGTGCCTTGCGATTTTTAATTTTTGAGATCGATAAAAAATATTTTCTGAATTTTTTTTCTAAATTCAGTTCAAGAGAAATAAATTTAAAAAATTATGAATATTTTTTTTCCCCGAGAAAAAGTGTACGTTGGAATAAAAAGAGGTAGAGCAGTAAAAATTGAATGAAATAAGAGCAGATCAATTTCTTCTTCTTAAAATAAAGTAAAATAAAATTCTCATCATTGATCTTTATTAAATAAAAAAAACACCAACGTCACAAGTCCTCCCAGAAGGAGTCATCGATGTAGGTCAAGATTCAGCTAACACTTGACCTTTTTAACGTTTAAGCCGAAGCTCAAAGACTGCTATCGCGATTTTTCTTATTATTCTTTGCTTTAGTTTTAGTTTCAAGATTTAGTTATTCTTTAGCTATTAATCCATGACTCTTAACTTTGTTAACTCTTGAGTCAGCTTATCCTGTTCCATCCTCTCCTCTCCTCTTTTCTGCCCACGCGACTCAAATTTATTATATTAGATTGATACAAGTCCTTCAGGCCAAAGTAAATAAAATTTCAAAATTCAACCCAATTAACTTTCTTTTTTAAATCATTTGAGTATCGTTGTTCTCATCAAATTTATTAGAATTTCATAAATAATCTATTTTATTGATTATAAAAATCTTTATAAATTTATTAACTAGTCTACTCAATAATTGAATAAAAATTTCATAAATTATTTCAATCAATTATCAGAAAAAAAATTATACTATTTTCAAAAATTTCATTTTTTTTTTTATTAATTTTTTTTCTGTAAGAAATTTTTAATTTTTTACTGATTGTAAGTAAGAAAATTAATTTCATTATTATCTCCGGGCAATATCAAATTATGTTGGTAATTTATCTAAGGCTGGTATGATAAGTTTGCCGTAAGATGGTAAGGGGAAAATACCATTAGTCGATAGAATAAGGTACCCGCGGGTAATAAGGCCTAAGTGATAGAAATGCTATTTAAAATAACCGCTTCCGCTAAAGACTTCTCTAGTAGAAGCGTCTAGCATAGAAATGTCGCTACAAGTTTATAGAGTCCCGATACAACGTTCCTTGTCTTCTATATTTCATCATCCTAAATATGCTAAAGTAGCGCAGAAGAATTCCTAAAAAACGATTTAAGTAAATGGAAAACATTTTTTATAATTTTATATTTAATAATTTAAAATCATTGTTATAATTTTTATCAACATCTTAAAAGTATTGTTGCTCAATTTAAGTGATGATTGATCTCTAATACCAATTTTATCAAGTATAGTATAACTATTTCCAGTATGTTTAACCCTTAGGCCTTATTACCCTACCGTAGTAAAATAAGACCTATTCGCAAGGTCTTTGAAAAAATTTAATTTTGTGTTTGTTTATGGTGAAAATTACCATTACTCCATTATATTTAATGGCTAATGTATTAATTTAAAAATTAATGATACATTGCAATAATTAAATCCAATATTTTCGATTTTTTTCAAAATCTCCCTTATCTTGGCCTTATACCCCCCGGTATCTTAGTATGACAGGTTGTCGACCGATGAAAACGGAGTTTTCATCAAATATTTATTTAAATTTTCATAAATAATCCCAATATAAAATAGAGATGGATATATGAGGCATCAACTTATTCGTAATGTGATTGGTCGAATATATCATAAGCATGAAAATATATGCAATAGGGTGATTCAAAAAAAAAGAATATTTTTTTTTTCGTTTGGTACTCTGAAAAATAGGTTCCTAGACACCTCTAAGAAAGCCTCTCCAAGCATGAGTTCTTAATTGTAACGGGAAGGTCCTTCTTCTTACAGTTTTCTATTTTTTTATTATCAGATAGAAAAATTTATATCTCGCTTCCAACTACTTGAAAAAATATCTTGTTCCTTAGATTTTGTAGGAAATTGAATGCTCTACAAAAAGGTCTCTTACGATTTTTTTCGTAAACCCAACCGTTTAAAAGATATTAACGGTTAAAGTTTGATTATTTTTGGGAAAATTTTTTATTTCTTATGAATTTTATAACTCAATGAAAAAAATCATTATGAATGATGAAACTCATAGTTTTGTAGGAAATTTACTGCTCTATAAAAATGGTCTTTTATGATTTTTCGATCAAGTTGAGCGTTTACGAGATATTCATCGTCAAACATCAATGCATATCAATTTTTCTAGTTTTTGATCAATAATTCGAAAAATTTCAATTTATTCTGTGAGTTTCAAGGAAATTTAGACAAATTTGAGTTTCTATGAATAGAAATATGTTATGAACTATTTTTTTAATTAGTTTTTTTAGTCTTGGACATGTTTGATTACATTAAAACAAAAAATTAGTGCATTTTTTTAAATATATAATTCAATTTAGTGTGTTTCACATGTGTTTCACTTTTTTATCGAAGAATTTATTTATTTAATTATCAACTGCCATATAATTTTCAATATTTTCAACATAACGGTACACTTTTACTGTAAATAATTTCCTCTATTGCAGTTTGGGTAGTTTTTTCGATGTTCTTTGATAATTTGCAATAAGTATTGGAATTGCTCTTCATTTTTGTCAAGCATTGATTATACTCACTAACTAATGCAACAGCTCGTTCTGCTGAATCATTAACAACTTTCAATTGGTTAAAGTATTCTTTATTTTCAATGTAACTGTCATTAGTAGGCCACGATTCAATATCTTTATCAAGGAAGTCATATGGTAAATCAAAGATTTTAAAGAGATTTAAAGACTTTTTAGAAACAAAGTCACTCAGACTTTTTGCGTTAATGAATTCAAATCGTTTTTATCAATTATAAATTTTTAGCTTTAGAATCTGTACCGTTACGAGTATTAACAGCTCCAACAATATTTTTTTACTTCCAATGAAACGGTATCGTCAAATAATGATAAAATGGCAAGTTCATCACTTAAATACCATAAATGCAAAATCATTTTTTCATAAGTTGCTGAAGAAATCAATGAATTGATATTTTTGTACTCGAATAAATTTTTCAAAAACTGCAAGTCATGATTAGCAGCAGTTGTTGCAGAAGTTGATGAAAACCAAGCTTTTAAATACAGTGTAACTATAAATATACAAATTTGCCGAAGACCGTCCAATTCTTTATTAGAAAGTTTAAATTCATTTCTGAATAGAAACATTTTTAAACTGTAAATTGCCTTCGCCATCCACCTAGCATGATGAATTGCACCAGGACGTTTGAAAAAATTTCTTCTTGAGGCATTTCTCCAAGGAAAATCAACGACAATTCCAACAATTCTTTATAGTCATCTCGGGGTTGTAGTAACTATCAAAAACAATTAAAAATTTGTCAGAAACAAGAAAATTTTTTTCTTAAAATCGCAGTTAAATCATACCTGTAAGGATTGTGCAATTAAACTAGATATTTCATTTTTTTATCCAAAATGATATCAGCAACAACAGTATCTTCAATTCCAGATTTATAATTAGTTTTATTTATTTCATCCCATGATTTTTTAAATCTTCCGAACATTGGTACGTTTGGCCCAGATGACACAGGCCAATATACTTCAAATGCACTTCTCAATATGATCTCAAAAATGTGGTGACGACATGGTAACTAGATTAACTCTCTTCCCAAAGTCTTTTCAATTGCCTTACATGTACCGTTATGAATTCCTGTATAAAGAAATTAGATAACTATCGTTAAATTTAATATTTTCAACAAATAGATTATATTTAAAATCCAAATGAGTAAATAATTCTCAATAATTTCAAAAGTGAAATTCAGTAAGCAATAAAAATTAAACTAGAACGTTAATAATTAAATATTTTTTAGATTAAATTATCATTGATAAGTTACCTGTATTAACTGCCGTCGTGTCAAAACACATCGCCTTAACATAATTAGTAATACCCCATTCACTCAATGTCGATAAAATGGCTGATGTTTGATTGTCTGCCGTCCCAGAATTCATTTTTGGAACCCCAAGTAATTGTTCGGTACCAAATGCAGTTAAAATAACTGGTAGCCGTTCCACAGATTTTGATCCAACAAGGTCATTCAGCATTTTTCCGTCCCAATGCACAACGTATTTATCGTGTGTCTTAAAGTTGTCATTAAGTCCTTTAGCAATGTCTTCTCTTTGAAGCATACGAGCTCGTTGAATTGAACTATAACTGAGCGTTGTATCTTCAATTTTAATACCTACTGCTAGTAAAACCGGAGCAATAATAAACATCGCATTTCTACTGCTGACATTAGCTCGGTCGAGTCCAAAAATGACTTCAGGAGTTAAGACATCAAGTTTTGCTCGTTTTGTCGGAATTGGAGGTTCATACTCTGAATCAGATCCAAAATTTGTAACTCCACTTAATGTATACGTAGAGAACGACTCTGATTTTTCACTTGGAACAATCGCATGACTGGTAGAGTTGATCTAAGTCTGGAATAAGATCTGTTTTATAAATTAAACGAAGAAAATGTATAGAATTTATTCATTTTGATGACAAATAATTAAGAAAGGACTCCAAAAATTGTCTAGTCAAATGTCATCTAGTCATCTATGAAAAGTTACACTACTACCTGACTTTATAATAATTAAATATCTCAGATACTTACTACTCTCATCTATTCCCATCATAGTTGTGGTTATGTTTGATACAGGTACATTATTAGAAAGAATCTCTTTATGGGTACCGAATTTTTAATCCAAATACAACTTTCTAATATTATCATCAAGCACTTTTAAGGATTTTTCGCTCACAATGTCGAATAATTGTTCAAGATCAGTCTGAAATTTCATTTCCTTCTGGTTTTGCGCTGAATTCTTTTTATCGAAATTTTTTTGTAATTTTAACCATTGACTGTGATAGCGAAGAAATTTTTGACTGCATTAGGAGCTCCACTAGTTGGAATCTAATTTTTCTCCACAGTTCAATAACTTGGTCAACTGAATTTTTAGCACTTTGTTTGATTGAATACTTTAAAATTTTAAGTTGGTAGAAAAACACACGCATAACCTCTTTCACTTTTGGTAACTTACGTTCCGAAATTCTTGGTAGAGGTATTCCGATAAAACGTATTTCTTTATTCATTGTAGGTTAATTGATGATAAATCAATTTATGTGATGATTATAAGACTTATTTAAAATGAATTATTTTATTACGTATTCAAGATGATCAGTTTTAGGAACACTGAAAATACGGTATTAAATGGGTAGATACTGAAGATAGTTGAGAGTAAAAAACATAGATGGCGTTAGTTTCAGAAGACAAACAGAAGAAGAAATGGAATTCAAAACAAAAATCCCCTCGAACGAAAATTTTATGTATATTTTGTGAAAAACAATTTAAAAATACGCACTGAACAAATTTCATAATAATAAATGACAACGCGATTAAGATTTTAAATTATTAAAGATAAAATTTAAAAAAATATTATTAGAATAAAAACTTTCAAATGAATTTTTGAACAGAAAACATCTATAGGAGTTGCTTTTATAATAAAAACTCAAATTTGTCTAAATTTCCTTGAAACTCACAGAATAAATTGAAATTTTTCGAATTATTGATCAAAAACTAGAAAAATTGATATGCATTGATGTTTGACGATGAATATCTCGTAAACGCTCAACTTGATCGAAAAATCATAAGAGACCATTTTTATAGAGCAGTAAATTTCCTACAAAACTATGAGTTTCATCATTCATAATGATTTTTTTCATTGAGTTATAAAATTCATAAGAAATAAAAAATTTTCCCAAAAATAATCAAACTTTAACCGTTAATATCTTTTAAACGGTTGGGTTTACGAAAAAATCGTAAGAGACCTTTTTGTAGAGCATTCAATTTCCTACAAAATCTAAGGAACAAGATATTTTTTCAAGTAGTTGGAAGCGAGATATAAATTTTTCTATCTGATAATAAGAAAAAATAGAAAACTGTAAGAAGGAGGACCTTCCCGTTACAATTAAGAACTCATGCTTGGAGAGGCTTTCTTAGAGGTGTCTAGGAACCTATTTTTCAGAGTACCAAACGAAAAAAAAAATATTCTTTTTTTTTGAATCACCCTAATATGCAAACTCTATATTTAGGCGCGCGCTTGCGCGCGCAAATTCAAATTCTAGTCCTAATATTAAAATAGAGATGAAATGTATGTGAAACCAATTTATTCGTGATATGATTGGTTGGAAATAACTATTCTCATTCTGATTGGTTGAAAGGAAATATAATATACATAAATTACACATAAATATATCATGACAATAAATATGAGCCGCGCGCAAATTCAAATTCAAATTCTAGTCCACTCTTATAATTTAGATGAAAAATATGAAAATATATCATGTAAGCAAACTATTCGTAACGTGATTGGTCAAATATATCATAAGCATGAAAATATATGTAAGCCCTAAACTCAGGCGCGCGCTTGCGCGTGAAAATTTGAGTTCTAGTCTAAAATTATTTTAAACAATGCAATTACATTATAAAAACATTGAAAAATCTAGATTTGCACTGTAAATCCAAGTGTTTTAACAAAACACACTTAAAGTGTTTTGTTCCTATCTTGAAGTATTGTAGTCATTTTTAAAACACTTGGATTTACAGTGTGAAAATAAGGTTTTTTTTAACAATATTGTTAAGAAATTACAAACGTGTAAGCAGTTTTGGCCTACTTGAAGAAATGAAATTTTCTTACGGCAAAAAACTTATAATTGGAATTAAATTTTACTATTTTTTTATTTTTAAAATATGTAAAATTGTCATAAAATATCAACAATTGTGATTATTAATAAATTTTAATAATGAAATAATAAAAATTAAATAAAGTGTCAATATTGAAGGCCCTGTCCATAATAGGGGCTTTTATCTTATTTGAATAATTTAATAATATGAAATATCATTAAGTATTTATTATTTATTTGAATACAAATTACGAAAAAAAAATTCTAAGCTGAAAAATAAAAGAAATCTTAATCCAATAAAACGTTTGTTTCAAATTACACATTTTTATGGCTCTAAAAGTAGAAATAAAAAAAAATATATATAAAAATTCTTAAAAATATCAATTGAAAATGAGTAAAAATAAAAAAATGTCATAATATTTATAAAAAATTTAATTTTTTTATTTTTATAAGAATTTTTTGATTAATTTTTTCAACAATAATTTAGCTGATAAAAATTTCTAAAAATTGGTTCATGAAAAAATAATTACATTTAAACGGGGTAATGTTATTTTTATTAGAGATAATTCAAAATTTTAGAAAAGTATTTTTAAGATTTACAAAGTAAAACTTGAAAAAAATTTTTTGAAATATTTATAACACTTACTATTGAAGCTAATTCAAATTTAGACAATTAAAATGTTAGAAAACAATAAAAACTTGATTTTTAGTATACTTACATGGAAGTTTTATATAGTTGAAGATAACGACCTGCTCAAATGAACAATTATCACTTTAATGAACAACTTATCTTTAACTACGACTATTTATACCCGATTGTTATAAAAATCCAGTTGGAATTACTTATCGATAAAAAAAGAACAAAATAAAAAAAAAATTATAAAAAAACATTCCGGTTTTTTTATAAGTATTTATAAGTATAAGGTAAATAAGTCAAGTATTTAAAAACATTACTTATGAATAAATACAATTTTTTTTTCGTGGGTATATTGGACTTGTTTATCCAAAAATAAGGAACTGAAATTAATAATACAAAACAAATTTCATAACTCATGAATAATTAATTGGAGTTAAAAATTTTATAAAAAAAAAAAAAAAAATCTCAAATTTTTTAAAACGGCAAATATTTTTTATTTGACTTCAAAATATCTAAAGTCCGTAAGAATTTTCTGTAGTCCATTAGATAATTGTTATTGCGTTGGACAATGAAGCACTTGAACAAAGTATTTAATTCCCTGGGATTTAGTAAATGCAATAAATTACGGACTGATAATACTTTTATCAATTGTTCTTTATCGACAGTTCCACTGCTGCACTTATCGAAATCCTATTAATGAAAAAAAAAAAGATAATTTTTTATTGCAAAAAAAATTGAAACTAAAATTGTGATTATTCTTTCCGAAAAATAGACAAAATGATTAAGGGGGGACATACCTTGAAAAGATCTTCCAAGTTTGGATTATACTCTGTGATTAACCGATCTAAGACCCTTGCAATTACAAGACGTTCTTCGTAATTAAGAAATGACTTTGGACAAGATTCTGAGGGTATGTGTTGCAAGGGAAAGAGCAATGGAGATTTTTCTAGAAAGCCAATTGTGATGGCTTCTTCGATTGTGTTACTAAATCTTACATAATCGACGCGATCTGGCCTATTAATAAATGTATGTTTTTTATAATTGAATAGTTCTAATAATTACGATATAAATCAATGCGATATTCATCATGACATTCGTGACGATATTATAATAATGATATTTAGTATGAAATTGATGATAAGGATATTCATCACAACATTAACAATGATATTTATCGTCGTGATATTCATCATGAAGGTAATGATAATATTTATAATGAAATTGATGATGATCATGATAATTATAACATCGATGATAGGAATATTCATCATAAAATTCACAATGATATTTTTCATAGTGATATCCATCACGACATTGATGGTTAGATTGTAATAATGATATTTATTATTAAATTGATGATAGGAATATTCATCATAGCATTAACAATGATATTTGCCACAGTGATATTCATCATGATATTGATGATATTTATTAAAAAAATTATAATGACCTTGATAATATCGATATTGATGATAGGGATATTCATCATAAATTTAAAAATGGTATTTATCATAGGGATATTCATCATGATATTAATGATGACATTTATTCTGAAGATGACAATAATAACGTTGATGATAGTGATATTCATCATGACATTAAAAATGATATTGATTATTATTATTATTATCATTATTATTAATACCATTTAAAAATGGTATTGATAATGATGATATTCATCAAGAATAAAAAAATTAACGATGATATTAATGATAATGATATTTATCATGATATTGATAAGGGTGATATTCGTCATAGATTTAAGAATGATGATAATATTGATGATAAGAATATTTATCATGACATTAACAATAATATTATTTACAGTGATATTCATCATGTCATCAATAATAATATTAGTTACACTGATATTCATCATGTCGTCAACAATAATATTAATTAGTGATATTCATCATGTTATCAACATTAATATTACTTACAGTGTGATATTCATCATGAGACTGATAATCATGTTGATGATAGTGGTATTTATAACTCTAATATTAATAGTAACATTAGTAATAATAATAAAAACCTCAAAGGTGATTTGAAATAATCAATCAACGTTTCGACTTCATGAAGATTCAAATTGCACTTTAATTGATCAAGACTCCTTATAAAATTGCTACGTGTTATCACCTGCTCATTTCGAGGATCGTGTTGTCGGAAAACCTCCAAAACCTATATTAATTAAAGAAATAATACTAATTTAGGAACGATTCCATTAACATTCAAAGCTGAAATATTACAAAGTTTCACAAGGAATAATTAGCGTGTTAGTATTGATTTTAAACCACTTGGAGACATTACCGTAATCCGTTCTCTAACTAGTTTCGCTTTTATTTTAGCTATAATTTGAACAATATCTTTGTCATCAACCGACGGGTCTGTTTTTGGTGATTCTGAATTAAGATGCTTCATTTCTTCAAGCATTTTTCCATACAACGGGGCTTCAACTGTTTTTGAATCCAAGTCTTTTAAAAACGATGCGTAGTTGAATCCCAGTTCGTCGTTGTATCTTAAGCAGAATTAATTATTATCAAAGTAATCAGAATTGTTTCTGTTGTATTACCTTTGTTCAAGGGCAAAAATTTCTTCAGGCGACACAAGGATCGTAGCTGTGGTTAAAACTTGCCTCAACTGATTTCTTGAAACATACCCATGATTTAGCCTTCGAAATATCAAAAATTAACAATCAAACTATCAAAACAGGTAATTTGCGTTACTAATGCTAGTAATTAATTATGATTAAAAAAAAATGACACGCCCTTTTGGCTTAAAAATTTTTTTGTCTTAGAGATGCGCCCTTCCGGCATTAGTAACGCGAACTAATCTTTAAACACATACTTATCATAATCATTAAAAAATTGCTTTAAATAAATTTGCCTCTCTTGAATTTTCCTGCGTATTGCCATCAAAATTTCTTCACACAACTCTCTCACTTCAGAACTAACAACCTGCCAATTTTTGGCTCCGCGCTTCGGCAGCTCCTCAATCTCCGGTGGCGGAAAATTAACTTGCAACAACGGTAATTTCTCTAGCTCATTAACCGTAAACACATGATTGACATCGTCTTCAAATACTCGCCAAAGAACACGACTGGGATCGTTTGGATCCGAGTACTGGATGATCAAATTTTTTATCTCGTTTTCGGACAAGTAAAAGCCACCAGAAGATTTCAGGAGTGAGTCCAGCCCACGATGAAACTGCGAATTGGTTACTCTACCAGAATTGAAAACATCGAAGTGCTGAAAAATTGGCGAGGCATTTATTTTTTTTTATTTTTTTCATAAATTTTGAATTATTACTTGGAAAAATTCGTGAACTCGCAGCCGACGTTCAAGAACCTTTTTTTGAATTCTCATCATAGTCTCCTGTACGGACATACTTTGTTTTTGTTTTTCAAAAGCCGGGTGGAAAATCGATTGCTTGCCAAATATTTCATGTTGGTTTTTAACACCGATTTCTGGACGTGGGAATTTTGGTAGCTCTGCTGTTATTATTCTTCCGGGAAATTGGTCCATTAGTTCCTGAAAATTCCAACATCGTATTCGGTCATATGTGATCATCATACCGAAAAATGATATAGTGTGCATGAACTTCATTAATTAATCATGATATCAAATCTGACTGAAATGGTCATACTTAACATCATAGAAGACCATATGTTTCAGATCTAACGTATTATATGACTCAAAAATTCATGTAAGACATCACATATAATCATTGTTTTACATCATCAAGAAATTTATGTGATGACATTTGACATCATATGTGACTTAAATGATCATATATGACATTATAAAAACATATGTGATCACGTATCTTGAAAATCCATTTAAGACATCATCCTTAAACATATGTGATCATTGTTTGACATCATCAATAAGCTTATATGATGACATTTGACATCATATAAAACGTAAACGATCATAAATGACATCATAAAATCGTATGTATAAAATCAAATATTACCAAGTAATAAAGCAGATTTTTTTATTTGCTAAATTAGTAAAATTTACTTACCCCAGAAACATTCAGCATTCCATTGCGTTCCAACCAGGCCGTCGCTTCATCTACAGCCTGAACAAACCCTACATAATTGACAGTGTAACCATCCTTGGCGAACTTTTTAACCACTAATTTAAACTCTTCTCCTGCTAACACTATTCCTAGATGGTTCAAAATTCTTCCAAAATGCGCTACAGTAACTGTTCCTTCATTTTTGGCAATCTTATAAGTATCATTAGTCTCTAAATATTTGCTTTGTATTTCTACAGGTTAAAAGTTCTCCGCAAAAAAAAAATATATCATGCGGAGATATCTCAAAATATATCCAAAAAAGTTTTATATATATATATATATATATATATATATATATATATATATATTTACACGGAAAAAAATTTACTACTTTCTTAATAATTGACGTTTTTAAATATGTAAGCTCATCCCGATGTTACACTCATTAAGAGCTTTCATTTGAGTACCCACAAGCATTTTTATATATATTTTTCATATATACATATATATAATATATATAAATATATAAAATATATAAAAAAATTGATGTTGGTACTCAAACGAAAGGTCTTAATGAGTGTAACATTGAGATGAGCTTATATCTTTAAAAATGTCAATATTTTGAAGGGTACACGGAAAAAAATTTCTGGAAAAATTTACGATACAACTATTGTAAAGCTGGACTATATTTTATTACTATAAATTTTCAAATATTTTAGAAGAAAATTTACTATTTATTCATGAAATTTTACAACTTACTATTGTAAAAAGTAAGAGATGAAGATTTCCAGTGCTGCCTCTGTACCTTTCTAATAGAACTATATCAAATTTTACAATAGTTGAATTGGAATGATGTACAAGAAGTTTCGAACGTTAACTATAACAAGAATTAAAAATAATAAAAAAAAATAAAAAACGACACGGGCTGACTTGGAAATGGTTGACATAAATTGAATACGATACTTAGTGACACAAAAAAAAATTTCCCCCCTATTTTGTCACCCCCCTGACCCACCCCTATACTGAAACATCACTATGCACCCTGTTAGCAGTTGTAAACAAATCTGAAAAAATTCAAAAGACCTTCCCTTATCTCTAGCAACGCGTTCTACTAATTTTCATTTATCGGACTCACCCCCATAACCCACCCCTACACTGAAACATCACTGTAAATTAGTAGAACGCGTTGGTAGAGACAAGGGAAGGTCTCTTGAATTTTTTCAGAATTTTTTACAACTGCTAACAGGGTGCACAGTGATGTTTCAGTATAGGGGTGGGTCATGGGGATGAGTCCGATAAATGAAAATTAGTAGAACGCGTTGGTAGAGATAAGGGAAGGTCTTTTGAATTTTTTCAGATTTTTTTACAACTGCTAACAGCGTGCATAGTGATGTTTCAGTATAGGGGTGGGTCAGGGGGGTGACAAAATAGGGGGGAAATTTTTTTTTATGTCACTAAGTATCGTATTCAATTTATGTCAACCATTTCCAAGTCAGCCCGTGTCGTTTTTTATTTTTTTTTATTATTTTTAATTCTTGTTATAGTTAACGTTCGAAACTTCTTGTACATTTGGAATGTATCTCAATTAGTGTGAGTGATGGCCGTGCACAGCGCTAGACTCCGAGTTTATGTAAATGTTAAAGGATATGAGCACTAGTTTACCTCTTTACGGGTAGCGTAGAGAGAGAGAGTCTCTAGCTGCCAATTAAAAGTTCTGGGTTCGATTCCCGAATAGGACAAAAATTTTCCGATTTCTCTTTTCGGTTACTGTATAGGTAGCAATTAGTCCAACCTCCTATCTCTCTCCCTTCCTAAAATTTCTTTTAAAAAAACCGGGTGTCAATTTTTACAATAGTTGAATTGTAAAGTTTACAAACACATATTGTATAATTTGCTCTATATTATTGGACTTTTTAAGTTTCTTGCTAGCCTTGTTTGTTGGATAAAATTTACAATAGTAGATCGTAAAAATTACTAAATAAGAAATGTAGTCCACCGTTACTATTTAATTTAATAAAAATTACGATAGTGAAATAATAAAAATTCCTTCAATTTTTTTTCTGTGTATATACTGGAATATATTCCTATCGCATTTATTTAATATATTTTTTTTTCGGAGGAGCTTTTTATACTCACTAGCTCATAATCTTGAAAATACGGCCGCAACACAAAATTTCTTTTGTTGACATTAACTGCAATTTGTGTGATTATCAAATTCAATCTCCGCGACTCATTTTCGCTCAACCGATTGCAGTGCAAAGGATCTTCCCACTCCAATCCAGAAACCAATGGCTTCTGACTAAATTCTGGCGCTAAATTTAAAACCATTGAAATAAAAATTGACCCTTACATTCATGCTTATAAATTATTAATAATATTTTTTTTTAGAAATAAAATTATATACCTTTGTCATGGATAACTTCGCAAAATTGGGAGTAATAAATTCTGCCAGTGGACGTTCGGAAGTAGTCGCTTAATTCAGTGATTTCAATGTTTGACAATCCTAGGGTGTTTTTTAAACGACCGGATAATATAGCGATGAATTTAGTCTCTGAAAAGAAAAATTTATTTTCATAACATTTTTAGATTAAGGAAATACAAGCACCCTCCTAGTACTTAATTTTTTTAAAATTAATTTTTATTAAAATTTACTATGATACACACGTACAAAACAAATAACTTTTCTTATTTCTCTCACGTGAAAACCACAACACCACTTAATCAATTTAAAATGAGATCAAGCAATCACATTAATAGATTTTTTAGACTGCGTGCGCACATGACAAGAAAAAAGGGCGCCAAAAATTAAAAAAAAATATAAAATACTCTGTAAGAAATTATTTGATTATTTTTTTTCTTTTAAAAATTAATTATAGAATAGATTTTTTTCTTAAAAAATAAATGAGCGTTATAAGGCATGCACTTTTGGATTTTTCTAACTTTTTTTTTAACAGAAATTATTACGCCAGTAAAAATTGCTTATTAGCATTTATTTAGTCTAACCTAACATTTTAAAAGTTCAAATTCTTTCTTTTTTTTTGTCCGATAATTTTTTTTTTTTCATAAATATAAAAAATTTTTCATATTTTACCTGATACAAGATTTGTATTGTTAGGATCCAAGGGACGAAAATATTCCCACAAATTTATATTGATACGAAAAACTACGGCGCGAATTTTGTTAAGAATTCGCCAGATATTTGTTAGTTTCAACTGTTGATTAAATTAATTAGTAAAATGCAATAATTTTTTTTAAAAAAATATTTTTTCAAGTACCTCAGATGATTTGCAAGCCATTAATTTAATTTTATTAACAATTTTAGACCCTTTTTTTTGTATAAACTTTATTTTTTGGTTAAACACTGAAATTTTTGGTTAGATAAAAAAATCTTCAAATTTATCGTCTTTTGTCAAAAGAGAGAGACAGAACAAAAGTGACTCTTGTTACGTAAAAATAAAATAAAAAAAATATAATAGAAGCTTAAAAATGTGAGTCAGGTCATGCCTTGAGGTGAAGACTTAATTTAACGTTGCGCAACAATAGCCAAAGGCTGTCTTCTGAATTATTATATCCAGACACAATCTCTAACAAAATATAAATATTATCCTTGCACAAGGACTATGCCGACGTAATGTTTGTTCACCTTAAGTCAACAGATTTACTTTTTAGATAAATACTACTAATATAAAAATTAATGATTCATTCGCAGATATTTTACAAACTAGCTAAATAATATTTATAATTTTTAATTGTTTAAATGCGAAATTGTAACAAATAGAAAATGAAAGTCTTTGTAATAAATTATCACAAATAATGAATAATAAATAAATAAAAAAAAAAAAACATTGCGGATGTAATTTTCATCAGATATGTCAGCTACCAATTTATGTCATGCATTGCAACGCATGCATCAACAGCAACAAGCTCAAGGCGTTCTCCACGGGTAAATACTAACTCACGAGACAACTATGACACTTGGCTCTGATCTATAACATATTATGTTGCAGTGGATTTATTTTTTCACTGCCGCCATTCTTTCTATTATTTCGCGGGGTATAAATACCTCCGTCACGGTCTAATGCACAGAGTACTTACTCACCCTTTTGAGATAACAGTGCTTTCAGGTTGTACGGTAGCATGCTTAAGGTAAGGCTTATTTTTTTGTCTTCATGGAGTGTTGATGAGAGTGAAATAGTGAGATTGTTGATGAGGGTGTGATTCTAAAGAGTTTGAGTACCCGCATGAAAATGTTGGGAATTTCCAAATTTTTAAATTCAGAAATTCGGGAATTTTTTATTGCTTTTAACTATTAATTGTATGTGGGTTTTGTGTCAAGTAATGTAAATACTTACGCGGAATTTTTGGAAATTTCAAAATTTTGGAATTTTTGGAAATTCAAAAATTTGAAGTTTTCAAATTTTTTTGATTTTAAATTAGTTTTGACAATTAAGTTTTAATAAGTGTTATTTTCTTCTGACGAGTTAGAATACTCTCATAAAAATTTTGAATATTTTAAAATCACTTTAACAAATAATACAATGATTTTATTATTGAAAACAATTCAAACTCCAAAAATTCTAAATTTTGACAACTAAAAATTTTGAAATTCCCAAATTTTCATTTACTTGTATGAATTAATTTAGTAAGAATTTTTCTGTAACTAGTTTGAATACTGTCATAAAAATTTTGAAATTTTCAAAATTAAAAAATTCATAATTTTTGAAATTCCCAAATTTTCAATTACGTTTCTCAATTCATTTAGTAAAAATTTTCTTGTGACTAGTTCAAATTCTCTCATAAAAATTATGATTTTCAAAATTTGAAAATTTCAAAATTACTTCTGAGAAATAATTTAATAACTTTTTTATTTAAAATAACTTTAAAGATACTCTCATGATAACTCCAAATTCCAAAACTTCGGATTTTCAAAGTTCCCAAATTTGAAAATTCCAAATTTTTGAAATTGCCAAATTTTCAATTAGTTGTATCAATTTATTTAGTAAAAATTTCTTGTGACTAATTTGAATGCACTCAAAAAAATTTTGAAAATTTCAAAATTCTAAAATTTAAAAAATTCCAAAATTACTTCTAACAAATAATTTGATGACTTTATTATTCAAACTAACAAGATACTCTTAAAATAACTCAAAAATTCCCAAATTTTGAATTTTCCAATTTTCAAAATTCCCAAATTTTGAATTTTCCAAAATTTTCATGTGGGTACTCAAAAGGTTTGTAACAACTTTCTTAACAAGCTAAATCCTTTATACCCTCCAAATGACCGCTCAGTTAAAAGAATCACTCTATATTTCTCTAACAGATAATTATTCTGGGCTCATTGTTGGCGTGTGCAAACGCTTACTACAACCATGAAGCAGGATTCGCCAACAATTACTACTACGGTCACTACGGGCCAGTTCCAGGAGCGCATCCAGTGGCTCCAGTAGCTCCTCTGTACAATCACCTTACCGGAGTGGCTCCTTACGTGCCTAAAACAGTGGCTCAACCGATCGTGAATCCCCTCCCAGCATCCAGCAGACACGGATTCCATCTGAACCACCTCAATCTGAACCATGGATACTACCACGCTGGAGTTCACGCGCCATCACCATCACCTACACCAGCACCCACCCCGGGTTATGTCCCCCCTCCAGTGGTAGTTCCTCCTTCTGTTACTTACAACAACAACGTCGTTCCCCCCTCAGTGCAAAATTTCAATCACGCTGCTCCTGCTCCAGCTCCAACACTTCTTCCAGCTAATTATCAACACCATGCTCTTAATTACCAACACCGCCCCTACGCACCTATTTACACGCATGGTCACATGCACAACCATGTGAATTACGGGTGGTAAAAATATCAGTCGCAAATTTCAATTTATTTCATTTTTTTTTAACTAATTATTAGTTATTAATTATTAAATACGTAAGATTGTACTAAATTTATATAACAAGCACCTTAAAATAAAGTACGTGGTATCTTTATTAACTTTAGTGTTATTGTGTTTTATTTTTATATGCACTGAGTGAAATTTTAATTTAAAAAAAAAAAAAATTGTATTAATTTTTTTTTATTTCAAAAAATAGCATTTTTTAATAAATTTTCTTTTTAAAAAATTTAGTTCTTTAGAAATCATAAAAATTTTCATATATTAGATAATTAAAGTGATTAATTTTGTTTCTGACCATGGTAATGTTACGAATTTATTATTTTATATTTTTAAGAAGGATAGCCACTGTGAGAATTGAAAAAATAGGTTATTGTCGGGAATTTTTTTAACTGAGAACATACCCAATAAATGCGCAATCATGATATAGGCCGTATAATTATAATTTTAATTATAACATTGATGGACAACAATTGCCGAACTCTACTTCAATCAAGGATCTTGGGATTGCCTTCGATACCAAACTTACTTTCTCAACACACATCGACGAGTATTGTCTCGTAAGCATACAAATTTCTGGGTTATATCCTCAAATCTGAGAAAGACTTTAAAAACAACCACAATATTAATTGTACGTAAACGAACCTGAATTACCTAGCCATTCGCATTTGGTGAACTATTCTTTCAAAGAATTAAAAAAACAAAAATTTAACTCAATTCCCTAAGGAATTTTTAGCTTCCCTAAAGTATCTAAAAATCTTGATCAAATACACAGAAAAAAAAATGTTCTTAAATCAAGTATATATTTTTGAAGAGCTCAATATTCTTGATTTGAGTAACAAAAATTCATGATTTAAGAAAATTTTTCTTAATTAAATTAAGGAAATTTTTCTTAATTCAAGAATTTTTCGTCTTCATTCAAGACAATTACTCTCTTCAAAATTATATTCTTGGTTCAAGAATTTTTTTTTTGAATCAAATTAATTTTTTTTTCTGTGTATAAAAAATTATTGTGTCAAGTATTTATGATAATTTGAATTAAGAAAAAATGACTTCCATCAAGAATAAAATTTCAATAAAACCCCCCAACTTCGGTTTTCCATCAGGCACCCGAAAATTTTCTTGAGCCAAGAATTTTGTTTTTCAGTCAAAAAATTTTTTTTTCTGTGTGATATTTATAGACTTTTTTAAAATTTTACAATATTTTCCGAAATTCTATCAAATATTCTAATATTTTATTAAATTTTCCAATATCCTTCAAAATTTATGAATTTTCCTAAAATTTTTCAAAATTTCCTAAAATTTACGGACTTTTTAAAAACTTTTTTAAATTTTAAGAAATTTTTAAGTTTTTTGAAAAATTCTTTAAAATTTCTGATATTTTGCTATGAAATTTATGAGCTATAAAAATTCATGAAATTCTATTAAAAATTGTATTGAAATAAATCAATGATGACGTAGATGTTGATTTTATTCTACTAATTCTTCGATTCATAAGAATCATAATTATCATAATTATTAGCTCAGTATAATATCCAAATATCGGTCAGATACGACAAAATACTTCACCAAGAACCTGAACTATGATATTTGGACATTATTGGAATAAAATAGATTATCGAAATGTAGAACGGATAAAAACGCCTCGGGGATCCGCGGTTATGTTTTAAAAAGGCGTGGTCCATCGTTCTATATTCCGATGAAAGTGATAAATCATGAATTAATCATTAACTTTAAACACAAACTAAACAAAATAATTCGTCAATAAACTGCTTTTCGCTCTCACTGATTTTTGAGGCTGATATACCTACGGAAGATAAACATCTTCGACGTCTCCAAACATTTAAAAAAATTTTCAAATATCAAATACCAAATATCTTAGACAAATACTTATTATACCGGATTATTATTGACCGTATTATGTTATTACACTGATACAATTTCACTCGTAATAATAAAAAGAAAGTCACATCCCCTCCCACTAGAGGATTGAATACATTAAAAAATAGCCGAAACTAAAACATTAACTCTACTCTTTCGATCAAGGTTCGGGATTTTGTATAAAAAGACACCGCGACAAAAAAATTGTATCAGTAACTTTCCGGATCTTTTAACTATACAGTTGCTAATAAAAGATTAAATACCATTTTTACGATGGCTTTCAAGGTATTTTTTATTTTTTTATTCAATTGATTTAATTTCAATTTTATAATTAGTAATTTCAATATTTTGGAAAATTGGCAATTATTTTTATACGAATTTTGTTTTATTAGTTTGAACAATTGGATGGAAAATTTTGAATTTTTTAAACATTGGAAACTTCAAAAATTTTTTAATTTTGTAAATTTAAAAATTAAAAAATTTTTTAATTATTCTGAACTATTGTCATAAAAAAATAATTTTTAATAGTTCATAAGCTTGTTTTGAAATTTTAGAAATTTAATCATTTAAAAAATTTACAAATATATATTTAATAACTATTTTAATACGGATTTTATTTTATTAGTTCGACCGCTTGCATAAAAAATTAAAAATTTTCAAAATTTTGTAAATTTAAAAACTTGTGTAATTATTTTTATAAATTATTATAAAAAAAAGTTGATTTTTAGCTGTTCAAAAACTTGTTTGGAAATTTCGGAATTTTAAAAGTTTTGAAATGTCAAAATTTGGAAAATTTCTAAACTCTTCTTAAAATTTATTTCGAAACTAATTTTATTTTTGGTAATTTGCGTAGATACTGAAAATTTTTTCAATTTACGAGATTTTTGAAATTTCAAAAATTAATAAATTTTTAAATAAATTTGTTAAAAATTGCACTCTTAGTAGTTCGAGTACTTGTCTAAAAAATTCAAAATTTTTTCTTAAGGAGGTTCGAGCGAATCTAATGTATAAAATAATATCCAACTTTGAGCTTTGCAATTAAGTATACGTATAAATACGTCATTTATCTAATCCCAAAATTTTTAAAAGATTCATCGTTTAGTTACTTAGATATTAAATTTCAAAAATCACATTTTTTATCTCCTTATACACGAGCTCTGATGGCGGACAAACTTTAGCCGAGACTTTAATTTATGTTTAGCCGAAGTTTAATTTTATGTTTTTGACTCGTTTATCGTCAGCTATTTATTCGAATAAATATTTGGCAACGTCGCGTCAACAGCTGAGAAAAAAGAAAAGGATAGAAATATAGTTACAAAGAGAGAAATATTTAACTCACACACTCATCCACGTCTCTGTAATGGGTATAATCAAACACACTGTTGCCAAATCTGTTTATTTAATCCGGCAAGTAATAAATACAAAATTCATTTTATTAAATAAGTAAAAATTGTCAATTATTAAATTGTTAAAATTATTTTAAATTAAAATAAATTATTTTGACGAATATTGGGACGACTAAAAATAAAAAAAAAATGTAAACATTATTTTGACTCATAAGTTACGCTTGAATCTCCTTAACCTTCTGAGCCTTCTGGGTGTTTCCCCCACTCTTGGTGAAACGCCCCCTTCTACATTTACTTTACACGCTCCCCACTCCGGTGCCACGCGGCCCAAGCTTGGCGTTAAATGGTTAACCAATCAACTTACCAAAAATCGAATTTTCAGCTAATGTTAATCTGCGCATTGTTGGCTGGCGCAAAAGCCCACAGCGTTTCAACTTCAGACAACATTTACCGTAGCCATGGGAACCTTGCCCAAGTATCAACAGAGAGCAAGACAGTGGAGACCCCCTACTCGAGTAGCAGCAAAACAGACGTCAGGGTGAGCAATCCGTCGGTATACGTGTCAGCATCAGCAGCTCCAGAAGTAAATGTGTCGCCAGCGACCTTCACCAAGACAATAGTCCACCCTTACCCAGTGACTCACCATTACCAACAGAGCTACAGTGCACCCTCTTACTACTCAGCTCCAGTTGCCAAATACGAGTACCCAGTCGTAAAATACGCTGCTCCAGTAGCCAAATACGTCGTCCCAGTAGCTAAATACGCCGCTCCAGCTTACCCTGTTCCAGTTGCCCAACACGTTTACTCAGCGGCACCCTCAGTGTACGCAGCTCCATCTGTCTATCACCACGAACCGGTCTACGCTGATCAAGCTCAAGCAGCACCCGTCTACGCGGCGCCACACTACTATTCTCAGCATGTAGCGAAACCTGTCGTCAAAGTTGCCTACTCTCCAGCGTCTGAAGTCACTCACTTCAGCTACAACAATGTTAACGACCATGTCAACTACTCTTGGTAATTTTGTGATCTAATCAATCTAACGCGAATGTAATTACTACTTATTAATTGTATTAATAATAATTATAATCAATAAAAATGTGATTTTATGAATTTTATATTGGTTGTTCATTCTTATCACTTTCATCTTTATGAAAAAAACTTTCCCTATCAAATAAATATAAATAATAGTTTTAAAAAACTAAAAAACACGCTTTTTATAGAAAACAAAACTACAAAACTACAAAATAGAAAATAAATTTAAATTATGAATAGTGTTAAAAATTTCAATAAATATAAATTAATAATAGTGTGAATAAAAAAAAAAAAATTATTTCATTTTAAAAAATGCGTGGGGTGCATGGTGTCAATAGTTATAAATATTTTATTGACAGATATGAGTAGAATGATTATTATTTTGATAATATTTTAAAAAGCACCCTTTTCACCGAGTAGAGGTTAGCTAAGAACGGATTTTACAAAATTCCACCCACAAGGGGAGTTGCGGGGGCGTTAACAACGAAAAATTCCCGTTTTTAAACTATAGCTCCTATCGACTCCAAATTTAGTAGGAATCTTCTGTAAGAGATGTAGAAATAATCAATAAACGAATTTTACGATATCTTACCTCACAGAGGGTTGCGGGGGTGGATATTAACAATCAAAATTTTTAATTTTCAAGCTATAACTCCTACAGACTCTAAATTTTGTAGAAATTTTCTATAAGTGATGAAAAAATAATTTATGAATGAATTTTACGATATTCTACCCCAAAGAGGATTGCGGGGGCATTAATAATGAAAAATTCTAGTTTTTAAACCATAGCTTCTATCGACTCCAAATTTGGTAGGAATCTTCTGTAAGAGGTGTAGAAAAAGTCTATGGGCAAATTTTACGATAGCTCGTCTCACAGGGGTTTGCGAAGGTGGGTGTTAACATTAAAAATTTTTAATTTCCAAGCTATAGCTCATATAGACTCCAAATTTTCATTTCAAATTTTTTTCTCCGTGTCAATTATTATTAATTTTTGAAAAAAGCCACGCAAACATTATAATGATTGCACATTGAAAGTTACAATGAATATTAGCTGGAATAATTACATGGATAAAAGGTATATGCTAATTCGATGAAATTTGGAATTTGTGAAAGTCAAAACAATACTCTAATTAACTTTCAAGTTTAGATTTAAAAATACAATTCTATAAAATTCCCAGCGAGGCGGGCGGGTAACAGCTAGTAAACTATAAGAATGATTAATTAATTTGTTTTTTTGACAAACTTCTACTCAAGTTATTGTATAAGTGCAAAATCGTTGATCACAAATCTGTTACGTCTTCACCTTCATTCGCAGATGTCACTATCGCTCATCTCAAATATTACAAACTAGACTAAAACATATAATTAGATATAGATAATAGATTATAATTATAGAACTATAAGTAGGGACCATAACGATAAGTAAAGAATAACTAGTAGATACTAGAACACTTAAGAATTATCTAACAATGATTCAACACGCAGTAGAACAAATAAGTTATTTTTAAGTTACCATTGACATTCCAACAAGGAACGCTTAACGATAACACAAATATATAATAAAATGTAAAGGGAAACTAGAATACAGTACGCGGCAACATCAGAAAGTTTCACGAAAAGAATGTCCTAAGTCAACAACAAACAATTACGTGGACTAGACTCTGGAGTGGCATCAGTCGATGAGCCAGCTCACCCTGATGACGCAGGAAGCGTGAACTCCAAAGTCTAGAACATTCTATATTTTCGAGAATCTGATAAGCAACCCTACTCCTACAAGGGCGCGTCCCTTGGGGAGTCTATAAAAGCGAGTTGCATCGGGAACTCGAGGCCTTTTTCATAATATCATTAAGTTACTAAGTACTGCTCTAGAAACCGATAAACATTACACTGTACGACGGTTTCCCTCCTGATAATTAAATTGTATCGCATTACTAATTAAATAAATCGGAGACTATTAATTTCAAATTAAATCAGTTTATTTCGGAGGAAACTCGAGTCCACCTACTGACGACACTGGAGGTCGTCTCATCCTAATTCTCCAGACCCCTTTATATTATTTAGGGCCGGTTCTTCTCAAACCGCGCGGTTACGAGGACGTAACAAATCTTTCAATTTTCCACCAATGTTATGTTTAAATACCTTACTCAAGATTCTTGTCCAAATCCAATGCAACTAAAAATTAATCAACTCAGGATTGTAACCAAATGTTAAAGATCAAATCTTCTTAAAGAATTCCATTATGAATTAACAACCCGCATAACAAATTCAATTGTAAATAAATAATTCTCTTCACACTCAATGATAATCATTGTAACAAACTTTTCCCCGTCTATAGTAATCACTTTTCTTAAATAAGCAAACGAAAATGAAGGCAGTCTTAGACTTTAACGGATACTTCGACTTACAGAAGAAATTTCACATAAAAGAATACTCGCTATTTTCTCTAGACCATCATGGAAATGTCGTAAACATCATCCATGAAATTTTCAGTTCTTCTACACAAGATTTTAATAAGTTAGATCTTATAACTCAACAAAATTACGTCAGATATTACCAAAAGTACGGATTAGAATGGACAAGTCGAACATATACGACCGGAAGGATCCAACCTGAAGTACCTTACTTTCTTTTCAACTCCGGTTTGACTTTCGTGGCTAATCAGATAAAGGAAAATGTGCTACGTGAATACTTGAAAGAACTGTCCGTAGAAAACATATTGCTTTACGACTTCATATGTCTACAAGACATCGGTCATCATCCAGAAGCAAGTCATAGACAAAGAGATTTATGTTCTTATCATATGAATCCCAATTACAATTATTGCGCGAGAGACAACGTGCTGGACATGGTCAGATTCATCACAACCAACCATCTGTTCAACAACCATGTTTTGAAGAGAATTCATGTTGCGATAGATTTCAACAATTGGAAGGCTGACAGCAGTGGAATAAAAGAATTGTCGATCATTAACATTAGTCACAACGGAGCCTTGGCTGAAAATAAGCTAGAAGTTTTGATAGGGTCGACCAAAACTGATGAAAATCCAGTTGTCTATCGTAAATATTATCGTAAGCACGGAATAAAATGGCGATTTGGTAACAGAGATTTTAAGTCTTTTAGGGCTAATTTAAACATAACTCTTCATCAAGCTCTCTTTGTTTACGTCAAAAATGACACCCAGAAGGAAATATTGTGCCAAGTGAATAGAAAGGCTAGGAACAAAATCATCTGCTTGGATAAATTTGGTTACATCCCAGGAAATAGCGAATTGGCGAAAACCAAATGCAGCTGGCATTACAACCAAAACATTAATAATTGTGCTGCAGACAATGCGAGGTTGATGGCTAATTGGTTGGTCCAAAATAAATTGTACAAGAAACCGAGGCGCGATTGGATGATGCAATTGTCTGTTCAGGGTGAAAGTGAATCGTTTTTAGCTTCAGCGCAACTTGCTAATAGGGCGAAATACTATCAATCAATCGATCAACAGCTCAAATTACCTATTGATATTCCACCCAATTCGTTAACTGAAGGTAATAAGCGTAGACTTAATAACAATTTAAAAAGATTTTATGAATCGTTTGGGTCTGAAGGTGCTTTGCCAAAACGTCAACGGGTAGAGAGCTCATCAGAGGATAGTCAAACGGATGATGAAGATATCGATCCAGATTTCGGGGAATATTTGGATAAAAATGACCTACGGACTCTTAAATTTGACCCTGAGATATTCAATCGTGCTACTGATGAATTAATTGCAGGAAGAGAAGAAATGGATAATGGCAGTGAAGAATTATCGTTGGAGAGATTATTAAATGACGGCAGAAGTAGTTCAAATGCTATGCATAATTTCGATGCAGATTTATTTGATGAATCTTTTGGAGAGATGTTATGAAACGCACTGTGATTTGTGATAAGCTGATGTCATTGATGACTATTAGAAAGATTATTTTTTTTTTTTAAGATGAAAGGCTTGATAGAGTTGAAAAATTTAGGCTGTGTTAATAATTATCAAGCGTAAACTTTGTCTGTAAATTGTTATTCTTAGATTTGAAGTAATATTCCTAATCGTATCCCTATCAAAAAATCCACATGAGTTTATACGGGAATCCACATAGGAAAATATGGATTCGTATAGGAACCCATAGGCATCCACTTAGGAAGTATGAATTTATACAGGAATCCACATAGAAACCTGTAGATACCTGTAGAGACCTTGAAAGTACGTGACTTAGGCCAGTGAGTAGCGTAAAAGACTGTCAACCATACGGTACCGGGTTCAAGTCCATCAGAGACAAGCAGTTTTTTTATTAGATAAAATTAAAAAATTTATTTTTTAGAATTAATTTTAATAAATAATTAATTAATAGCAATTTAATAATAATAATAATAATAATAATATTTATTTCCATAAAATTAAATATACAAAGTACATACAAATTAAATATACAACGTACATTTATCCTATAGAGGTAACATAAGTTTCCTGTACATAGGTTGGGAAGAAAAAAAAAAAAAAAAGAAAAAAATAGGTATATTTGATATAATCATATATTCCTATGGATTTAATCCTTAATATCTATATTGTTAATATTCATTGCGAAAACGAAAATACTTTTAGAGTGCAGTCAAATTAGTTTATATATGAGACGTGTTACTAAATGTAGACTTAGCCAAATCTAAGCATAAAAAAAAAAAAAAAATCAGCTTATAGATATAAATGAGTAAGTGTGTGTTCTTATTAGAGAATGAGCAGATTAGCATGGCTAGTAATTAACCATTGTTTTAATTTGTGTTTCACTGTGTTTCACTGCTGTGTTTCACTGAATTGATTCATAATTATTTTTAATTTTTTAAATAAATTTTTTTTCGCCTGATTAATTTGGGAATCTATATAGGATCTTACCTAAGATTCCTATAGAGGAAATCATATGGGAATCTATCCGAAAACGCTATGTGGAAATCCAAGCTAGTTTTCCATACGGATTTTTTTGATAGAAATCTGAAATCAATGTACTGATTCCGATTATTCGAGGTCAACGTCATTGAAATCAATGTCCACCGATGCTTCACTAGGACTGTTAACAAAATAGGTATCCACGAATACTTCATCATTAGTCTTATCGATCCAATCATCGATGAATTCTTGAATTTTTCCAATCTCGGATTCTGAGCTGCTGGTATCACTGAAGGTACGAGTTTTTATCAACTCTCTTACGTTTTGATCATTTTCTTGGTAAACATTAACTCGGACGTCAGCACCACGGAACAAGTCACTTGATAGATCTAAATTGATGTCATAGTCTTCTAAATTATCTACTAAATTATTGTACAGTGACCCTGGATCCAGTGATGCTACGTCATGATCATCAAAGCTCAGCTCCAAGTCAATATCAATGGGATCAGAGTAGTCATCCTTTAACAACTTAGTTCCTTCAATTACAGTTGAGTCGAGCTCGTGATTGATCATCGGTACATCAGGATCGTCAATGTCAAGTTCATACACCAAATCATCAAGATCAAATTGGTCAATATCATCACTCTCTTCCAGAAAGTGCTTCTTTGTGACAAAGGAAGCTACTGGAATATTTTTGGGATCATTCAGTGAACTGCCAGCTCGATTGACCGTTAAAGGCAGTCTTTCAAAATTTTGCCGCAACCAATCATTCATCAACTGGACATTACGTTCAGCACAATAATTGCTCCGAGGATTGTCGTGGTAGTTACACTGATCACCCCGTAATTCATCAAGTGCATCGTAACCTAGATCATCAAGACAAATTATTTTGTTGGTGGAATTTGAGTTTACTTGAAATAAAATTATTCTGTGGGACTCGTCCTTGACGTAAATGAACAAAGCGCGATCTAACATTTCATCCAAATGCAATCTTAATATTTCCGATTGAATGTTCCCTTGTTCCCATTTGATCCCGTATTTATCGTAAAAGTCTTTATAATTTTTTGACGGCTTGGATGATTTAGGAGGCTTGGTCACCATCGTTTTTGAGCCTGTCTCACTACCACTGTGATCGAGGTGCATAAGTGATAGCTCCTTCACCCCTTCAAAATTGTTTTCATATGCATTGAAATCGACGATAAGATGGACCCACATCAATCGACTTGTGTCGTACAATTTATTATTCTTTACAAATTTAACCATCTGTGAGACACCATCTTTCGCACAAATTTTTGATCGTCCCTTATGTTTGCGACAAATCCTCGTATTTTTAAGTTTTATTTTTAAACCTAAGTTTTTCAAGGAAACTATCGATACCTTTCTCGTCAATTGAGTCTTCATGAAGTAGTCCTTCAAATAGTGCTTGAAGATCTTTTTTTTCTTTTGGTCAGATACAAAAATAGTGTAACACCCGTGCAAAAAGTTTCCCAGAGTGGATTTTATGTACTCTTGAGATTCCGTTCCAGTTCGCCATGTTATCCCGTGGGTTTGATAATATTTGTGGTAACTTCGCCTTGTTTTCAAATCTATGTTCATCTGATCCAGTATATCTGGTTTCGCGATTCCAAATTTTTTGAGTTTCTCCAACCCATTCCGATCTAGTAATACCAGCACATATTCTTTGATCACAAAGTTATTATGTGAGTCAATGTAACTATTGAAGTCTACGACAGCTTTCATAATTTGTGATTAGATGTAATAAAACTAAATTTCTTTATTCTACAGGTATCTCTTCTTCAATAACAATATTTTAAACCTGATGAGGAGTAATCAATTAATTTGCTCTTAAAATTTTTGGGGAAATAATATATCTTCTATGTAATTGCCGAAATAGTTTGATTAATTACCATTAGTTAATAGTAAATGATTTATGAATACAAATCATAGAGGTAATAACAACTGCAGTTGGAATAGATAGATTTTATAAAATCTATCTAATAATAGAAACGCGAATGAGTAGAATAAAAAATTCTAAATTTCTAAAAAAAAAAGGCCATTTGGTACCAGCTAAGATAGAAGGTAGATTTCATGTAATCCATGATATTAATAACAATGTTATAAATAATTATTATTCCTCAAGTAGGGGAGAAGGGGGTCAATTGAACCATTCGAATTAAAAAATCGAAAAAATGCTTCATGCTCTTAGAATTAGATTCTAATATGCTAAACTCGGATATGATCAAAATTTGAAATCATTGTGATTAATAAATTTTGAAAAATTGAGATTTTTTTATTTTTAGGCACGTAAACTTTTTTTTCGGCTGGCGACAAATTGTTTAATAATATTTCAATTTTTGAATTAATTGATAAAGTTTGCATTGTAGTCGTTGTATATACTTATACTTTATAATCCTCAACTTTGTTTATAGTGATATAATAGTTTATTTATTTATTATTTACTATTAATTGTTATAAAATTATATGGGGTTAATTGAACCAGCAGTCCCGGGGACGATTGAACCATACGGAGAAGCATGGGACATGCGCGCGCATCTTGACTCTACGTGAAAAAACTCAGGGAAATAACCTAACAATTTGATGAACTGAATTTATAATGAAAATTATTTTTAAATTGATTTTTAATTTATTTAATATAATATCTGTGCATTAAAACGTTGCAACAGTAATATTAGCAAGTAACAATTAATATATTATTTATTAAAAGTTCGGGTTTGAGTTTTAAATATTATTGGTTCAATTGACCCTAAGCAGTGGTTCAATTGCCCCCAAGCGGGGGTCAATTGAACCATTCGACACGTTTGGATAAATTAATAATTTTTTAAAAGTCACATTGTTTATTGACTAATTTATGTATTGATAATGATAGCAGACATAATAAACTACCATTCCAAGAAAAAAAAAAATTATTATTTAGTTTTAATTCAAATAATAAAAAATTGCTAAATTTTTTTTGGTTCAATTGACTCCTTATCCCCTATATAAGAAAAGTGGAAAGCTAAGAAAACGTTTTTCTAGTGTCTTAATTACAATAGACAATGCATACAATGTTAAATTACTGGTAAATAACTGAAACCGTTTCTGCTATGACTAATCAGATGAGACATGATGATTCTCTTAACGATTTGAATGGCAAATTAACCAAAGATCCAATACTCTACATTGAAATAAGCAACATAAATCTTAATAACTATAGCAGTTACTTTACTTGCAGAAGATATCAAATCGAATGATTATTAGAAATGAAGCTAGTGATAGATTTTAACGGGTATTACAATTCCGAAAATGCATTTGTCATCAGAGAATATTCTCTGCACGGTATTGGCCCTACTGGTAAAACTATGCTCAAAAGTTCCGAAGTAATCCTTCCGGGAACAAAAAAACCCAAAAAATCTGGACTCCATAACTACTCAAAATTTTGCAGCGTATTTCGTTAATCACGGAATATTATGGAATACTGGTACAAAATCTTTCATAGCTGCTTTATCTTTAATCGACTATATTATCTCAAGCTCTAGTACCATTTTTGTAGCCAATGATGACCAAGAAAATGTACTCCGTCGCTATATGAATTATTATGCCACTACAACTTCTAATTACATGTATGTTTGCTTAGAGAAAATCGGTTATACGAAAAATTAAAAAAATTCTGCTGCTTGTTCTTATCATGCCAGCCCGTCGTATGATTGTGCAGCTGCTATAGTCGTTGATATGGTTGAATTCGTTAGACGGAACCAGATTTACAGCGAATTCAAACTCAAGTTCGTCCATACTGTTGTTGACTTCAACAATTACTTGCCTAATTATCTTGGGATAAAAGAGCTATCGATAATCCCACCGGACCCCAACGGAAGTCCAGGAAAACAGATGTTAATGGTGGCAAAACCACGCAGCGAAAGTCGGACAAATCAGATTGCGTATCAAAATTATTATCGCAAACATGGAATTAATATGAATAAGGGTGATAAATTATTCGGCGATCTTAAAGCAACTTTGACGCGAGTGTTGGATAGAGCTATGTTCATTTACGTCAAAGATCATAATCAAATGAGAATATTGTGTGAAATTAATCAAAGCTGGACGAGCAAACTCACCGATTTAAGCCAGCTTGGGTACGACGCAATCAGCGAGGAATCAATGACTACTCTGTGCCAGAGACATGACAAGCCTAAGACGTACAACTGCGCGGAAGACAACGCTGAACTAATGGTCAAGTGGTTATTGAAGACCAAAATGTACAATGTTCCGGTTCGCAGATTTCACTTTGAAAATCGAAGTTTTGCGAAGCAGCTTGCTGCACTTGCTAAGTTGGCTTCTTACAATGCAACAGAACAGCAAAGTAGTAAGTTGGCGGACACTCAATTAGCACCTCCGTCCACTGCACTGACCAATAAACGGAAAGCGGAAACATCAAGTTTGGGTAAACGCTTTAGAACAGATGATTCAAATATTGGTAGCTTGAAGAATCTAGATCTGTATTATCAAGCTCATAGTTCGCGTCAATTTTCAATGAATCCAAATTACCAAGCTCATAGTTTGCAACAATTTATAAAACATGAATCAACTACGGATAGTGATAGTGATTGATGACAAATATTTGATTTAATGACCATAGTGAGTATTAAAAAATTTTTTCACGAAAGCTCTAAGGTGGAACACCACTAAAAAATAGTGTTCTATGTAACTTCTATCAGACTTTTGACCTCGAAGAGCTTAAAAGCACAGATAAGCTATCTCTTTGAGCTCAAAATAACACATAAATGGTATTTTTGAGCTCAAAGAGTTCAAAAACATCATAAGTGCAATTTTAAGCGCCTAGGTATGAAATTAGCGGGAAGTTGTAGAGATGGCCTTCAAGGTCAACCGTTTTCGTAACTTTTTCCGAAAGAATCAATATTCTGTGATCTTTTATGAACCATTAATGGTTAATGATTCATCGACTGTAAGTAGCAGATTGGTCGATCAACGAATTGCATAATAAACTTAGATACAAATGAAACATCGTCACTAAGATCTATATTAATGGTAACAACTTATAGTTAACTTTCTGTAGAATATACAATAGATTTACGCAATTAAATCATTCAGTGAGTAGTTATGATGTTTGTGATTAATTTCAACGGTTATGTCGATTCTGACAAAAATTTGAACATAAAAGAATTTTCTCTACACGAAATTGATCGCTCGGGTAAAGTGAACTGGTCTTATAACAAATTTTTAGAGTAATATCCAAAAAATTGCGAGCATATAACCACAGAAACTAAAATGATAGACTTTAGATACTTAAAACTACATAAGATTCAATGGGCTGTTGATTCTAATTATGAACCTTACGATAAATTTAAAAGACATCTAGAACATTGTATAGAATATTCATCGACTATTTTTGTAGCCAATAAAAACAAAGCACATTTGCTGCGTCCTCATTTGAAAGATGGATTAAATAAATCTAAATCGTATTACGATTTTATTTCTTTGAGTGAGTTAGGTTATACAGAGAGTAATGAAACAACAATGGTTTGTCAGTATCACATTGGGTTACTTCCCGCGAATCTTTGTGCAAATTTAAATGCTCGGCGCATGATTGATTTTATAGAAGAGAAGAATCTTTACAGTGGATATACATTAAAAGCAATTCACATTGTATTAGACTTCAATTATTACGAACCGAATTATTTGCGAATAAAAGAAGCAGCTATGGTTCATCTCAATTATTATGGAAAGCCTAGGAAATATAAACACTACGTAACAAAACCATCTCCAATTAAAGGATATAGCAGCGATAAAATAAGACTTTATGAAGAAAAGCATGGTATTCCTTGGTCAAAGGGTAACAAAATAATTGGAGAGGTAAAAAAAGATTTGGTTAAGACTCTCAATGACGGTATATTTATTTATGTCAAAAATTACCCACAAAAATTGATTTTAAAACAAATGAAGAAGCAGTTTAGTTTTAGAGGTAAGATAATTTGCCTAGAACATTTTGGTTACGATGCGAAAAGCAACGAAAAGAACTTTACTAGATGTTTGTATCATCAAGATCCAAAAATTTACAATTGCGCGTATGATAATCTCCTTAAATCCTATTAATGACCGCTTGGTTACGTGAGAAAAAACTTTATTACTTATCCAATCGTATTGCCTTTCTTCAGCATGGTCACAGTGAAAATCAATCTACTGCATACACACACACAGCAGTATCAAAAAGTGATGAATCTAATAAGAAGATTCGTCAGGGATTGGAACATACTCAAACATCTGCAAAGCCTGACAGAAGTACTAAAACCCAGTTCAATGATCATCATCGAAATAAAGTGACCGATGATTCAAGAATTCAGTCCAGCACTTACGCGAATGCGCTTATGGCGTCAAAAAAGAATCTTCATGACACTACTGCTCCGTTGGTTGTAAATCCAGTAATTTCAAGTGCTTCGAAGATTCAAAAGTCGCGAGAAAAACGCGTGATGCCTTCAACAAGTTATTCTGATGAAGATTATATTCCAGTAACGATTACGAATCTAGAATTGGAAAATCCACAATTTGAATGGACTGGTAAGATTAGGTAGGTTGATGAGTCATCCACCCGAATTGGTACAACGGCTGAAAACCGGGATAATATTTTCAACCAGAAATTCCCTACCAATTTGATTGATAGCAGAATTGAAGAGCAACCAGGAAATTATCCCTCCCAGCTAAATGAGCTTTCTGAGCAACAAGTATTCAGCATTCAGAACAACTCTTTTGATAGTAAACTTAGGACGTACCTAAAGAATATTGATGATACAAATTACCCATTTATCAAGAATCCAGCAGATCCAAGTCCTTCGATGCCTGATCTGGCTTCTTTATTACACAGCAATTCATCGGTCGCATCTACTTCGAATCAATCCTACAGAGCTTATGGTTTAGAACCTTTTGATTCGAATATTCCTTTCTTGAAACATCATCAATCCAATAAAGCCGACATAATAACGACACAAGCAGAAGATCAGGATGTTAGAACTCTAGGCGAATTACAATTACCGATTGCGCCTGAAGATGAAGTTTAAGTCGATGTTCAGTGGCTGGATGAAATACTGGATTCGTTAAGAAGCAATGCGACGGACATTCTGATAGATAATGAGGCGATAAGGGAAGAAAGGAAGGGAAGGGATTACGAAACTAAACCGTATACGTCCAAAGCTTCTTCATCAGACTCGTTAATCAACCTTGACACTCCAAGTACTTCTAGTAACGTTTCAGAGACGGTATCTTCATTCGATCCAAACGAGTATGATTTTGATCCGATGCTACAAGTAGAAAATCCAGGTGATTATTCCGACCTATCTGATTACGATTCCCAATCAACTGTGCACACTCTTGGCGATTTTTGGTCAGACGACCCATCTTATCTGAAGCAAGTGAATTCTACTAGTTGCGTTGTATTAGATAAGAAACGAGGTAAATTTTATGAGGCTCAGAGCTCTTTAACGGTCGATAATACAGCTACTACGGTTATCGACAATCAACCCACCATTGTCACGAGATCGATATTTTGAATCACTCTTGATAGCAACCTTAAATGAAAATTGCCGTCAATCTACTGCCAAAATTTGTCGCCAACTTGACGGAAAAAGTGGAAAAAGCAAGCGGTTTCAATTATGTTGCTTATAAGTTACTTTACAATTTGATGTCAAGACTTGCTGTGCACGTATTGCAGTCAAGTTGTAGTTAAGTTGAAAGGAAATTTTACTACAAATTTGATTGTTAACTTGTATCCAAATTGCGGCAGTAGATTTTCGTCAAGTTGCTTAGAATTGTCATTCAGTAGAGAATTACTGCCAACTTGAGGTCAAGTTAACCGTAACTGCTAAGAATCAACTACTTTCTGAAAAAACCTGGCTGTTAGGGACCGTTTTTCTTTGATTCACATAATTTTCCGTCGGTGAATGATCTAGATCATTTCAAACATAATTGATCTATGAATAATTTTATAATTCATCTAGAAATAACGACGGGTTGAAAAGTAATGCTGCTTTTGGTAGCCAGATTTTGGTATTCTTAAGTTTAATTGAAATTAAAATTATTTTTATATTATCAGATACAATTTTTAATCTGTTACAATTTTGCACAATACTTTTTTCAATTCCGAGGTTGATTTAAAAATTAATATTGCAATCAACTTCAAAGTAGCTCAACAATTCGATATTTGCAATCAATATTAGCTTTATTCAATATTTTCAATTCAAGAGTATTGATTACGTTTTAGATTGTTGATAAAATCATCAAAATTTTTGACAATAAATGTATCCCTTTGATTAAACGTATCTTATTGATCTTATTTATCTCTCGTTACTGGCATTTTATTTTTATTTATATAGATTAGGCTACGTCGATTTAATTTAAAAATTTTTGAGGAAGTTTTAAAAATTTGACTACTTTGTGTGGATCTCTTAAATGAGTAAAAACCATCAGTTATTAAATTGTTCAAGTTATTTTAAATTAAAATAAAGAATTTTGACGAATATTAGGGAGACTGAAAGTAAAAAAAATTTTTAACATTATTTTGATTCATAAGTTATGCTCGAACCTCCTTAACTAGATTTTCCTAGTTCAGAAAACCAGATTTTTCTTTCAGTGCACATCATTTATGCACTGTGAAATGCACTAAAAGTAGCATAAAATTTAGTATTTGATATTTGCTACTAATTTGTTGTATTTATCACAAATTTGAGTTCCATACATTAGAAATAAACTTTGTTTGTTGCTGTAAGATGGACATCAGTGTTTTCGGCCTATCTCACTTTACCCCTCTCGTGAGCTGTGTTAGTATGCCCTGGGACGGGGTATAGTGGTTAGGTAGCATTAATCCTAATCATTTCTATTAAATCCCCGTGTAAAAAAAATCAGGAATTCTGGCGGAAAGTCTGCGGAATTCTTTAAGGATTCATATTTGTTGCAAAATAGGAATTCGAGATGAATTCTTGATGAAAACATTATAGATGATTAATTTGGTTTTTATTTTGATCAGATTACACTAATGCCCGGAGATTTTCTCCGGAACACTAAGTAATTTCCGAAGGAATTCCTAAATTGCCCCAGTGGATTTCCTGTTGATATTTTGCGGAAATTCACAGAAACATTTAAGGAGTTATTTTTGAAACCAAACAATAAGAAAATTTTTCTTAAGTTTGCTGAAAGATTTCACTTAAATTTCATACGGTCTTTCACATCAATTTACCCTGTGTTGACTGTTAAGAGTTCATGCGCATGTCCTTAGATTTTCTCCAGATGAATGGATTAATTCTGAAGGAATTTCAGCAGAAATCAGTATAAAAATTTTAAGAATTATTCGTAAAATACGACAATAGGAAAATTTTGCTTTAGTTTGTTCAAAGTTTTCACTAAAATTTCATACGGTCTTTCACGTTAATTTACCCTGTGTTGACTCTTAAGAGTTCATCCGGATATCCTCAGATTTTCTCCAGACAAATGGATTAATTTCGGAGGAAACCTTATAAAACTCCGACAGAATTCCAGCGTACATTTCGAGAAAAATTCATGCTTACAAAAAATTATATTTTAAATTTGAATATAAAAAATTCCTATTTAGTTTCTTATCAACATTATCGTTGAAATTCAAAAGGTTTTTGCTATGAACTCACTAGGTTTATACTCGATAAATTTATACTAGTGCCTGTAGATTTTCTTCAGAACACAAGATAAATTCCGAAGAAATTTCTATAAAACTCCGGAGGATTTAAGGCTGACTTCTGGCGAAAATCAGCATAAAAACTTCAAGAATTATTCGTAAAATATGACAATAGAAAAATTTTGCTTAAGTTTGCTAAAAGATTTCAATCAAAATTCATACGGTTTTTACATTAATTTACTTAGTGTTTAAACGTCAATTTAAAAGTTCGACTGGATGTCCTTAGATTTCCCTGGGATAGAATTTATTTAATGAATGAATTTCAGAGGAAATTTGTAATACCTTTGGTAAAATTACATTTGGCAAAAATTCATGCTTATAAGAAATTATACTTGAGTGAAAAATATAAAATTTCTTTTTAGTTTCGTCCACACACACACACACACACACACATTATTTTTTTTTAATTTTCCCTGTTATTATTTTAAAGGGTTCATCTATCTAGAAGTTCTACTAAGCGCGAGAAAATTCTAGATGAATTGATTCAGCCACATTTCAGAAGGAATTAAACCGGAACTCCATATAATTTCCAATGGCATTTATCTGGCGTCTTTGAGAATCCCTGGAGACATAGACTTATAAGTTCAAGGTAACTTCACTGATTCATATGGAGTACTATCAAAATTTCGATAAAACTTCAGCTGGAAATTGAAATAAATATTCTATCGTCTTCTCTAAACGACAGTAATTTTTTTAATTGAATACCTGATAAATTTTATAAGATATACACTCTGATGTATTTAGTACTAGGATTCATAGATGTGTAAGAAAAAATTATACAAAAAAATAGTAAAATTTTGTATATATCGCAGTCAAGTGTTTAAATAAACCTTACAAAAATTAAGGGAGCAAGAAAAAAATCCAAAATGGTCGTACAGTAAATCAAAAAAAGCAAATCGTAGCTCTAAGTGTCTAGTTTTTAGATCTAAGTTCTAAATATTTTTTTGTCGGTGGTTTTCTTGAGATTACATAAAGTACCCTTTCGTGCATCGATTATGCTTACGATGTTCGATGGTTTGTAAAATAACTAAATAGGTCACATTAAAAATTTCCGTAAGATTGGAGTCAACTTTAAAAATATTTCAATCATTATAATCATAAATAATAGAAATAAAAGCCTCTACACAGAAAAAAAAATTAACTTGATTCAAGAGAAAAATTCTTGAACCAAGAATATAATTTTGAAGAGGGTAATTGTTTTGAATCAAGACGAAAAATTCTTGAATTAAGTAAAATTTCCTTAAATCAAGAAAAATTTTCTTAAATCAAGAATTTTTCTACTTAAACCAAGAATATTGAGCTCTTCAAAAATATATACTTGATTCAAGAATATTTTTTTTTCTGTGTACGACTTTTGTCTCGATGTCAATAGGAGTCTATAAAGTTTTACATATAAACTTATTGAGTTACAGCCTTAATAAATTTGTAGAAATGTCTTACAATGTATTCTTCAATACCTAATGTATATTTTAAAAGACATCATATGGAACTCTGATAGATTCTTCCGGAATTCCAACTGAGGATTAAAAAAATACACTTGGGTACATTTTTACTTCAATCTACCATAGCAGTTATGAATAAATCCGAATAAATTACTCAATATCTAAAATATTCTTGTAAAGCTTTTAAAAACATCCTTTCCAAAATGATAATAATGAGGTGTAATCAATGAAAAACATTTCCTTTTGTTTTTATAGATGGCTGTCAATAGAAGTCTCCTCTGTTTACCGTTAAGTTAATCATAAATTAATATAATTAATAGTTTGAAACACATTTTAATGAAATCATAATCAGATTGACAATAATAATATTGACGAAACAACAATAATATAATATTAATATTAATGTCAATAACGATAATATTCATACTCACGGAGAGAAATGGATTTTTAGAATTGTTATCATTATTTTTTAACAGTTATTAGCTTTAGAATGTGATAGACTAACATCAATTTATGGCAATAATTACCATTACGATAATAGTATTCGGTACCATTCTTAGAAGTGTAGTTTTTTTTTTATAATTTACAAAATGGTAACCATTACTGATGGTACTTATTATTATAAATTAATTTTAGTCAATAACATTTCTAGCTTAGTAAATAATAAGAGAAATAATAATCATTGTAATTAATAATGATTTAAAAACGAAATTATTGATATTTAATCGGGAATATTTTGATCGTTAGCATTATTTTTTTCTTAAGTCCATCTCGAACACCGCACAGCATTCTACAGACGCAATTTTGGAATTCCTCTGCCGTCAATTCCATGCCTGGCGCAGTATGGCTATTCACATAATCTAGAAGAGAAAAACTGGTTATAAAGATGTTAGGTAGTCTTAATAATTACTCGAAAGATCATCTAATGTTCTTTCGGGAAATCATTTAATGATCTTTCGGGAGATCATTCCGTAATCAGACGGGAGATAATCTTACAATTTTTCTGAAGATCATCTAGTAATAATTCGCGAGATTTTGAATGATCAAAAAAAAAATTTACTAATTTTCGTTAAAAAACTCCATTATATTTCTAGATTTCTATACAATGATAAAAAGATTTATCAGAAAAGAATAAATAATTTGTTAAATTTTTTTTTCAAGAGATTTTTTATGGAGAAAACAAATTTTTCTTAGTTATTAACAAGACATCATTACTTAATTGATCATTTATTGATCTCTGATTAATTTTTTTAATATTAAAAATTCCCTATCATATTAAAGTTAATATTTTTTAACATTTAATAAGATTTATTAGTTGTTAACAAATATTTATAAGGCCGATACTGAAAGACAAATTTCTGAACTACCAAGTTGTTGCGGAATTACACATTTGTAATTGCCGCAATTTTCTGAGAGTGACCGAGGTGCTGCTACAAACGCGCCCTCAGGTGCTTAACATAAACTCAAACCCGGTTGCGCAGAAAATCTCCAAAAACACGTGCAAGTAAACACGTGGTGATATATATTTGTGCATCAAATTCAACATCAAGTGCAACCAGGATCAGCAATCAACCCAACTCAATCAAGAAGATCTTTCTCAAGCTCACTACCAACATCGGAAACTCAGGTATTGATTTATTCAATATTCAATGCACTCTGTGATCACACCAGATCCAACCTATACTCATGTTGCTATCTCACTCTTACTCGTTACCACATGGCGTTCCCATGCTGGCACATACACACTCACACTGTCTTATAACATTATTGCAAAACAGCCATCATTGACTCTCGCCTAGCAACACATCACCAAAATATATTGTCATGACTCCAGGTCTATTATTAGACCACTACTCATCATCTTATGCCCCATTATGTGGGAAATGCCGCATTGCGGGTGTTGCTTGGTGGGGTCAGTTGTGACTGTTATATATATATACTTACACAGGCTCTAGGAGCGAGATACTGTTCAGATCTTCAAAGATTGTCACCAAATACTTTTACTCATCCGAGATCAAGCTGAGGTGGCCTCTCAGTTCACTCATCAAACTCATCCAGAGATCGTTAGAAATCATCAAGTGATTCAACTCAGTGCAATCAACATTAATTAATAACTGTGAAGTGCATTTATTAATACGAATCTACAGATTCAAGAACTCAACATGTGTAAACATAAAACTCATAATCATCCACGCTCTTTGAATTGTCGCGTCATAATTTCATTCCTTGTTTGTGACGCCTTTCATGAACTCATTTCTTATTACAACCATTACAATCTACATATGCTCATAATACTTATTCTATAATAAGACCACTCACTACACTCATAATCACTCACTCTATTAATTATCGCACTCAGTTAATCTAATCTATACGCTCATACTATGACTATTAATTAAGTGTAATTAATTAATCGTCTGGTGAACCTAATTCTACAACATTACTCATATTTGTCGCTCATAATTGCTAGTGTTAATTATATTGTACATTAATTAACAGTTCAATTGAAGATCAATTTTCTACAACTCATACTCAGTATAATTAATATACATTAATCAATACAACTCAATTAAACTCAACTCGCTCGTACTCATAACTCAGCATAGCAATTCAATGCCATAATAATTGTTCAAATGCTCATAGTGATCATAGTTTATTTAATGCTCAACTTTGTAATCTAAGAATGACTGTGATTTATTTATAATATATGACTATAACCGCGAATTGTGTCTCCTCCATCTTTTAACACCTAGTCCCGGCAAATAAATATTTAATGTTAAGACAATTATCTTACCACAAGTCTTACTTTATTCTCGCGAATTGATTAGATTGAAAATACATTTTTTATCGTCATTTTCAAGTTAAGAAAAGTATAATTGAGGATAATTATTTATTTTATTGTAAACTAATTCTCATCTTAAATTAATACTTTTATGATGTAATAAATATTAAATATTAAAAAATAATAAATAAATATTAAAAAATCATTTAAGGTAAAAGACCCAGTTATTGAAACTGGCCTAGTTGATTGACACTTGCGATTTTATTCTAATTAAAGAAATAAAATGTTATCAAAAAATTAATTTTTTTAAAATTTATAATTCAAAAATTATATTTATTTATTTATTAGAGTCGATTTGTTTTATTTAGTTAAAATAAAATTGAAAAAATCAATAACTGGGTCTTTTACCTTATTATAAATAAATAAATATCTTTCAACCATGTTTGTGCACAAACAAATAACCTTTGATAAATGATTTTTAACTGTCAATAATTATTATGAAATATTAAAAAATTTTATTAAATACTAATAAATACTTCTTTCAGTATAACTTCATTGAAGTACATTCAATAATGAAGATTTAAAACAAAAAAATTTCTTTGAATCATTTTTCGACAAAGTTATGGATATTTAAAACTATAACAGGTTTTTTCTGCAAAAATTCGTTTTTTTTTGTTAAGGTAAACTAAATTTGAATTAACTCTGAAAAAAACGTCTCATAAGGCAAAAAAAAAAACGAAAAAAATTTCTAGTAGAATCGAAGGGGTTTGGCTTAAAAAGTTCTCGATTTGGTGTTAAAAGCGCTTTTTATAAAGCTCACCTTAAACATTTTCATAAGTATCCTCAGGCATCTGTTTTCGTCCTTTTTTTCCAGTGATGGTCATTTTTGCCAGATCATCTTCACTGAAAATCAATTTTAGAATTTTACGTGCCATCTCTCGAGGATTTTTTCGATTACTTTGGGTATATAGATCCAATTTGAATCGATTAATCATTATTTTTGATCCTTTTATCAATTCCACCTGTTAAGATATATAAAATATATAATTTTGTCTGATAAATATCTTCTTAAATGTAATCTTCTAAAAACATTAGTAAAAAATAATCATGCCAGCGTACAAGTCACGTTAAAAGAATTTCGATTTTTTTCTGAAGAAATTCAAAAATATTTACAGAAGCACAGAAAGATGTTAAATTGTAAAAACTAATGCAGTAAGAAATCAGCTTTATAGAAAATTTTATATCAAAATTATCATACTGAGTAGAGGGGGGGGGGTAAAGGGAGTAAAACGGGATAGCACAGCGAATCGGATATACCCTCAAAATTCCGTAAAAAATTTTTATTTCCTGAAAATGTAAAAATAGCAATTTATGTCATAACAGCCTAACGGCACGTTTTCCCGACAGCTGAAGAGAATAGTATATTACACACCGAGGGAAGTAAAGTAAGAAATGTCTCAAATCACATGTAATTGTTGGTGATCTGAGGCTTTCTTATTTACTTCCCGAGAGAGTGTATCTATTTTTTTGCTCGACGAAGGCAGAAAGTGGCAATTTCGTTTAGCGCAGCGGGCCGAAATTTGACGCTTTCTGCTCGTCGAGCAAAATCTAATTATTTGACATTTTAAGAAAATAGACAAATAAAAAAGAAAAAGAAAGTAGCTATAGCTATAGCTTATAAGCTCTAAAGACGCTCAGCAAGTACAGCAGCTTTTTACTGTTACTTCCGTAATTGAGAAAAATCTCAAAACTTAAAATTTAAAAAGAGAACTGGCTGAATTAGAAAAAAAAACACATACTATCTCGCTTAAATTCTCCACAAGTATAGTGATGGCTTCTGTTTACATTTGAAGTTTGTTAATGAAAAATAATTTACACTTGAGGTATCATTTTTAGAGTAATGATTGACGCTTCGATTTCCTTATCAGAAAATCGACACTTTAATCGTCAAAAATTAAAAAGAAAAATCCAATAAATTTATTGATGCTTGAAGTAGGGTGAAAGCACAAATACTCAGCCCATAACTGGTAGTTGCTCTTATATTTTAACATTAGCAAAAAGTATATATAAATATAATTTAACATAAAGTAGCTGGATACGGGTTAGGGGCTTAATATTGGTGTTCTAATTTTATTAAATCAAAATCTAATTAATACCTCTTTCGGACGCTTTTCTGCTTTTGAATTTTTTTCCGTTCGACGTTTTTCTTTCAACCTTTTTTTCTCTAAATACATCATAAATTCTTGGTACAAATTTTTATCTGTAAAATTAACAAAAACGTTTGATGAGTATTTTTTAGAGCCACTTTACTATGTTATAAAAATTTGTAAAAACATTTTTAAATTTTGTAATAAGAATTTAAATATCTTGTAAAAAATTTTGACATGACCATATATGGCCTGATATAACCATAATAACCTGATATGTTTTAATCTAGATTGTGACAGGGAAAACTGAACTTCTCATGGTCGTTATCGACCACTTTATTGACGCCACGGTAATGAGGGTTTTCCCTTACCGTTCGATTTTGACAAGTAGTTCAGACTTGTCACCGGGCGTGCAAATCGAAAGTCCCCACTGCTGTCCCCAGAAAACGAAGCGGGGTTGACAATAGGAAAGTTCGAGAACTCGGAGTCAAGGGTTATAAAAGATCCGACAAAAGAAACATCAAGGCTTTTTGAGTCAGGCCCTGGAACAAGTAACGCTTTTTTGAGCCAGCCTTTGGAACAAGTAACATCTTTTGAGCCAGGCTTTTGAGCCAGTGACACTTTGAGACAGTGAGGCTTTTGGAAAAACAGTGAGTCAGTGTAGTGCTGTGTAGTAAATTCTGTCATCAAGATTTAAGACCATCAAGAAGGAAGTCAATCTACGATCCGGAATTGGGAACCCATTACTTGGAGCCGGAAAGTTTATTCGAGACGAGAGAGAGAGACCAACCAGCCGCTGATTTCGCCCGTTTCCACTAGGACTTCACTCAACGTTTGGAGAGTTGTAAAAGTTAAGTCAGGTATTATTATTACAATTATTTCAGGCCAAGCTTGAATTTGAAAATTGAGAGGCCGAATTAACTGTAATAAAATTTGTCAATTAATGATCGCTATTGTCTCAGATGTCACTTTTAATTTAGTAGATTCTTTTATAAGTAAATTATTCATAAATGTCAATTAATTAGTTGTTACAAGCCTTTTAGTTATGGGAAATTATTTAGTTAAAATTATTTGATTAAGTTGAAATAGTAGAAGCATTTGTGTAATTTAGATAGTCAAGGTCACTTTGGAATATATGCAGTTTGAATAATTAATGAGGCTTGTTAAACTTGTAGAATTTGAAATTTAAAATTTTGTAAAATTAATTCTAGGCCGTTGGGCTGAATTTAATTAATTTAGTAAATCTAGTAAATTAGTTTATTGAGAAAATAGTTAATGACTTTAATTGAATAATTTTGATTGATAAAATTTGGTAATGAATTAAATTAGTGAATTTGGTAATTGGTATTAAAGAAATGTTAAGCGTAAAATTCAAGGAATTTAGATAATTAGTAATTCGAAGAAATTTGAGTAATTAGAGAAAGTGTGTATTAAGTTAGCGTCCGGTGGACGATTTTTGTATGGAATTTAGTGAGTATTTAGAAACGTTGTATAGACGCCCGAGTCGGGGGTACAACGGATTAAGTTAGGAAACCGCTGCGTAGACGCCCGAGTCGGGGGCGCAGTCGGGAATAGGTTTTAACTGGTATTCCGTCAGGTTGACGAGGTAAATTATGTTAATTGGTATTCCGTCAGGTTGACGAGGTAATTAGTTGGTATTTTATGGTATTCCGTCAGGTTGACGAGGAAATTAAGATATTGAGATATTCCGTCGGAGTGACGAGGTTGAATAAATTGGTTAATTAGTTATAGGAAAAATCGGCAAGGGCCATTTAACGTAGGTGAGAGGTTCTCACAATTAAGTTAGTTTTAAGGAGATTGTTAAGTTTGTGGAGTTGGTTAATAAATCAGTTTAATTTTTATAAATAAATTTTCTCAGTCTTATTTACAGCCTTTCTCGGACTTCTCACGACCCTGTCCTTTCCTTCTCATGCTTCCCCGGTTTCTGGGACACCGTGTCTAAAATCCCAGTGGCGCCCTTTCTAAAGAGGAAAGGGGTAGCTAACTGGACCTGGGTTAAACCCCCCGGTTACAAGATCATTTTTGTATTAAGTCATGAAGACGAAGATCTAATTTAATTTTATTACTAAGCAGTCAAGTGGCTCCAAAGATATTTAAAAAGTTAGAACCGAAATGAAAAATTTTGAAGAACTAAAAAATGACATAATAGATGAAGTTTATTGCGACTATTGCTCAAGAGGGTAGTCAGAAATTTTAATTCTCATCTCCAGAGCCTCTCTGTGCCAACAAATAATACCAGCAAATAATACCAACAAATAATACCAGATAAAATTACCAGAATTAGAGGACCCACTCATGTCGCTTGAACCAATTGATGAATCTTGATCTTGATCTTCCAAAACAGACTTTTTCTTTTTAGATTTTTCTAATTTACGAGTGTCCATACTGATTTCCGATTTGTCATCAACAACAGTTGCATGATGTTTTTTAGATTTTTGTTTATGAGAATCTACTAGAAAACATGAAATAATGAAATAAAAAAATGAAAAAAATTTTTGCGGTTTTTTTAAAACACTCTAATGAACATATGTGATGATATTAAGATATATCAGAAACTTTTTTTACACATATCGTTGCAAGTACAGAATTGTTTGTTTTAATTCTTGTTAAAAAAATTACAAATGCTTTTAATTTTACTTTGATTATCATGATTTAATTTAATTTTAAAATCAGACGGTTAATTAGTTTTAAACATATTTAAAAAGTTTAAATCAAAATAAAAATTTTGAAGAGATAATAAATAGAATAATGAATAAAAATTGACTTAGAATTATTGTTCAAAGATAGTAAGGAATTTTAAAACTCTCCTTCAGAGCCACTGTGTGCTAACGTAGATAATAATAATTACCATGATTAGAAGATCCACTTTTATTGCCTGAATCAACAAATAAATCATCCTGATCATCTGAAACAGACTCTTTTTTTTTTTTTTTTGATTTTTTTGATTCATGGGTCATTCCACTGATTGCTAGTTCACCATCAACAACAGCTGCATGACGTTTTTTAGTTTTTGATTTTTGGACTGAACCTACCATAAGAAATAAAATAAGTTTAACGTGATTATGTTCGAAGGTTGTGAGGAATTTAAAAACTAAAATCTTCAGAGTCAATCATGTCCCAGCATAGTTGATAATAATTACCATCAACAGATGATCTATTTTTGTCTTTCGGATCAATCAATGAATCATCCGAATCTTCAGATAAAAATTTTTCTTTCATAGATTGTTTTGAATCACGAGTTTTTTCGTTAAGTTCCAATTTGTCATCAATAGCAGCTGCATGTCGTTTTTTAGATATCAGTTTTTGGGGTAAACCTATCATTGAAAATTAATTAATTTTTTGAAAAACATTTTTTAATTGCTCATTTAAGAAGAAAAAAATTAAAATTTAAAAATTTTGTCAGTATCTGTAAAGGTTTGCATGTTCGTGTAAAAAATTCTTGTTTTATTTGTAGTAATTTATCTTATTTTCAAAATGATCAACGTATTATTGCTAACCTTTGTTTTCTGGTAAATTATTATCGAAAAAATTCTGAGTTTCACCCAAACTGACATTTTGGTCCGCGTATTCTTGAACTTTATTTTCTATAACAATTTTATGTTAAATTTTTAAGTTACAATAAAAAAAGAAATTCCCGTCCTAAAATTTGAAAAACGATAAATTAATTTGCTCATACCGTCATTTGCAATTGTATTAGTCATGACGTCATCAAAAATAGAAATTTTGTCAACAATTGCTGCATCAATTGGAGATTTAACCACATCCTTTTTGCCTTTCTTTTTGATTCTTTTTCCAGGCTTGTCATTCTCTGATTTTAAATCATCTCCTTTACTTATCAAGTTTCCACCTTCATCAACAGTGCAGTTTTCCAAAAATTTTTCGTCATCTTAATACATAAACATGAATTTTTCAGTTGATATCTTATCATGATTTATTTAAAAAATTTTATGTATGTCAAGAATTATAAAATAAAAAACTGCAATACTCACCATCTTGTAATATAATTTTAAGAGTGAAATTTTTCCTGTCTCTCTTCGCAACTAAACCACTTTTTTTTGAATTTTTAATGTTTGCGGTTTTGATAACAGAACTTGATTTTAATGTATCCCAGTAAACAAGGGAAAAAGTTTTTTCAGACATTTTTATAATGTAATATATTTTTTAATGTCAAATATGTCAAATAACTGAAGTATGTCAATAACAATAAATAAATGAAAATCTGCTAAAAAAAATAATCAATATTTTGCTTAAAATAATAACAGTTGAAAGACAAGCTATCTAAACAAAAAAAAAAAACTAAAACGAAAAAATTACAACTACAGAATGAAAGATTTTTCCGATTTATCTCGAACAACTAAGTACCGGATATTGAAAAAATATTATGAGGCAACGGCTTTGGAAAATGTTTATTCCTCAGAAGGTAAATAATTGGTGAATACCTCGCGATCGTTAGAACCACAAATCATTCTTATAGATATAAATAATAAAAATTTATGGAATTTTAATAATTTTCACTGTAAACTTTTCGAATATCAGAAGTGAACACCTTCTGCTTTAATCGGAGCAAAACGATGACGTTCGTTTCCTATTTATTGGTCCCACTTACTTCATTATTTTTGATTCTGCATTTTTCAACCATTCGAAATACTATGGTTCTTCGTCCCTGAGCTCTAAGTACTTTTTGGAATGTCGTGAGGCGATGTTTATGTGCTACATGTTAATTGACTCGGAATAATCCATGACGTGTTTTGCTCTGTAATATTTATGTGTTACAGATTCAAGCATTTTGAGAGGTCCAAGGAGCTTCATCTCTAGACTTAAGGCAGCTCTACGCATTTTGCGTTGTAATAATTGTTTTTCAGGCTCAATTGCTCGGATCCATCTTTTATCTCCGGACATCACGCAGCTTTGAGCGTTTCATAGCGCAATGTTAAAGTATTATAGGTTTCATTGGCTCAAAAATATTTTGGGGTTTAGTTCCAAAGTATCACAAGGCTATTTAAGAGATATTTTTAAATTTCAAAAGATTTTTGCTTTTTTTGGTAATTTTTCGTGTACCCCTAGTTGCGAACGTTCGTAAAAAATTTTTTATTTCTAACAATGAAAGTACTAAATTAATATGTCAACATGAATATTTACACATGCTATTATTCTCAGTCAATGTAAACATAAAAAGTTCACCACCCCTGTAGAATCATGGGAACCACTCCTAACAAGAGTTTGTAGAAAATAAAAATTTTTTTATCGAAGGTAAATTGAATCATCACGCTGACTTCTTGTAGGCTTTTTTGTTCTGAGCTTGTCAAGTCATAAAAAATTCATACGCTCTCTGAACCTGCAGACCTACCCATAAAACCACATTTTCGGAAATAAAAATTTTTATTTTTTAAATACTTGTGTTAGAAGTAATTCAGATTGTTCGAGAGGGATGCCAAATTTTTTTTGGTTTCGTTGGGTGGAAATAAAAGGTTTCTTAAGAAATCAATTTAATAACCCGATTTACGCCTGATATACAAATTTTAATTTTTTACGGAGTGGTTTAAGAATTGATTTTAGAGGTTACTTGAACGCTTTCGTTTACTCCAGATAAATTCTGAAGTATCTAATACACTTGTACGAGCTCAGAAAAAAATCACGGTCATCCTCCGTATTCCAGAACCTTTTTAATCCACCCTCGCATATCACTAGTAAAATTTAGAAATTAAGAAAAATGTTCATCAGTGGCATGCGAGGATAAATTAAAAGGTTCTGGAGTACGGAGGGTCACCGTTATTTTTTCTTTTAAGCTTGTACAAGTGTATTAAATACTTCAGAATTTTTTAAGAGCAAACAAAAGCGTTCAAGTAATTTTTTCGAATTTTTTTAATTCCAGCTTTGATTTGTGAGGGTGGGACTTGACATCCGGTACCCAGAGGAAGTTTTGTATTTAATTTTCTATACATTCGGCCCTCTATTTTGCTATCAGCAATATTTTTTTCTGTTTTCTAGGAAATTGAAAATTCGTTTGCACCCAACGTCCGGAACTTCAGATTCATGCTTTCAACGATTTTATTGATAATTTTTATCCACACTTAGTTGATTTTCAGTCTTTTCGGTGGCTGCTGGGCCGATTTCGGAGTAGCTAGGAGATTGATAATTTTTAATAGGTTGTAGGTATGTTGTCTGCGTGTTCTAAAAAAACGGAAATGTCAAATAAGACTTTTAACAATTTTTTGTCATTTTTAAGTTACAGAGTTGATTTTAGGCGTAAGCCCGGTGGTCAAGGAGCTGTTTTTTTTATAACGTTAAGGGGGAACACCACTGTGACGGTCGAAAAAAAAAAGTGATTTTCGGGAATTTTTTTGACAGGGAAAATAAAGGAATTTGGGGATTGGGTCTTTTTTATTTGATTAGAGATACATTATATAAAGATTATTATCTTAAATTTTTATTAGAAAATATTTAAATATTTAAAAAGTTCTTAACAATCTCGTAGAGCACTGGAGAAAATTTCCTCCCTCCATGGTTGGATCGATAACTCAAAAATGGAATATCTGAAAATAAAAACCAAAATTGCTTTTTAATCAGTAAGGATGTAGTTATCGTTGCACGAACGGAATTTTGAAAATTTTGATTTTAAAGATTTTTTTAGCTAGATTAAAACAAGAAAAACTGTAGAAATGATGAGAAAATTTTTAATCAGTCGTCATTTCTTTGAAAATTAAAATTTTCAAAATTCTATATATTCGACGATAACTACATCCTTATTGATTAAAAAACAATTTGGGTTTTTATATTCAGGTGATCCGTTTTTGAGTTATCAATCCGGCCATGGAGGGGAAAATTTTCTATAGTGCTCTACAAGTTTGTTAATAAATTTGTAATAATTAAATATTTTTTAATAAAAATTTAGGATAATAATTTTTAATGTACCCTTAATAAAATAAAAAAAAAACCCGATCCCGATGAATGTTCAGGTTGTTTAAGATCAGCGATTTATTTGATGTCTAAAATTATATCGAAATCTAAAACGTTTTGTTAACAATCTCAAATTCATCAGACGTCTTTGAATGAATTTATTTAAATATCAATTCAAAGATGCCTGATGAAGTTGAGATTGTCAACGAAACGTTGCGGGTTTTGATATAATTTAGACATCATATAAATCACTGATCTTAAACATGCTGAACATATTATGTTATCTATTTGCTGAGATCTGAATATTACCATGATAAAAGATAAGATTTAATATCTTTGAATCTTTGAAATCTAAGGATTTATTTAAGTACTTTTGTTTTCTCCCTCTCGGTCTTGAGATGCATGATTATTTTTAAAATTCCAGATGATCTTCATGAAAGTACTAGTCCAGAAAATTCTGAATACGAATCTTCTGATGACCCTGAAAGGGACAGCCCCGATAGATCTGAAATCCAACATTTATATGAGTCTGAAAATGAATTCTCTGATGATTCTGATGTTGGATACTTTGGCGATACGGAAGAAAATCAAAATAATGTTGATAATTATGAGCATGACTTCGGTAACGTTGGTGATGATCCTATTTTTTACCGGAATATCGATCCTTTTACTATTGGTAATGATTTTGATTCTTCAAGCAACAGTAGTGATGATGAACGTGAATCTACTTATAGTAGTTCATTTAACAGTGATGTAAGCGAGTGGGATAACAACAGTCAGTGGTCTGAAAGTGAAAGTGACGACAGTTCATCTGATGACAGTGAGACAGGACCTACTTTTGATACTGATCATTTGAATGATCCGATTTACGAGAATGCTCCTTTGACTTTAGGCGAAAGTTTACTTTGCATTTTAACCTTTATGATTCGGCATAAAGTAACGAAAGTTCTGTTAGCAGACTTATTATCTCTTATTAACATACATTGTATAAAACTAAATTATTGTCTTAAAACTCTGTACTTCTTTAAGAAATTTTTTAAAAATGTTCAAAACCCACTTAAACGACATTTTTTTGTTCAGTTTGTTTTTCGAAGTTAAACAATGAAAAAACTTCTTGTCCCCAATGTAAGAAGAAAACTGACGTTAGTTATTTTATTCAAGTTCCCTTAATACCACAATTATTTAACTTTTCCGGCGTCCTAATTTTTACAACTTGTTGCAAAGCCGATTTAATAGACAAAAAATTTCAAAAAACAATTTAGAAGACATTTGGGATGGGGAAGTTTATCGATCATTCTTCTCAAATAACGGATTTTTATCTAATCCTTCAAACATTTCATTCACTTGGAACACCGATGGCATAGCACTTTTCATGTCTTCTAAATTTAGTCTGTGGCCATTTTATCTGACAATAAATGAACTTCCTTTCAATCAACGGACAAAAAAAGAAAATTTATTATTAGCTGGTCTTTGGTTTGGAGCGAAATCTCAACCAAATTTATTTTTAGATAGTTTTCGAGCTGATCTTCAAAGAATTTTCAGCGGTATCTGGTGCAAAGTTGTAGATCTAAATTCTAGAATAAAGGTGAGAGGGATCATTATTTGTGGCACGTGTGATCTCCCAGCTAAAGCTGCATTCCTCAATATGAAGGGACATAGAGGAATATTTGGATGTTGCCATTGTAAAATTGAGACTCAACACTTAAATAAAAGTCGTGTTTACCCTTTTCAACACAGAATGAAGTTAAGAACTACTACAGAATCGATGCGCGATGGCAAAAAAGCTTTTAACACTGGGAACGATGTTAATGGTGTTAAAGGTCCGACAGTTCTTTCTCAGTTAGTTCATGATGTTTTTAATACTACTGTCGTAGATTCTATGCACTGTGTATATTTAGGAGTTGCAAGAAAATTATTCAGTCTATGGTTTGATCCACAGTATAAAAATAAAAATTTTTCCCTTTATCAGCATCGAGAGTGGGTAAATGAAAAACTTCAGTCCGTTTCTCCGCCAGCGTTCGTTTCAAGATTGACTAGATCTATCTTTGATTATAAATATTGGAAAGCGTTCTGAGTGGAAACAATGGTTATTGTACTATTCAACCCCTCTTTTGCATTCAATTATGGGCGAAGAATATTTTTATCACCATAAACTGTTAGTCCTTGCAATCAGTTATTTAAATTATGATTCTATCAGCAAGAAAATGGTTTCAATCGCGTCAACGTGCTTGAAGATATATGTTTCACAATTTGAAAAACTTTACGGTTTAAAACATATGACTTACAACTTACATTGTTTAGTCCATCTTCCCGATGCTGTCCGTAAATTTGGTCCATTACCCTATACTTCTTGTTTCGCATACGAAGACCTTAACGGATCTTTAAGGCGTTTAATTCAAGGAACCCGATACACTCAATTGCAAGTTTGTTCTGCCTTATCAATTTTCAATAATGTAGTTCAATTAAAATCCGAAGCACAACAAGAAAGTCGTGAAGTTGCTGATTTTTGCCAGAGACTGGAATTAACTAATTTGAGGAGACGCAAGCTCACACAAATTCTTGATAAATGTTTTATTATTGGAAAATTGAACAAAACTGATGAGTTCATTGGTTTAATGGAATTCTTAATGAGAAAAGCCAATATACCTTATCAGAATCCTGTTAATGTGCATACATTTCCGCGTTTATTTAAAAACAATATTCTATATGATTCTGAACTTTATGAGCGTACGAAAAAAACTAATTTATCAGTAGTAATTTATCGTGAAAATGAAAATAATTGTATCGGTATACTAACAAAATTTGTGAAAATTTGTTTCTGTGATGGGATCAATAATTGTAATGTGAATTGTGAAAGTAGTCATTTCTATGCGATAATAAGAAAGTGTCTGCCGATTGAAAATATTTTTCAAGATTCTGAAATCGATAACATGTTAAACCTTTGCGTTGACTCTGGTGACAATTTAAGAATAATCGACATTAAAGAAATAATTACTGTATGTTTTGCTATGTTGACCGACAAGATGAATGATTTAGATACGTTCTTTGTTATAAAACCTATTAATATGTGTGAAATTGATTAAATTGTGTGAAATTAAGCATAAACTAAATTTAAGAAAATCCAAAAGTTCAAACTTTATAACGTTCATTCGTTTTTTGAAAAAAAAAAAAAAAAAAATAAATAAATTGTGTGATTAATTAGAAAAAAACAATAATAATAATAATAATTAAATTATTTCTTATAGAGTGATTTTTATTTTAATATCGGTGCCTGTTTTTCTTGTCATATGCGCACGCAGTTTAATAAAATCTAGCTTGATTATGTGGCGCCATAGTTTTACAGTGAGAGATATAAACCTTTTACAAAAATTAAGGGAGTAAGAGAAAAATCCAAGTTTTTTGGGGTTTTTGAACAGACTGTAACTTGAACAAAAATGGTCATGCAGCAAATAAAAAAGAAGCAAGTAGCTTCAAGTGTCTACTTTTTAGATCTAAGTTCCAAATTTGTTTTTGTCGGTAGTTTTCTTGAGATAACATAAAATACCCTTTCGTGCATTGATTATTACGATATTCGATGGTTTATACTATAATTAAATAGATCACACTGAAAATTTTAATGAAAATTGAAATAAAATACCGTTTTTTTTTCGAGTATTACCAAGAAAACCACAGAGAAGAAAATTGAAACTCAGATCTGAAAACTAGACACTTGGAGCTACAATTTGTTTTTTTTTTTTTATATGCTGAACGACTATTTTTCTTCAAGTTACAGACTGTTGAAAAAACCCCAAAAAATTTGTTCTTTTTCTTACACATCTATGAATCCTAGTACTAAATACATCAAAGTGTAGATCTTGTAAAATTCATACTATATTCAATTAAAAAAATTACTGTCGTTGAGAGGAAGCGATAGAATATTTATTTCAATTTTCAACAAAAATTTTATCAGAATTTTCATAGTTCTCAATATGAATTAGTGAATTTGTTACCTTGAACTTGTGAGCCAATATATTTAAAGATTTTCAAAGACAACAGATAAATACTACAGGAAATCGTATAGAGTTCCGGGTTAATTTATTCTGGCATTTGGCGGAATTAATTCATCTAGAATTTTCTCGCAATAAGTAGAATTTCTAGACACAGAGATCTGGCAATTCAATGAAATAATCTAGAAAATTAATCTTGATAGCTATAGAAGTTACGATAAAATTTTAGCATAATTTTTATTGTTCGATGAAATTTGATAAAATATTATGCGATAAAATATTAGCATGAAATTCGTTATGCTATTTTCTACCAAAATAAAACCATTTATCTGGGGAAAATTTAAGGACATCCGCATGAACTCTTAACAGTCCACACAGGGTAAATTGATGTGAAAGTCCGTATGAATTTTAAGTGAAATCTTTCAGCAAACTTAAGAAAAATTTTCCTACGGTCGTATTTTACGAATAATTTTTAAAATTTCATGCTGATTTCCGCCGAATTAGTCCTTCGGAATTAGTCCATTCATCTGGGGAAAATCTAAGGACATCTGCATGAACTCTTAACAGTCAACACAGAGTAAATTCATGTGGAAGACCGTATGAATTTTAAGTGAAATCTTTTAGCAAACTCAAGAAAAATTTTTCTACCGCTTAATTCCTTAAATGTTTCCGTGAATTTTCACAAGATATCAGCAGGAAATCCACTCGAATAATTTAGAAATTCCTTCGGAAAATATTTAGTTTCGAAGAAAATCTCCGGGCATTAGTGTAATCTCATCAGAATAAAAATCTAATTAAATTATAGCAAAGATTACATGAATTCTGACGAAACAATATGCTGGAAACCAAATGGAAATTATACACTTTCCATTTTGAAGTATAATTTCGTGGAAACATTAATTTCCGCCAAATGTCAGCTGGAAGTCTACCAAAACTTTCAGAATTTTCTTTAGAATTCTTTTTAGTGTCCCCGAGAAATTTTAAGGCCCTGTGTACAAATTAATCAACATCAAAATCGAGTAAAATTATTATTAAAAGGCCGTATCAGTTCCGTAAGAATATTAGCTGAAGACGCTTCATTTTTTTTTTTTAGTGTTTAGTTTTAAGAATAATTTTTCCCGTATTCCTATCAATTTTTGCTGGACATCAGCTGGAATTTTGCCCGATGTCTATGAAAATTCCCCTAGAATTTATAGATGCATTAATTATTCCGCTATTAATACAATTTTTGCAAGATATTGGTAAGACCTCCAAGAATTCAATACGTGATGAACCATTTAAGTTTGTATCAATTCTTGTATTATTACATTTGCACTGAAATTTCTAATATCTATAATGATGAAATCATCTCTAATTTTTTCATCAAGAATTCATTTGGAATTCCTATTTTGCAACAACTATGAATCCTTAAAGAATTCCGCAGACTTTCCGCCAGAATTTCTGATTTTTTTTACACGGGTCATGAAAATAAATTGAAAAATAGACCATTTGCAGTATACAGTTTAAAATGCAATCAACAATGCAATCAACAACGCAAACTAAAATCGATTCAATAATTTCAACTGCTGTTGAGAGATTAGTCATTGCTTTATCACAAATGAATACAATGACAATACCTATGATTATAGAAGGCTACTAATTTAGTAAACTTACAATTACTTTAAAACCCTATCATATTTATAAACAATGTCTGATAGCACGAGTGACAGCGATTTTGAAACTAGCAGTAGATCATTGAGAAAAAGAAAAGGCCGAGACGTATCACCTTTCACTCGAAGAGTTCGACGCAGAAGAATTGACGATAGTTCGACTTCGGAGGGACAATCAAGTACCACTGATACCATCAGTTCATACGATTCAAGTTCAGACGAGGAATTAATCACTGGCATTCGAAATACAAATGAACAATTAAACTTGAGACGCGCTTCGGAAGAATCTGAAGACAGCGAAGAATCTGAACGCAAAAAATTTAATTTAAGATTACAAAAGGATGATTATATTGATATTATATCTTACCGCAAACTTAAAGCACGTATTCAGGAACTCATCGAGGTTCCAGAAACTGAAGATCCTAGAGGAAATTCAGCTGGAGAACCATCAACATTATCTGCTCGAGTTGATGAGCTTCCAAGCTCTTCTAATCACTCGACGTTGAGACTTCGAACTAGGCAATTGGCAAATCGAATCAACCCTTGTGTATGTACAAGATGTACACGTTTTAACAATTAATATGACGGCAATTTGAATTATAATTGAGAAATTGATAAATTTTATAGTTGACTACTCAAATAGTTGGGAAATTATAAAAAATTTGAGAAAATTTTTAAAATGAAACTTTTTTGCGCGCGTTGAGGGTAAAATTTAAAGGTCGCGTCACAATAATAATAATATGAGCGTCACAATAATCATAATATGAGCGTCACATTAAAAGACGCATATATGTTCGTAGTCGGAGAGAAAAAGATAAAGTTATAAAGGAATTCTATACTTTTACACTATAGAAATGTTATTTTCATATACACATGCGTTGTATTTTAGATTGTAGGTACACTGCTCTTAAATGTTATTATTATTATGTATTTTATAACCTCGTGTTTGTTTAGAATGTTTTATTAACGTTTTTATTCAGATATTTTAATATTCGACACCATTAATTAACTTTTTATATGAAAAATTTAGTCTACAATTAAATAATAATCCTAACATGTCGACAACTAAATACGGAACCACAATAGATGCCATTTTTACACGATATTTAGAAAATATTGAAACAAGAACTTATGTTTCATATTTTAGTTACCATATAAGGCTTTAGTGACAACTATATCATTACAAATATCATCAGATGATGTTGTACATATTGAAGAAATAAATTGAAAGAATATGTGACATAAATAGTGTAAATTTTTCTCATTTAATCCTTTCAATACTATGTATCAGTTAAATTCTTTCCATACTATATATGCATAAATCCTTTATGTACCTGTCTTTGATATCTATTAACTATTAATTAATGAATTATAAATTGAGTTTGCCAAAGAAGTTTCACTTCTAACATGTGTACAGAGTACACACGCTCTTTTTTTTTTTGTTACAAGACATGAATTTCGTAAAGGGATATCCATCATTTTCCAGAATTCTTATGTTCGATTATCCTATATATTAAAATTAATGATTAATTGCCTGATTCCTCATTGGCTCAGGATTAGAGCGCGCGCAATTTAAATTCCTAGTTCGGACAATTTAATATTTTTTATTGAGGAAAGAGCTCTAGTAGCTGCTTATACACTAGTCACAAAAATTAAGGGATATAAAAAAAATTCCAAATTTTTTGGTGATTTTCAGCGAGCTGTAACTCCGAGGAAAATGATCGCACAGAAAAAAAAAAAAAAGCAAATTGTAGCTCCAAGTGTCTAGTTTTTAGATATGACCATGAAAATTTTTTGTCATCGTCAGGTCTGGAGAAATCCTAAGAAAACTACTGAAAAAAAATTTTTCGAAATTTTTTTTCGTCTTAAAAAAGGTCTACGGGCTTCAAAAAAATTTTTTCGATTGTTTCGTTTAAAAGCTCTTTTAGTAAATTTAATACCCTTTAATTTGACGTAATCAAAAAGCCTGTACGATAATTTGCCGCGGAGTTATCGTCAATCAAAAAAATTTTTCTTCAAAAGCGGTTTACGTTTTCTTATAGAGAATATTGTGTAGTTTTCAAAACCCTCCTTCGATTTCCTATACGGTCATTATTTCCAGAGTTATTGATTTCCAAAGTCAAAAAAACTTTTTTGCTTTGATTGACGATAACTCCGCGGCAAATTATCGTACAGGCTTTTGGCTACGTCAAATTAAAGGGTATTAAATTTACTAAAAGAGCTTTTAAACGAAACAATCGAAAAAATTTTTTTGAAGCCCGTAGACCTTTTTAAGACGAAAAAAATTTCGAAAATTTTTTTCAGTAGTTTTCTTAGGATTTCTCCAGACCTGACGATGACAAAAAATTTTCATGGTCATATCTAAAAACTAGACACTTGGAGCTACAATTTGATTTTTTTTTTTTTTTCTGTGCGATCATTTTCCTCGGAGTTACAGCTCGCTGAAAATCACCAAAAAATTTGGAATTTTTTTTATATCCCTTAATTTTTGTGACTAGTGTATATCAGTGCCTGCTCACTCCATGTATTTATATACAGTACAACCTGGTTATAAGTTACATCGGATGATCTACTCACTCTCACAGCAGTTATATCTATATATGAAATTTTCCATATGAGTAAAAGAGAGAAAGAAAATTGGAAAATCCAAAAATGCACGCCTCATAATCTTATTCATTACAATAAAATTGAAATTATTTGGAAATTTGTAAACGTATATTGAGATGATTTGTAAATATTCCATTTGAATTCGCGCTCTCGTGATAGATAGCGCTCTAATAACAGATAGTGTCACCTGCTGGATGCACTAAGTGCATCACAATATATATAGATATACCACAGTACTAAAAAAAAACTCGATTTAGTGGCGCTATCGTTTTCACGTGAGAAAAATAAAAAAAAAAGAAAAAATACGTAAACTAAACTACTGAAATGAAATACGGACCCGGTTCATCGCATTCTGAAACTAATAAAAAAAGCCCGGTCTTGAAATATCAATTTGTTCGGGAGTGATCTTTGGTACTTCCAAAATGGGGTGACATTAGGATGTCCACGTAAAATTTTTTTCAAAACGTTTTTTTTTTTTTTTCAAAATAGCAATATAAGATGATTTTAGAAAGTAAAAGATGGCTTTTTAGCAATTCCAGAGCTTGTTCCGAGCGTAAGATTTCTATGACTATTTTTTGTTAATTTTCAAAAATTGCAAAAATTTTTACAAACCTCTTCTTAAAAATTTAAAAATAATCCCTTATTTGTTATGCATAGCAAGTAACTAAATGCGCACAGAAAAATCTAAGACAATCCATAATTGACATGATAAATTGAATTGCCAATCAGAAAATGGACAATGCTTTGTTGGAAACGATTGCAATACCTAAAATTATTTTCATAGAAGACAACCGATTTTTTACGTCTAATATAAAAACATTTAAAAAGTAATTATGGGTAACGTTTCATCCCAAACAACCAAAAGGAAGGTCCCAGAAGAACCCGAGTCTTCAGAATCAAAACTAATACCCTTGAATCCAACTCAGAGCCAATTAAAAAGAACATTGAGTAACCACGATAGTGATATTAGCTTAAAAGAGTCTCGTTCGAATGATCAAAAAGTTCCTTCCAACGAAGCTATAGATTGGGAAGATTCGGCTACCCAAGACAGTGAATCTTATCGCTCTGACAACTCATCTGATGACGGCCAACAAGTTTCAAGCCGGTTCGGGTCTAAAAACCCAAGTCGAGAAAGTTTAAACGACGTACCAATGACTGAAGGGATTGATGGCGATAATCACAGATCAAAGCGGTTAAGACCTAATTTAGAAAATTACAAGCCAAAATCGTTAGAATCGTTGAGCACTGGCAACGAAATGAACTGGACTACGCCAAATCTAAAAAGTAGAAATTCTTCCGATGATTTGATGAATAAACGATCCGCCAGCGGAATAAATACTCCTTCCAGTACACTGGAACATCTTCAAAGACTGAAAAGACACAGAAGCAATTCAGATGATTTTGAAGTTGATTCTAAGCGGCTTAAAAGGTCAGTTATGATCGACAGAAAACACAAAGGTTTTTATGATGAGGATAGTCGAAGAAAACGATTACGTAGTTATATATAAATTGGGGAATCTTTTGTAACATCACATTGAAAATTGCCAATATCTTGTGCTTAAATGGCTTTGAGGCGGACAATGTTTGAAGTATGTGATAATTTATGAAAATAAGATTTTTGTATGTAATATACTGTTGATAGCTATTTTGAATATAAAAAATTATTTTTTTGGTTTTACGACTGGAACTATATTTTAACTATTTTTATTATTATACTAAAAATTTGAATAGAGCGCTACTCGCGCGCCTTAATTTCGACCAATAAGGAATCAGGTCCCATTTTTTGCGAGTTTCGACCATTGACTATACACTGACTATACACTCATGTAGTCTACTGTCCCCACTACGAAACTTTTCTTGAAGTAATTGCCAAAGTCTATTTTTTTTTTTTTTTAAATGCTCTTTCCGTGGAGTTATTTAAATGTTGAATTTTGAATTTGTTTTTTGTTTACCCGGGCACTCAGCTGTTCTGCCATTGTACCCGGAGCTTACGAAAGACAATTTCAATTAACTATTGTTTTTGAGTTTACATGGTGGGGGAGCCATGATTACGGAGTCCCAATGCCTACACAACTACTGTACTAGTCCCCCGTACTCGCTGATCCATCGGGAAGGGCCGTGTGCCTGGCGTCTTCGTTATTAGGCCCACACTAGCGAGCCACCTAACCATTAGCTAAGCCTTCTACCTCTTTCCGTCACCTCAGTTGAGCCGGTACCACTAGAGTACAGTCCTGGGGCTTCTTGAGTCCGAAATCATGTTCCAGGAAGTTACTGTGGGTGCATTACGGTCCATCCTATAGAGCCCACTATATAGGACAAGGCACTTTACAATGGAGGATGCATGTGTTCCAAGAGCAACGTTGGTGGTGCAGGACCCTCTTACTATGACACGTTGGCTTCCATCATTGAGAAGTGAGAGGTCTTCAGGTATCATTTGCCCCATACGGTCACATCGCCGGGCCATGCAGTGGTCCTCACTGGTTGACAACAGAGAGATCCTCCATGCTGGCCCAGCTGATGTGTCCGTAGGGCTCTGAATCTGATTCGAACGTGTTATGGGGTCTCTCTTCATTTTATGTCGAAGTGAAGACCACCTTTAGCTTGTTCGAAAACAGTCCACAGATCACCACCATGTGGCTGACAATGTTATGCACGTAAATATTATTGTGAAAATAATATTCAGTGGAGCACGCTGGGATCGAACCCGGTCCTATACTTTGGTAAGCGAGTACCGAGCCGACAAGCTATTGCCAGCCATTTATTTAAAAGTTAATAATAAAAAAGTTTAAAGTTTTTTGAATTCATTGGTTGCAAATTTTCTATAAAAATATTCTTTTTTAATAACAAAATAATAAAATTAAATAAAAAAATACTTGCCTAACAGCTGAGCTTGTTATCGACACAGTCTGCGCAGCTCTCGAGTGGGGAAAGTTGCGCGCGCCGCTGAGTCCGTTTGAATTGTCACGGCGTATGACAAATAAAATTTTCAATAATTTTTGTTTTAATTCATTAAAAAAATTGTGTTTTTCAAAAATTATTATATAAATGATAAAAAATATAAATGTATATAATATAAATATTAATTTTCGATACTAATGCTTAACTAGTTAATGACAAAATTAGAAAATTTTTCTTAATGTTTTTTTAATTATTTAATGTATTTTCATTGTAAGGATCCTTGTTAGTCTTCGGAATCAAGATATTTTGAATACTAATGTCAAGAATATTTAATAAAGATTAATTCTATAATTTTCAAAAAAATTTTTAGTGCCATAGAAACGGAAAAAAAAAAAAAATAAAAAAGTTTGAAAAATTAAAAAATTCACGCCTCATAATCTCTTTTTTTTATAACAAAATTGATTAAAATAAAATACAAATACCTTTAAATCTTTCGCACCATTTTCCACCTAGAAAAAAAAGGTACTGTGCATGTATTGTGAATGAACCTTATTTACATAGATATAGATATACACTCAATAAGTAGATTTTTAGTTAATTGCTAATTACAATTAAACTACATTGAATTAGACCCTGATCTTTGAAAGGACTTAATTTTGGACAATATTGAAAGGTATAAAAAAAAAAAATTGATCAGTTAAGTTTTTCGGCAGTTATCGTGATCACGCCAGTTTCTATACATCCATCAGACACACGGACGTCATGAAATAATTTTTTTCAATTATTTAAAAAGCAAAATGTCTCTCAAGGAGATCCATGCAGAATAGTCAAATTTATAAAACTTTCTGAAAATTTGTAAATTCAATCACTTGATTTTTGTGAGGCGAGGGTAGAGCACTACCTCATACTCTTAACTTATAAGGCGTGCAATAGTTCAACAAATTTTGCTGCTTGTTTGGGATAGTGTTAATTTATCTGAAAAAAGTGTTAGAAAAAATTCAATATATTTATCTATATTATTTTATTAATCATATTTTACAAGATAATATTATTTATCACAGGTTCGAATTTGTTTAGCACATTTTACTTTACAAACATAATTATTAATTACACTCTAACTTAATGATTGCTTAATTATTTCTATCAATCGATACAAAAATATTATTTGTATATTTATATATCTATAACATTTGTATGTATTAATTAATTAATTAATTATTGCAAGGCTAGTATATAAGAATTAATAAAAATGACAGTGTTATATAAAAAAAAAAGAATATTTTGATAATCCGATTTCACGTAAGGCAATTTAATAGTATTTATTAAATTCTTTGTCGATAAAAAATGTTGCTGTACCATTTCTAAGTGATTATATCAGCAGGTGTTTTTGTTGTTATCTGCAAGGGCACTGAGAACAATTCCTCCCATGGGGGTTGAATCGCGTTGATTACAGCATTTGCCGCTTCGGTTGATACAAACTTGAATGTCCAGAGTTCTTCGATTCCAGCAACTTCATCTAGGAAACTCAAGCCTAACGTGCATCCGTCTGATATCTGTTTAATCAGATAAATTAGATCATTGCTTGGTTGTGATAGCAATCAATAACATTTTGGTAGCATGGTAGCTTTTTTGGGTAGCAAATTTTTTGATTGATGATAGTCATTATGGTCGGGGTCATAGCCTTGATAAGGATCATGATGATTGTGATCAAAACGATAATAATCGAGGTCACAGTTATCCTTATCATCATTTATTTTAGGATTGATGATCAGGATCATAGTCATGATAGTTGGAATTAAAGTCATGATAAGAATGAATTATAATGAACATGGTCATGGTCATGGACATAATGTTTGAGGTCAAAGTCATGAAAAAAATCATGATGGTCATGATATGAATCATAATGGTCGAAGTTACAGTCATAATGGTTGTGATCATAATCATAATAGTCAGGTACACTTTCGTAATCATAGTCTTGATAGGAATCATCATAGTTATGATCAAAATCATGATAACCATAGTCTTGATAAGTATCATGATGGTTATGATCAGAAACATGATAGTCGAGATCATTGTTGTCTTTATCATCATTTATTGTAGGATTGATGATGAAGATCATAGTCATGATAGTTGGAATTAAAGTCATGTTAAGAAGGAATTATAATGATCATGATCATGGACATAATGTTTGAGGTCAAAGTCATGAAAAAAGTCATAGTGATCATGATATGAATCATGATGGTCTTTATCATAATCAACATGATGATTAATCATGATGGCCGAAGTTATAGTTACGAAAGTTGTGATCACGATTATAATAGTCAAAAATACAGTCGTGATCATAGTCTTGATAGGAATCATCATAGTATCATGATGGTTGTGATGAGAACCATGATAGTCGAGGTCATAGATATCCTTATCATTACTTATTTCAGGATTGATGATCAGAACCATAGTCATAATGGTTGGAATTAAAATCATATTTAAAAAAAATCATAATGATCCTGATGATGGACATGATGTTTGAGGTCAAAGTTATGAAAAAAATCATGATAGTCATGATATTAATCACGATGGTTGAAGTTATAGTTGTAATGGTTGTGATCATAATCATAACAGTCAGAAACAAAGTCGTAATCATAGTTTTGATAGGAATCATCATGACTATGATCATGATAACCGAATCATAGTTATTCTTATGGTAATGTATTGTTGGATTGATGGTTTAGATCATAGTCATGATGGATGGGATCATAGTTATGATAAGAATCAATCATGATAGTCATGATTACAGGCATATTGGTTGTGATCATAATCATGATGATTAGGATCATCGCCATGATAAATATAATGATAATATGAATGGCAGTGTTAACGATCATAAAAATCAAAATTATCAAACTATACACGGAAAGAACAAGATGACATAGTAGCTAGTATAATCCAGATTACAATGAGTATAATCAAGATTATAATGAGTATAGTCCAGATATCACACAGTATGATCTGGAATTTTTTTAGCTACTATCTGAAATATTTTTTTAGCCAAAGATATCACTGAGTATAATCTGGGATGATAGCCAGTGTCATCTTGTTCTTACCGTGTAAAAAGCGACTGCAATAAATAAATTGAACTTAAAATAAACTCACCACTTCAATGAGATTGCTTATCGATTGCTCAGTCAATTTGATCGGTTCCTCATTCGTTTCAGGCAACATCCAATGCAGTTTGTCCTCCGTAACAATTATCGAGGAAGTAGTAACTAACAATCCCGCCATATTGATCTGGACAGTCCTTTCACCTATATCTAAGCTCGCAAATGAAAAGATCGCGAAAATCCTAACCGCGTCATTATCTCTCATATACTTAGAATTAGTTATGAGTTGATGCATCAACGCAGTCGAATTCTCACCAATTGTAAACTCAACTTCGCAACTGGTTGGCAACGGCAAATCCGTCAAGTAAAACATCAAGTTTGATGTCCATTGAAAGTCTTGCAGAATGCACAACAAATGAAGGTTATTGTTGACATTATCCTGATCCGCGACGCTGCTGTTAATTAACCGATTTGTCAACGTGTTTTCTAATTCAATCATGATACCCTGTTTGAAAGGCAACGGCGCGAATGAACGGACGCGGTCCATCGTCCAGGAAATTTCTTTGTGCAACCAACGCGACGGGTCTTCCCCTTCGACTCCGACGATTTTAAGAATGTAAATTTTTGATGTCGATAAAACCAAACACCCTGCAAATGGAACTAATTGATTTTGCAGTAAAATTTCAGACCGTAAAAACAAAACAAGCTCCTCATTTTCTAACTCAAACACGTTTAATATCAAGTGTAACTTTATACGATGATCTACACTAGTGAAATTAGTAAACGAATATTGTATGTCTGTGCTCAAGTACTCCGGTCCGTCCAATTTTAACGTCGAGTTCTTGGCACCTATTTTTATACTACTTAACAGGCCTGGAACAGATTTTAACCGTTCAGATTGATCCCAGGAAAAAGAAGAAAGGTTACTTACCCCCTAGCATTGAAGTCAGGTTGGACACTGGTGTAAATGGAGATTCTTTTATGCTTCCTAAGCTTCCGGGTTGAATTTCCAAGTCGTTTGAATTCTTTCCTATGAGTTTCGTTGGCGTCTTATGCTTGATTTCGTATGTGGTGCAGATGCTGTCAGTCATAGAACCTACATCAAAACAGGAGAAATGGAAGTTTTAGCAGTTTTACATCTAGGTACAATTTCAACAAAGATCAGTCAAGTAGTTCAGACACAAGTTTTTACAAACGAAGCAATCAATGATGGTGATTGATGGAAATTCATGAATTCAAAAAGATAACCAGTCAAAAAATTTTCTGGCGTGTCCATATTCGATTTTTGACTACCCTATCAAAAAATCCTTATGGGAAATCGGCCTGGATTCATTTATGGCGTTTTCGGATAGATTTCCACATTATTTCCTTTATAGGAATCCAGGGTAGAATTCTACATAGATTCCCATATTAATCAGGAAAACGGTTGACTCTGAAGGCCATTCCTGCAACTTCTCGCTACTTTCGTAATTAAGCGCTCAAAATTGCGCTAATTACGTTTTTGAACTCGAAGAGCTCAAAAATATAATTTTCATGTAGTTTTGAGCTCTTTGAGCTCAAAAGTCTGATAGAAGTTTAATAAAACACTATTTTTTGAATTTTCAAACCGCAATAACTTTTAAACGAATGAACCGATTTTCACTCGGTTGGCGGCATTCGACGCAGTTTTTCAAATTCTATGATACACTTTTAACCACAAATTGATAAGATCAGAAGTTTTGGTGTAATTCGAAAAAAACGCTTTTATTCGATTTCTTTCGTCAAAGATAACTCACGAACGAATCAACCGATTTTAACCGGCTTGGTAGCAATCGATGTGGTTTTTTCGATGTTAAGAGCTGATTCGTTTTTGAAATTGATCGGTTGAGCCGTTTAAAAGTTATTTAAAAAAACTTGATTTGAAAAAATTTTTTTTCGTAGTTTTTTTAAGACTCCTCAAAATCTACCGGTCGGAATCGGTCCAAATTGCATTCAAAATCTAAGTTTGGTCAAGCCCTTTCGAATGATAACAACCGCGATCAAATCGGCCAAGCCGTTCAAAAGTTATGAGAGGTTTCCATACATATTGTTTGAAACTATAAAAATTAACCGGAGTCAGAGTAAATTTTACAATTTACTTTTTTCCGTGTACGAATTCATACTTTCCTCTGCGAATTCCCATATAAAGTAATCTGGATTTTTTTGATTGGGTAGTCTTGATGTAGTCAGATATGAAAACTGGCCATACATGGACATATCAAGGAAATTTCACCTTGATAAGACTTAATAGGCCCGTTGAAGGATTGATAATTTCCAAGATATTGATTAAAGAATGAGAAAAAAAAAAATGCAAACCTGATGAACTACTTTCCGTCAGACCCGCCATAACAGGAGTTGCATCCGGAATTGTTAATAATGATGGTGCTATCGCAATACGACGCTCTTCGGATGATCGTTTCCGATTGGGCGTTGTGCTTGATCTGAATGATAAAAATAACTTAGTTCCCTAAATTCTAACCTCTTTAAACACTTCAACACACTAAATTAATTTTGACCTTGAAAAATCATGCTTGTACACTTACTTAGTTCCTTCGTCTAATACTTCAATACTACTTTGACTCGGGTTGCTCAATATTTCAATGTCACTCTCGTACTTTTTCATTATTGTCCCGGTAGATGGCGTTGATTCACGCGAATCTTCGAGACTTGTCGCTGAACCTTTAACCACAAAATTATTCTTTTAGTAAATTACCCATAACTATGTTAAATGAAAAATTGTTTAATTATTTCGGTAAATTTATGTGTTAAGTGCCTTTGCTCGTTATTTTTATGTGCAAATTTTTATTTAAATGTGTTTTTAATAAGAAAGTATAAACAAAAGCTTACAGCGAACTTGAGGCTGGTTTTGAGACTTGGTACACACCAAAGAAGTGGTAATTGATAGAGATCCATCCTCAATTCCACCTGCACCAGGTGATTAGTATGTTAGAATACCCAAACATTTTTAATTTCAAGTAACATTTTTAATTTCATTATATCACTGCTTTAATTATTAATTCAGTTTATAGTTTAGTTGCTTTTGACTCTATTGTTTAAAGGTCAATAATATTAATAAATTTACTTAGAAAATTATTGAGTTATTGATTATTGAAATGTATTTTAATTGTTTATATGCTAGACATAAGTACATATTTTTACACCAGCGAAAATTGACCATGGATTTTTAATAGTGACGAATTTTTTCAGCGTCATTGTAATAAATATCAAAAAGTTTGGAAAATCCAAAAGTGCACGCCTTATAATCTCATTTTCTATAATGAAATTGATTAAACTATAATACAAATGCTTTTAAATCTTTCGCGCTATTGTCTACCCAGAAAAGAAAAGTATTGCGCATGCGTTGTAAGCGAACCTTTTTTACATAGATGTAGGCATACAAACGACGAGTTGATTTTAGTTTATTGTTAATTATAATTAAGCTACATTGATTTTAACCGTGATCTTCGAAAGGAATTAGTTTTGGATAATACTGAAGCGTATTAAAAAAAAATAGATTTGATTAATTAAGTTTTTGGCCAGTTATCGTTATCATGCCAGTTTCCATACATAAAGTACCGGCGGGTAATAAGGCCTAGCTAAGGGAGATTTTGAAAAAAATCAAAAATATTGCATTTAATTATTGCAATGTATCATTAATTTTTAAATTAATACATTAGCCATAAAATATAATGAAGTAATGGTAATTTTCATTTGGAATCAGTTGGAACGCCGGCGAATTTCAGTTTCGAACTTATCCACAAAGTTTGAGGAACTATTTTCGCAAATCTGTTAATATTTACGTAAGAAACTACGGAAACAAACGTTTACTGCTGAATATTATTGGCCGAGAATTCACTAAAATAGTGATAGTGTTGCGAAAATTTGGATACCACGAACAACCAAAAATGACGATTAAGTGTCCTAATCATGACGAGGGATGGAGAAATAATTGCGCGGTAGATAACTTTAAAAGTATGGTTCGGTGGATTGTTAAAAATAGAAGAAAAATGAACATAGCTGATGTTTGAGTAGAAAATGTGTGAATTTAATGGAACTAATCAAATAATTGGAAATTTTTTTTTTTTACTATTACCTAGCATTGAAGCTTCACAAACTCAAGGTAAGCTACCCTATGAAAAGAATCCACATGAATTTATATGGGAATCTACATAGGAAAGTATAGGTTCCTACAATAAATAGCCATAAAATATAATAGAGTAATGGTAATTTTCACCATTAACAAACACAAAATTAAATTTTTTCAAAAACCTTGCAAATAGGCCTCATTTTACTACGATAGGGTAATAAGGCCCAAGGGTTATACATACTGGAAATAGTTATACTATACTTGATAAAATTGGTATTAGAGATCAATCATCATTTAAATTGAGCAACAATACTTTTTAAGATGTTGATAAAAATTATAACAATGATTTAAAATTATTAAATATAAAATTATAAAAAATGTTTACCATTTACTCGAATCGTTTTTTAGGAATTCTTCTGCGCTACTTTAGCATATTTAGGATGATGAAATATAGAAGACAAGGAACGTTGTATCGGGACTCTATAAACTTGAAGCGATATTTCTATGCTAGACGCTTCTACTAGAGGTCTTAAGCGGAAGCGGTTATTTTAAATATCATTTCTATCACTTAGGTCTTATTACTCGCGGGTACCTTAAGTGGAATAAACATAGACCTTGCAAAAATGTAACTTAGGCCAGGCTGGTTTCCCATATGGATTTTTTTGATGGAATTATGTGCTATTGTGAAATCAATCGCTCATGATTGATTAATCAAAGGAACTAACTCCGAGATTGCTAATTACCATGAACAACTCATCGAAACATTCGAAATGACTGAAAGTTAGCTACAAACCATTGAAGCATCTGAACAGATATCTATAGAAGATACTTCAATAGAAATTACACGAAAAGTTGATCTATTTTTAAAGTATTAGAACCATTGAAATGACCAACCACATGGTAGTTGATTTTAACAGTTACGACTTATTAGGTTCGTTCCGAATAAAGGAGTACGCTATGTGTAAGTTTAACAGTGAAACGGGTGAGAAAAATGGCAATACATTCTACGAGATCAGTCAGCCATTCCGTGGCTACGAAACAGTTGACGATGAAGGGCGGAAAAATTATGAGATCTACTTTCAACAGCACGGGATCGAATACGATACCTATACTAAACCGTACGATGAATTGGTAATGGAGTTATTGCAACAGGCTTCCAAAGTCAAGTACATTTTTGTTCGGAATAAGAAGCAAGAAGCGATATTGAAGAATTTGATCGATGAGTTGGGTTTGAACAAGAACAATACGTTTTTTAGCTTAGATATCTTCGGATTCTTATTTGAACCTGGAGAATCAACGGCATGCACTTATCATCAGCATCCGTACAAGAACAACTGCGCAAAGGACAACCTTGAAATTATGTTCCGCTGGTTGATCGAATCGAAACTGTACCTTGATGATTACCGCAAGAAAATGCACATGGTCGTAGACTTCAATGCCTACTTCGTACCGCATGGGACTCAACGAATCAAAGAATTCTCCTGTCAACAATTCGATGAAGAAGGGAGATACACGGGTTACGGTTTTGAAATAATTAAACCTTCGATTGCTCTTAATAAATACAAGGGACTGCCAGAAGAGATTAAGCAGAGTTATTTGGAATATTTTGATGTTTTTGGAATCGAATGGGAAGATGGGAATTGTGATTATTATGAGTCTTATAAAATTATTAAAAGTTACTTTGAATACGTAACATATGTTTACGTGAAAAATTTAAAAAAGAAAAAATTTTTGATGAATTATATTGGAGATTTGTGTCAGTCAGGACGAAAGTTAGAAATCCTTTGTTTAGATGATTACGGATATGATAAAGCTATGCAAAAAGGAACCACGCTAGTTGATCATCATAAAAATCCTGAACGCAGTAATTGTGCAATTGATAATACTACAGCTATGAGAGAGTGGTTAGTTGAATCTCAGATTTTTAAAATTGTAGTAAGAAATTGTTATTTACACAATCTTTATAAATATGTTCCCAAAAAAAAATACGAAAAGTATGAATAAGGTTTTTTGATTAGGCTATTTATATACATACCATGTATCATTAAAAAATTTATTTTTGACCTGGCATTAGTTCACGAATATAATTCATGATTTGAAAAAAAGGTTCAACATACGAACAGGTTATGGGCCGTGATGTTGATGTACATTTTTGATCAAAATAGTCGGACAGCTTTATAAATCACGACCCAAATGCCAAAAGGGCGAATATTAATTTATACTTTGTAATGCCAAAAGGGTGTATAAATTTTTTTTCTCGTCCTCTAAAATTTACAGTCTAAATAAAGAAAATCTGGTTAAACACCATTACCACTATTTAAGTGAAGTTCTTATACTTAAAATTCAGTAAAGTGGATATCAGGGTGGCAAAAATATAAATATTACAGAACTTAATGTAGAAAGTGTAAAAACCACAATTTATAATTTAATATTGAAAATAACGACTCTTTTATCTTAAAAAATTACAGTTTCAAATAGTAAAAATTGCCGTTTCAATATCGCGACCCAAATGCCAAAAGGGCGAATATCAATTTATAAGCCCTTTTGGCTTTGCAGTGCCAAAAGGGCGTATACATTTTTTTTTTCAACTAATCGTTTTATTAACACTTTCTAATTCTAAAAATAAAAAATAAATTTCCAAAGCCAAAAAGGCGCATGTTTTAATTCATACGCCTTTTTAGCTTGAGGACATTGAAAATTTAGTGACCCAAAGCCAAAAAGGCGCATAATTTTTTTTGCCGATTGCTTTGAATTGTGATTTATATGTTACTAATTTTGCTGCAGAATTGAAAATCTGTATTGATTATTAAATTACAAATAGGTATTTTTAAAGGTTATTAAGGCAAAAGACCCAGTTATTGACACTTGCAATTTTATTTTAATAAAAAAAAATAAATCAACTCTAATAAATTAATAAACATAATTTTTAAATTATAAATTTTAAGAAAATTGGTTTTTTGAGAACATTTGATTATTTTAATTAGAATAAAATTGCAAGTGTCAAACAACTAGGCCAGTGTCAATAACTGGGTCTTTTACTTTATTACAGTTTTAATACGAATTCTGTTTAAAATTTTAATTGAGAAAGAAAAAAAACAGTTGTGATATCTAATATGGTTGCTGAGTCAGATGCGCGAAATTCAACAATATTAAATGATCTGGATTTATTTTTTAGTTAAATTTTATATTTCAGAGCAAAATTGAGTTTTTTTATATGCCCTTTTGGCTTTGAGTTAAACTTTTTCTAAAGCAAAAAATGCGTATGTTTTGAGGTATGCCTTTTTGGCATTAGTACATTGAATATTTTTTTTTCACAAATCTTTACGTTTTGAGCAGTTTCAAGTTGATTGATGGAAAAAAATTTTTTATACGCCTTTTTGGTATAGAAGCCTATGTAGCTGCTGTAATACGCCCTTTTGGCATTTGGGTCGCGAAATATCTACTCTCTTCGATGAAATGATGATTAGTGATTGTATCTAAGACATATTATTTTTGCAATGCTTCATTCATGATTAATCAAATCATCTAGGATTCAATTAACCAAAGCAATTTCACAAGCAAATGATAATTAACAGAAATTATAATGTTGCATTAACAAAATCTAGCAATGGTTTGATACTAAATACAATAATAAATAAACTAATACTTATAGAAGATGCCTGATTTGATAAAAACTGAATGATTAATTCATTGATTGATATACATTTTACATTTAAATTAATTTATTACGAGATAGCACGTAAATCGAAAACCCTATCATTTTCGAAATGACTTCCGAGAGTATGATTATCGACTTCAATGGATTTACTTTCGAAAATATCCACAATTTAAAGGAATACGCTTATTATAGATTCGATTCGTCAGAAGGGAAAAAGATTATTCATACAGAGCAAGAAATTGACGGAAACCCTTATGGTCCAATTCACAAAGTAGGAAAACCTTCGGAAAATGAAATTAGATATCATACGTTTATACCAAATTTTGACGGTTACTTTCAGCAGTACGGAATTAAATGGCTGGAGGGAAATCAAACTTTCAATATAATACAAACTCGATTGAGCATATTGGCTCGTTCATTGTCATCAATTTTTCTGCGAAATAAAAACCAAAAAAAATTTTTCCAAAAGTTTATCGTGAGCAACGATGAAAAATTAGATAAGAATATGATTTGTTTGGATGAATTAGGGTTTCTATTTGACCCGAAACAATCAACGTTTTGTAAGTACCATGAACATTCGTACAGAAATAACTGTGCTAAGGATAACCTTGAAATCATGTACAATTGGTTGATTGAGTCAAATTTGTACAAAAGCAATCGTCGTGATAATATGAACATGGTAGTTGACTTCAGTGTTCATTACATGCCATTTCGTACCTTCACGATCAAAGAATTTGCTTGTTATAAACTGGGTTTTGACGTAGCTGACAGGAAAGATATAAAAAATCCTATAGAAAAGTTTATTGAGTCTCCAATTATCGAAGATCCAGATTTAAAGGAGTTTTATGACATGAGTCGTGAAAAATATCTCTACTACAACGGAACCGATGAGAGTAAGGCGAGCCTTAAATTTTGTGAAGCGCAAAAATCCTTAAAACAGCTGTTCTTAGATGCAACCTACGTATACGTGAAAAATTACAATAAAGAAATACTGTTAACTAGCTTTATAAACGATTTGCAAGCGTGCAATTGCAATTTGCAAATCATCCGCCTCGATGAGTTTGGATATGCTGAAAAGACGGAATCTATTGGAAATTGTAAGAATCATAAAAAAGTTGGGAAAATTTATTGCGCTAAAGAAAATGCGACCGTAATGTTAAATTGGTTAAGAGAGACAAAAATGTTTTTAGCTGAAAATCGTAATAGGCATTTCAACGATATTTTCAAATTTGTTCCAACGAAAAAAGTTAGGAATTACAAATATGAGACTGAAGATAATGAAACAGAAAAAGAAAGACTGAGAATTATGAGAAGGCAAAGTCCACAAGCTTCAGAACAAATGGACGAGAATTTATAATTAGTAATCGATTGATGAAGAATTAATTACGAATAATTGAACTATTGATCAAACATTTTTTTAAGCTTTTTTAACTTCCCGCTAAAAAAATTGAAAGTTTTCAAAAATCGAGGTTATTGTTTTTACACCGTTTTCCAAAAATCGAGTTTTTATCAGATCTTGACGTTTTGAGGTCCTAGGAAGCTTCCCTGACTATTCCGGCAATGGTGTCTGTATGTATGTATGAATGTATGTATGTATGTGTGTATGTTTGTAAATCTCTCATAACTCTTGAACGGCTTGGCCGATTTGATCGCGGTTGGTGTCATTTGAAAGGGCTTGACCGAACTTAGATTTTGAATACAATTTGGACCGATTCCGACCGGTAGATTTTGAGGAATCTTGAAAAAACTACGAAAAAAAATTTTTTCAAATCAAGTTTTTTTGAATAACATTTAAACGGCTCAACCAATCAATTTAAAAAACTAATCAGCTCTTAAGATCGAAAAACCACATTGATCGCCACAAAGCCGGTCAAAATCGGTTGATTCGTTCGTGAGTTATCGTTGACGAAAGAAATCGAATAAAAGCATTTTTTTCGAATTACACCGAAACTTCTGGTCTTATCAATTTGTGGTTAAAAATGTATCGTATAATTTGAAAAACTGCGTCGAATGCCGCCAACCACGTGAAAATCGGTTTATTCCTTCAAAAGTTATTGCTGTTTGAAAATTCCAAAAATAGTGTTTTATTAAACTTCTATCAGACTTTTGAGCTCGGAGAGCTCAAAACTACATAAAAATTATATTTTTGAACTCTTCAAGTTCAAAAACGTAATTAGCACAATTTTGAGCGCTTAATTACGAAAGTAGCGGGAAGTTGCAGGGATGGGCTTCAGGGTCAACCGTTTTCCTAATTTTTTGAAAATATGTTTCAGAAAATACAGAAGTTATTAGTTTCAGTCCATGTATTTGGTAATGTTAATAAATGGTGGTTAATTACAAAGTTACTTCAAGAATCGAGAGGGTAATCGATAATAAGCAGAAACAATTAAATAAGAATTTTTGCAATCACTAAACGCTTATGTAGATTATTAAAAAAATCGTATAGATATTTATAGATGAGTAAAAACACTGAGTAAAAGTGTTACCTAATTTTTTATTACTTTCTTTATTAGTAATTGTCATCGAATAAATATGTCACATATTTCTTGTGGTTGAAGAATATTTATCCAGCAAATTCAATAGTAAGTATCACATTTACTAGAAAATTATCAGAAAACACTGCAAAAAGTGAATCGCTCATTATAGAAGACAACATTTGAAATTTATAAAAATGGAAGCGATTCTTGATTTCAACGGTTACTTTCTTGGAAAAAAGTATAAAATAAAAGAGTACTGCATTTACGTAATTCGCAGTCGATCTCACGATGTAGTTTCATATTATATTCAAGTATCGAAGCCACCAAAAAGTTGGCACGCTCTATCTTTAGAAAATCGAAACAATTACAAAACATACTTCAGAAGATTTGGAATTAGTTGGAAAACTGGGACGAATAATGAAATGATTATTGCAGAAGACTTTTGGGACACTTTAAAAGCTGTTGAGGTAGTTTATGTTATCAACCAAGGAAAGCATAAACTATTAGAAAATTACTTCAAAAAGGATCTACCGTTTAAGTTTATCTACCTGAACGACTCAGGGTTTGATTTCAAACCCCAAATGTCAACTCAATGTCGGTATCATAAAAATCCAGAAAAGAACAACTGCGCGGGCGATAACGCTTTGGCGATGATGGAGTGGTTGAAAAAAGTGAGAATTAATCACGTTGAAATTCCCGGAGAAAAGAAAAATATTGTAATTGATTTCAACGGTTACTTTTTATCAGACACTGAGTACATAATTAAAGAATACTCACTGTTTATCATTCGGGATAAGACTAATGAAGTTATATTTAAGGACTTTCAAGTATCGAAGCCTCCAGTACCGTGTCACCAATTAGACGACGTAGCTCAAGATAACTATTCGACGTATTACGAGTCTTACGGAATCGATTGGAGTGAGGGTAAAATTGTGAGTGCTATTATCAAAAACGATCTCAAGCAAAAGCTACAGAATTCAAAAAATATTTACGTTAGAGACCAAACACAAAAGGAGCTTCTAAATTCTTACCTAGATCAGAACTTTAACGCCGTTTGTTTGGCTGATGTTGGACTGGACTTTGTGCCTCAGATGATGACCAATTGTAAAAACCACGCAGAGCCAGACAAGAACAACTGCGCTCAGGATAATGCATTTGGAATGTTGAAGTGGTTATTGAAGAGAAACAGTGATGACTATAACCTTTCAAGTAAGGATAAAAATGTTATCCTCGATTTTAATGGTTACTATCTTTCGTATGATGAATTTGTGATCAAAGAATACTCATTGTACGTGGTTCGTAATAGAACTAACGACATTATAGACCATGATTACGGAGTATCAAAACCTTTACGTCTGTGTCACCAAATAGACGAAATAGACCAAGAAAACTACTCAGATTATTACAATAACTACGGAATCGACTGGGGCACAGGTACACGAGACATTAATTCAATCAAACGTGATCTTCAAAAACTATTGCGTACGTCAAAAAATATCTATGTTAAAGACCAATACCACAAGAAGGAACTAAATCATTTCTTGAATCATGACTTTCAAGCCATCAGTTTAGAGGATTTGGACTTGAAGTTAGAGCCTGTCGAAGGTACTAATTGTACGAATCATAAACATCCAGATAAGAACATTTGTGCGAATGATGATGCTTTGAAAATGTTAGATTTGCTGGGAGGAAAAGTTCTTTATCCAATCAGCCGGGTTAAGGAGAACATTGTGATAGATTTCAATGGCTTCTTTATCAATGACCAGTTTGTACTCAAGGAGTACTCGTTCTATATTATCGATGATGAGACTTATCAGATTGTTATCAGTCTATCAGGAGTAATAGGATCGCCTATTGTCCAGACAGATAATGTTGACGAAAAAAGCTTAGAAAATATTGATACCTATACCAAAAACTTTGGCATCGATTGGTACTCACAGAGTTCTAATTCTGAATTCGATGAACATGATTTACAAACTAGACTCAATGTGTCGAATAAAGTTTTTGTGATGGATAAATTCAAACACCAATCTCTTCTAAATTACCTCAAAAATGATGTATTATCCGGATTTGTGTATTTAGCCGATTTAGGATTCAAGTTTAAGCCAAAAATGACTACCAATTGCAGGAATCACAAAGAACATTCGAAAAATAACTGCGCTATCGATAACGTTGAGGTCATGCTTAAATGGTTAGTTGACAGATTTGAGCAGATTAGCCGTGAATCTGGATTGAAGACTCCGGAAAAGCACATTATTGTTGATTTCTTCGGTTACAATATGAAAGATAATAATTTTGCAATTTGTAAATTCAGCGCAATCATAGCAAACAAAAGAACTCCGGATGACGTTAATTTGTTCTTGTCAGTTAAGATATCTGCTTCTGATAATGCGGCTCAGGTAGAACCAACGATGCAGGATGATAGATTCCACGAAAACAACGAAATCGATGGGACCGTTTTGACTACTCATCTGGAGCAATTGCCAGAGATTTTGAATGATTATTTCAAATCGGCGACACATATCTACGTGAAAAATATATCGAAACAAAAATTGTTGGAAAGATATATTGGCGAAGAGCATAATATCATATGTCTCGAAAGTTTGGGCTACAAAAGTAAGCGGATTGGAAGTGATGAGTGCACACCTCATGAAGAAAATCATGTTATATGTAGAATTAACCATTCGAAAAATATGTTACAGTGGTTCAAACTTAACATCGGTGATTTCCTGAATAAAAATGATGAAATTGAAAATAGTCGTGACAGTCAAATTGCTGTTGATAATTAATAGCAGTAGCAGAAACAGTATGTCTTCAAGATAATTGAAGGATGATATAAATACGATTTATAGGAAATTTAATTGATTGAAAGAATATTATTTTTTTAATGAAAAAATGAAAAAATTGGGTTCCATCAGAGTTTTATTTAAATAAATAATAATATAGTGAGTAAGTCGGTCGGCTTTCATACCACAATAAAAGAAAACATCAATAGTCATTTTTCTGAACAGTAAACAGCTGGTACAACCCACAATTTAGATAAAACACTCTTTTTGTAATCACCGTGACTTTTAAAAAACAAAACTAATTCTTCTAAATTTTATTTCAACGTGTCCGTAAATTAATTGTGATAAACTAATTAAAAAAAACCACAACTCTATTATTATTCGTTTGATTATAAAGTAATAAAATGTATACTGTCGAAGCTATAAAATTTACATCTTAGGCTGCCATATAAAATATATATATATATATATATATATATATATATATATATATATATATATATATATATATATATTGTGACGTGGGGCCTTGTCAGGCCCGCCGTCATGGGCACAGTCTGCTCGATTATTGATATTTTTTTTGGGTTGCTCCTCGCTACTTTCAGATATAGCTTATTCGCCGCGATCCAGTCGCCCTCTAGAGGCTACCAGGCGAGTACGGCGAATCCCGCAGCTCGAAGCGCGACGCCATAATAATTTGAGATTGAGATTATTTTGTTCGAATAAATTAGAAATAAGTTAGTATTAAGTGATTGGTAAGTGCCCCGATAAAAGCCACTTATTAACGACGATTCAACTGCTAAACAACGCCGGATTCCACGCCGACAGGACTCAGGGAAAGCCAAACATCAACCCCACATCAAACCGTTGCTGCAAATGATAATTGAGAGACTTTGAACACGGTACCGTTACGAATTGTCATCAGTTATGCATCACTCGAACTTTTGGATAAGCTTCTGGGAGAACCACCAGTCGGCGCGTCGATTTAATGTTCCACCGTCAATTTGAGCAGTTCAAAACGGTAGTAACGCCATCTACCGGCCTGCAGGTCAACTCCGTAGCCAACCAAAGTCGACGGATAAGAAGAAGGGAAGACGAGAAAAACTCCTTTCTTCGACGTAACCGCCTGGTAGTGATCACCTCGTGCCTTTTCGTTTTTGGTTATTTTTCTAATTTTGATTATTTTGTGTTTTTTTAATTATTGCGAACTCTGCAAGTTCAATAAAAGACGTTATATCAGATAAATTCACCGAAGTCACTCGAGCTAATTGGAGCCAACGCCGTGTCCCGTGCAGGGTTTGGTGGGAATTTTGGCCAGGATCAACCCGGGAAGAGCTGCATCGCCGTCATCCCCTCAACCCGCTGAGGTCATCAAGCCGACATCGGCCAGCAACGTAAGTGGCTTTTGTCATTAGGGATAACTCGTGGAAACGATACCTTAATTCTCATTGAGTTTATTGTTTTGGTTGTTTGGTATTAATTTAATCTTTCGGCGTTGGAAGCCATTGTTGAGGTGTTCGAATTCCACGAGATATCTCCGGGGTACCTTCCTTATCAAATTCCTACCAGTAAAAATTTGTAATTGTTGAAGTGCTTGTGAACTACGTCATTATAGACCTCGAGCGAGGCGCCGCCTGCCTTCGAGCTTCGGTAGTCCGTCGGGATCACTGTAGCACAGTTACCGACTGCAACGCGGCTAGGTAACGCAGAGCTCCGGTAATTGAGCATCGATTCGCGATCTGATCGATCAATTATCCGCCGCTCAATAAGCATCAATTTAATGACTACGAATACCCGCTGAATGATATGCCGATGTTTGTCTTTAGTTACGTACGAATACGCATCGATTTGACGATTATTTAAAATTTAACTTGGTTATTGCTGCCTATTATTTTGAATTATTATTTTGATTGTAATTTTAAGTAAGAGTTGGCGATTTAACGCGATCATTGACTGAAATTATTTGAATTATGACTGATCATAAATTTAGCATATTAAGTAAATACTGAACTTGATTACTAATTGGGTATTAATTAAATAGTTAACTAATAATTATGCGAAATTTATGTGAATTATTAACTTTGGGATTAATTGAATTTATTTAAATTCAATTTAATAATAGTTAATTAATCATTACTCGAGAATTTTGTGAATTATTAACTTTGGGATTAATTGAATTTATTTAAATTTAATTCAATAATAGTTAATTAATAATTACTCGAGAATTTTGTGACTTATTAACTTAGTGATTAATTGAAGTCTAATTGGAAAAGTAGTTAAAGTATTTACTTGATGATTATTTTTTTTCTCTCTTCTGTGATTATTTAAACAAATCACATGATTGTATTTAACTATTGTTTGAAGTGGCTTGCTTAAGAGATTTTTGAGATTATTGAGACAAACCGCGATTATTATTTGGATATTGTCTTGAAAAATTTGGTATTATTAATTTTGATTATTGAAACAAATAGCGTGATTATTATTTGAATATTGGTTACAAAAAATTTGATTATTTTCTTTTGATGTTATTTAAGTAATTACTGTGATTGCGAGTATAGTATTGTTTGAAACCTACTTGACTATTATATTGGTAGTTTTTTTTTAATTAATGAGATTACTAGTATACCATTGTTTTGATAACTGCCGGAATATTCTTTGACATTGTCGGAATTGCGAACTGGATTATTAACTGAGTATTAATGAATACTTAATCGGATTATAGTCGAAAAATTATTTGAATCAATTATCTCGCCGACCGATCATATTTGCTGTCTTGAATAAATTGTTATTTTTATTGGAATCTCTTGTTACTTATTTCCTTAGGAACCCGCCACCCTGAGTATAGTAAAATAGAGTTACGTTGTTCCCGAATTAGTGGGATAGGATTGGAACATCCTCGAACTGTTCCTGGCGCCCAATAACCGATCACGACGAACCGATACGCCAATTATTTTGGACCCGTTGGCTCAGTGACGAGGACTGGGCCAACTGGCCATCATAATATATATATATATATATATATATATATATATATATATATATATATATATATATATATATAAACAAAGTTAGTGATAACCTGCTTCTTCTATCGGAGCGTGCTAGATGGCGTTAGCAAAGATCTCCATTCTATCCGCGGAAATTTAAAAAATGACCTTGATAAAAATTTTAGTATGATTTCAACATTTTGACAAAATTTTCCCACTGTGGTCGGCCATATGTTAATTTTTTTCATAAACAGAGTTCTCACAGTGACTCTGCGACCGAGCCAACATATGAATGCGAATCGACTTGCTAGTAGTTGACATAACGGAACACGTGAGGGCGTTTTATTCGCGTCATAAATAATGCGCGGGAAATTGAAAAATTTAAAAAACATTTAAGTTTTACCTAACTTTTTATTACTTTATTTATTAGCAATTGTCATTGAATAAATATGTCACATATTTTTTGCGGTTAAGGGATATTCATCCAGCAAATTCAATTGCAAACATCACATTTACCAAAAAATTATCATAAAACATTGCAAAAAGAAAATCACTGGTTATAGAAGACAACGTCTGATATTTATAAAAATGAAAGCGATTCTTGATTTCAACGGTTACTTCAGCGGAAATAAATTTACAATAAAAGAGTACTCCCTGTACGTAATCCGCGATCAGACTCACGATGAAGTTTCACGTCAATTTCAAGTATCAAAACCTCCAATAAATTGGCACGATCTATCTTTAGAAAATAAAAATAATTATAAAATTTACTTCGAAAAATTTGGAATTAGTTGGAAACGTGGAACTCGTAATGCAAAGGTCATTGCAAATAACTTATGGGACACTTTGAAAAACGTTAAAGCAATTTATGTCCTCAACAGAAAAAAGCGTGAGCTACTAAGAAATTACTTCGATAAGGATCTCCCGTTCAAGTTTATCTACCTGGACGACTTAAGGTTTGGTTTCGAACCCGTAATGTCAACTCAATGTCGGTATCATAAAAATCCACAAAAGAACAACTGCGCGGGCGATAACGCTTTAGCGATGATGAAGTGGCTGAACAGGGTAAGAATTGATCCTGTTGAGATTCCTGGACAAACCAATATTGTAATTGATTTCAACGGTTACTTCTTCTCGGACACGGAATACATTATCAAAGAATACTCACTGATCATCTTTCGCGATAAAACTAATGAAATTCTAGGTAAAGACTTCCAAGTCTCAAATCCTCCAGTACCGTGTCACCAATTGGACAAAATAACTCAAGATAACTATGCGTCTTATTACAATTCTCACGGAATCGGTTGGAATAAAAGAACACAAGATAACGAGTTTATTAAAAACGATCTCACGCAAAAACTAAAAAATGCAAAGATTATTTATGTTAGAGACCAAACACAAAACGAGCTTTTAATTACGTACCTAAATCGAGATTTTAACGCTGTTTGTTTGGTCGATATGGGCTTAAACCTCGAGCCTGAAATGATAATCGATTGTGAAAATCATGTGGAGCCAAAGAAGAACAACTGCGCACATGATAACGTTTCCAAAATGTTCAAGTTCATAACGATGAGCAACGACGATAAAATTCATCTTCCAGACAATGATACGAATATTGTTCTTGATTTTAACGGTTACTACCTCGGTGAAAATAAGTATGTGATAAAAGAATGCTCGTTGTACGCAGTTCGCGAAAAAAATAAAGAGATTATTTACTCTGACTACGCAATATCAAAGCCTCCACATATGTGCCATAAATTAGATGAAGTAGCTAAATTGAACTATGCAAATTATTACGAAACATTTGGGATCGACTGGAGCAAAGGGACGCACGACACTAATTTGCTCAAAAGTGATCTCCAAAAAAAACTCCGTACATCAAGAAACATTTTTCTTAGAGATCAAAAACAACGTGATCATCTAAATTCTTACTTTCATTATGAATTTGAAGCCTTCATCTTGACTGATCTAGGATTGACATTTGAATCTGTCGAAGGAACCAACTGTACGAATCATGACCACCCGGATAAAAATATTTGTGCACACGATAACGCTACTAAAATGGTAGAGTTGCTAGCGCAAATGCCACGCTTGCCAAGAAGCCGAGCCAAAGAAAATTTAGTCTTTGATTTTAATGGCTTTTTTGTTAATGATAAGTACGTCGTAAAAGAATACTCGTCGTATTTAATCAATGAGGAAACTTATCAAATTATTTATCACGAGGTTGATGTACTAGGATCTCCAATAATCCAGAAAGCCACAATCGATGAAAAAAGCTCTGAAAGTTACAATGCCTTTCTGAATGATATCGGCATAGATTCGAACAAAAATGTTTCTGATCTTGAACTTTTGAAAGAAAGTTTACGATCTCATCTTAATGTAACAAATAAAGTTTTCGTGATGGATAGATCCAAACATCAATATCTACTGAATTATCTCGACAATAATCTAACAACCAGATTCGTGTATTTGGCTGATTTGGGATTCAAATTTGAACCAAAAAAGAATACCACTTGCATTAATCATAAAAATCCATCAACAAAGAATTGTGCAAAAGATAATGCTCAAATCATGCTGGATTGGTTAAGCGAAAGAAAATTTGGGGTCAGTCTCGGGCTCAGTAAATTTAACTTAACTGAACCTCAGCAAAGGAACATAATTGTTGATTTCTCAGGGTACGATTTGCCGGATAACAAATACGCGATTAAAGAGTTAAATGCAATTTTAGTAGATAAAAACAGCGAACTCGACAAGGATTTATATCTGATAGTCAAGCCACCTTATCCAGATATACAGAAGCTACCAACGATATTTGTAGATGCTTACGTGGAGTTCGAAAAGCGCCACGGTATTGGATGGAATACTGGAGAAGATGACTTTACAAAAGTTTCACAGACTTTAAAGGACTATTTTAAGACAGCAACACACATTTACGTGAAAAATCTGGAAAAACAAAAATTGTTGGAGAAATTTATCGGGACGAAGCACCATTTCATACGTTTCGAAGATTTGAAAATCAAATACGAGCCAATAAGACGCACTGATGGCTGCCAAAACCATCATAATGATACCAGTATTTGCGCGGTTGTATATTCGAAATTTATGCTGCAATGGTTCGAAAACCATATTCTTCGGCGTCTTCCTCCGAGACCTGACTACGATGGAGTTGATGATCGATCCGACGTTAGTTATGCACCTGGAACGTCCTACAAAGAAGCACAAAGCGTAAAACGTGGGTATAGTAATATCGATGAAGGGAAACAAAGTATAGATAATTTCTATAATACAATTGAAGAAATACAAGATTATTCACAAAATTCAGAGAATGCTTATAGCACAATTTACGGCGACGATGAAGATTTAGAACCAATATATAGTACAATCGATGAAGTACAACAGAATGTGAAGGATTCACCGCGACCAGTCAAAAGAGTAACTTTTGCAGATGAGAAGATTATTGGTAGTGTAGCGTATTCAATACCACCTCCTTCACCGATGCAGGAAGATCGTAATGCAGAAAATTCAGTAGCTGATCCATCATCAATGCCAAAATCAAATGGTTTTGCAAAGCAAAACGTTAGTGATTCGAACACAAAAACAATGTCTTTCTTAGATGAATTGAGTAATGCAATCAAAAGAAAAGGTTCAGAACATACATATAGTACCATCGATGAAGTGCAGCAGAATGTAGAGGATCTTTATAGCAAAGTAAATAAAAGAAAAAATTTAGAACATACATATAGTACAATCGATGAAGTACAACAGAATGTGAAGAATTCACCGCGACCAGTCAAAAGAGTAACTTTTGCAGATGATAAGGTCATTGGTAGTGCAGCGGATAGTGTAATGAACGTAGTACCTCCTCCTCCTCCTCCTCCTCCACCAATGCCGAAAGAAATTTATGCAGAAAATTTAGTCGCTAGTCCATCAACAATGCCGAAATCAAATGGTTTTGCAAAGCAAAACGTTAGTGATTCGAACACAAAAACAATGTCTTTCTTAGATGAATTGAGTAATACATTAAAAAGAAAAAGACCCATAGTAAACGAATAGGTGAAATGAAATTAACCTAAAATCTTTCTTGAAAAATTATTCAGTAAAAGAAAAACTTAATAAAGATTTAGAAAATTGGAAATTTGAGAGTATTTTATAAAAAAAATTTTTTTTTATCAACACATGATGCAATTGAATATTATAGACAACAAAAGGTTTAAGTTTTTAATTATAAATATCTCAACTCATTTTTATGGGATGCTGAAAATTTTTAGGAATTTCAAAAATATTATTTATTTGATAACTTGCTTGATCACTAATTGCAATCGAGTACATTTGTCACACAACTCTCGAAGTAAATTGATTTTTTTCTAACTAATCCAATATAAAATCTTGATGGCTACCAAAGAATTATTGAAAGGTATAACAATGACCGATTAAGTCTTTATAGAAGATAACTTCATATATTCATTAAAAATGAACGCAATAATTGATTTCAATGGTTTCTACAACTTCGGTAACGAATATGTCATAAAAGAATACTCGATTCAATTGATTCGTGATGATACAAATGAAGAAATGGATTATTTTCATCGAGTATCAAAGCCTCTAACAGAATGGAAGGCTTTATCTAAAAATGATCGAGGTAAATACAAAGATTACTTTAAGACGTATGGAATAGCTTGGAAACGAGGAACCCATGACCACCAGTTTATTATTGAAGAATTAAGGGACGTATTGCGTAATACCAAAACGATTTACCTTTTGCACAAAGGCAAGCGCAATATGCTAGCTAATTATCTCGGTGAAAAACTTAACTTTAGATTTAAATACTTCAAAGATATGGACTTTGAATTCAAACCTGATTTATACACTAAATGCCGGTACCACGAACATCCAGCAAAAAATAACTGCGCGAATGATAATGTTTCAAAAATGATAGAATGGTTCATTGCCAGAACTACCGATTTTTCGAGGGGAAATTTCAATATTGTCATCGATTTCAACGGTTGGTATTTCTCTGACAACGAGTACATGATCAAAGAATATGCAATGTACTTTATTCACAGTAAGACTAACCGAGTTATATTCAGGGACTTTCAAGTATCGGAAGCTCCTGTTCTTTGGGACCAATTGGACGAACACAAACGGAAGGAGTGGAAGGCTTATTATCGCGTTCATGGAATTAAATGGGATTACGGTTCACGTGATACTGAATCTATCAAAAGCAACTTTATAGATAAGTTTAGTTCGTCAAACAAAATTTACGTTCGGAACCGAATAAAGCATAGCTTGTTGAAAAAATACCTCAATTATGACTTTGAAGCCAGTTATTTAACTGACATGAACTTGGAATTGAAGGGTAAGATGGGAACTAAATGTAAGAATCACGATCAGCGAAGCAAAAACAATTGCGCCAATGATAATGCTTTAAGTATGATATCGTTGTTATCACGAATTCTTGAACCACCTAAACTGAACATAGTCATTGATTTCAATGGGTGCAAGATCAACGACAAGTACGTAGTCAAAGAATACTCTTTGTATGTAGTTGAAAATGAGACTTATGATATTATTCGGAATGATTTTGAAGTCTCAAGACCACCGATCAAAAAAGATCAATTAGACAAAACCAGCCAAGAGAAATGTACCGACTATACCAATGAATTTGGAATCGATTGGGATTATGGTGAACGCGATTATAAAGTAATTAAAAAGCATATACGACGAGAATTTCGAAACTCATATAAAATTTATGTGATCAGTAAAACTAAATATCAATTACTACGAAACTATCTTGACGGTAAACTAAGATCGAATTTTGTATATCTGAAAAAATTAGGATTCGAATTCAAGCCGAAAATGAGGACCACCTGCTCTAATCATCAGGAGCCATTAAACACAAATTGCGCGAATGATAATGTTGAGGAAATGCTCAGTTGGTTACTAGATAATAAACCAAAAGCTAATAACGCAATAAATATAAAACTAAGTGGCTTAAAAATGCCCAGATTTAAAAGATCGATCCAACCTCAAGACAGTAATGAAACAAAAGCCGAAGATAATGACTCTAAAAGATTCAAATTCAATCGTGGAACGGAGCTTGAAGTTAGTGGTAAAACGAGCTCAGTACCTAGTCGAACCACGCGAAAATCTGCGCTTGACAGGAGCCTATTACCTAGTCCTCCACCAATTCCAAAGTCTAATAGTTTAGCAAGCCTAGCACCCAGTCCTCCACCAATGGCAAATGCTGGTAGTTCAGCAAAGCCAGACATTAGCCAGACAACGGTGCCTGCAGTTACCACCGTTAAGAATTTATTGGAAAAGCATATAATTGTCGATTTCTACGGTTATGATTTGCCGAATAATGAATACGCTATTAAGGAATTCAATGCAATCATAGTCAAAAAAACTAGTGTACTCGACAAAGATTTATATCTATTCGTGAAGCCACCTTTTAAAGATATAAAACAGCTACCAAGCGAGTTGACAGATGCTTATTTCGAATTCGAACAGATCCACAATATTGGTTGGAATGATGGCAGAGATGATTTTAGTTCAGTTCGATCAATTTTAATTAGCTATTTTGCAACAGCGACACATATTTACGTGGTAAACTTAGAAAAACAACGATTGTTGGAAAAATTTATTGATAAGAATCACAATTTTATTCGCTTAAATGAATTAGGATTTGATGATCAGCCAGAGAAAGACTCTGTAGAATGCAGTAACCACTTCGATGAGGAAAGTGTTTGTGCACGTAAATTCTCTAAGACCATGCTCCAGTGGGTCAAGAAGCACGCTCTTAATCACAATTCGTCGCGTAACGACCTTCATAATGATGGTGGACAAATTGGTAGTGCACTGAATTCAATACCTCCTCCTCCACCAATGTCAAAAAATATTAGTGCAGCGAATTCAATACCTCCTCCTCCACCAATGCCAAAAAATGTTAGTGCAGCGAACTCAATACCTCCTCCTCCACCAATGCCAAAAAATGTTAGTGCAGCGAATTCAATACCTCCTCCTCCACCAATGCCAAAAAATGTTAGTGCAGCGAATTCAATACCTCCTCCTCCACTAATGCCAAAAAATGTTAGTGCAGCGAATTCAATACCTCCTCCTCCACTAATGCCAAAAAATGTTAGTGCAGCGAATTCAATACCTCCTCCTCCACCAATGCCAAAAAATGTTAGTGCAGCGAATTCAATACCTCCTCCTCCACCAATGCCAAAATATTTAAGTGCTATCAAGCCAGTACCTATTCCTCCACCGATGCCAAAAGAAAGTAAGGCAAAAAATTCAGTAGCTATTCCTCCAGCAATGCCAAAATCAAATAGTTTCGCAAAACAAAAATTTAGTAATCCAAACAAAGAAAAGTTACATTTCATAGACGAATTGCATGATTTATTCGAAAAAAGGAGACTCAAGACAGAAAAATAGGTGAAATGAGATGAACAAAACCGTTCTTGAAATATTATTCGATAAGAAAAAAATTTAATAAAGATTTGGAACATTGTAACTTGAGAGTATTTGAAAATAATTTTTTTTTTCATTAACACTTGATATAATTGAATATTATATACAACAAATGTTTAAGTCTTTAATTATAAATATCTCAACACATTTTCATGGAATGATGAACATTTTTAAGACTATCAAAAAAATTATTTATTCGATAACTTGCTTGGTCACCAATTGCAATCGAGTACATTTGTCACACAACTCTCGGAGCGAATCGATTTTTTTCTAACTAATTCAATAAAAAATCTTGATGATTACCAAAGAATCATTGAAAAGTATAACAATAACTGATTACGTCTTTATAGAATACAACTTCTTATATCCATTAAAAATGAACACAATAATTGATTTCAATGGTTTCTACAACTCTGATGATAAATATGTAATCAAGGAGTTCTCGATCTGTATGATTCGAGATGGAAGCAATGAGGCAAGCTCTACTTTGCATGGAGTATCAAAGTTTCAAATGGAATGGAAAGCTTTATCAAAGAAGAACAAAACCATATACGAAAATTACTTTAAAATTTACGGAATCGAATGGAAAAAAGGTACTTATTTGGAAAAATTTGTTGTTCAAAATTTATGGGAAGTTTTGCGTAACACCAAAACTGTTTACCTTCTCTACAAAGGAAAACGAGATTCACTTGCCAATTACCTCAGCGATGATCTAAACTTCAAGTTTGAATACTTAAAAGATTTAGGTTTTGTTTTCAAACCTGATTTATACACCAAATGTCGGTTTCACAATAACAAATCTAAGAACAATTGCGCTAATGATAACGTTTTGAAAATGGTAAAATGGTTCACCCAGAAGCCAATCGATCATTTTAGAATGAATGTCACTCAAGAAAAATCACTCAATCAAAATCTGACTCCGAATACCGTCAATCTTGATGAAAATATCAATATTGTCATTGATTTCAACGGGTACTATCTTTCTGAGAACGATTTTAGGATAAAGGAATACTCAATGTACTTGATTGACGCCAAATCTAACCAGGTTGTATTAAAAGAATTTGACGTCTCAGCGGCTCCAATGCTTTGGGGACAGTTAGACAATCAACAACGAGGCTCTTATGATGATTATTACCTTTCTCATGGAATTGAATGGAGTTACGGTTCACTTTATTCTGAGTCAATTGAAAGTAATCTCAGAAATAAATTTTGTTTCGCGAAAAAGATTTTCGTTCAAAACCAAAAAAAACATGAATTGTTAATAGAATATCTTAACTATGATTTCAAAGCCATTTATTTGACCGATTTTGGGTTGGAAGTAAAAAATAAGATGGTAACTGAATGTAAAAATCATACGGAGCCTCGCCGATATAACTGTGCTAACGATAATGTTTTAAGAATGTTAAGTTTATTGTCATCATACCGCCCTAAAAAAGAGAGTGTCGTGATCGATTTCAATGGCTACCTTATCAACCATAAGTACGTTATTAAAGAATACTCGTTATATATAATTGAAGACGGGACTTATAAAATTGTTCGGAATGATATTGAAGTGTCCAAACCACCGATTAAAAAGAATCAGGTAGAATTAGACGCGGAGAGCGAAATGGAATGGAAAAAGTTCTACAGTAGACATGGGATCGATTGGGATTTTGGTACTCTCGATTATAAATTAACCAAAAGTCGTTTAGAAAAAGTGTTTAGAGAAAAATCTATTATTTATGTGTTAGATGAAAATAAACATAAATTGCTACTGAGCTATTCTGATGATAATCTTGCAGCAAAATTTGTGTATCTGAATGACTATAACTTTTATTTCAGGCCGACAATGTCGACTAAATGCACGTATCATCAGCAAAAATTCAAAAATAATTGTGCGAATGATAATGTTGAAAGAATGCTAGATTGGTTAGCAAATACAAAACCACAAGTTGATGGTCCATCGAAATTGAAGGCTAACAACGTAAAGACACCAATAGTTAGTGGCTTGAAAATACCTAAAGTTAGCACTAAAATGGAGAGAGAGATCATCAGAGGACTGTCAAAAGTTCCTCAAGTACAAAATCCAATAGTTAGGAACCTAATAAAGCCATCACGAAAGCAAATAATTGTCGACTTTTACGGTTATTATTTATTGAATAGTGTGTACATGATCAGAGAATTAAATGCGATTATAGTGGACAAAAGAAGTGCAGACGATAAGGATTTATATCTGATAGTTAAGGCACCTAATAATGATGATAAAAATCTAAATGTAAATGTCAAGAAAAACATGATAGTATTTTACAACACTCACAGGATTGCTTGGGATACAGGTGATGTTAATTTTGAACAAGTTTCAGATATTTTAACAAAATATTTTGCAACAGCAACTCATATCTACGTGAAAAATGTAATGAAGCAAAAATTACTCAAGAAGTTCATTGGCGAGAGAAACGATATCTTTTGCTTAGAAGATATGCATTTCAGAGAAAAACCTATAACGCAAACTTACTGCAAGAATCATGATAGTACAGATAGTATTTGCGCAGTTGACAATTCTAAGGCCATGGTAAAGTGGTTCAGGCGTAACTTTATCGGTGGTAATTCATTACGGAGTGTCAATAGTACAGAGAACAGTAAAACAGAACTCAGCGGTAATACTAATACAGGCACTAAACGAAAATTGAGGTCTTTTAGTGAATTTAGAAATAAAATTAAGAATTATGTTATGGATGGATTATCATTTAAGAAATGATTTTCACGACAAATTTGAACACTGTTTTATCAGAATTTTAAAAACAATTATTTTTTGATTAATTATGTTTCTGTTTGATGAAATATGTTGTTTTTAATCATTTAAACGCGTTACTGTCTACTGAATATTTCTGGCAAAATAGCCATACAAACTTTTTGCTATCGACTGCTCTACTCAAAGCACTCTCGTGGTAAATTAATACTTCTCTAACAAATTCAATTGCAAAAGTTACATTTCCCAAAGGTCTGTCATAAAACACTACAATTTACGAAGCAATACTTATAGAAGACAACTTTTTATACCCATTTGAAATGACCGCGATCCTCGATTTCAACGGATACTTCCTTTCTTATAATCAGTTTGTAATAAAAGAATACTCGCTCTACCTAATCGACGATAGAACCAATGAAATAATTTCCAGTGACTTTAACGTTACTAAGGGTCCATTTTCATGGAACAAAATAAGCAAACAGGACAGGAACAAATATATCAAGTATTTCAACGCCCATGGAATCCACTGGACATCCGGTGAGTACGATAATGATGTTATTAAAAAGGATCTTAGAAAGAAACTACTTTCGTCAAAGAAAATCATTGTTCGAGACGAATCGAAGCATGAGCTGCTCATTAATTACCTCGATTTGAAGTTCAAGGCCATTTGGTTGACGGATTACGGCTTGAGCTTCAACGACAAAATGAAAACGAATTGTCATAATCACGTCGAGCCTAGGGAGTACAATTGTGCAAATGATAATGCTAACTTGGCTGACTAAAAATATGCTAAAAAGTGGAATAATGAAGCATCTGAAAAGACGCATCATTGTGGACTTCATCGGTTTTTACTTGTCGGATACAGTCTACATGATCAAAGAATTGAATGCGATTTCAGTTGACAAAAGAAGCTCAGATTTGAATTTGTTAGTCAGGCCTCCTGTTCACAAAGCGAAAGACCTAGGAGAGTACTACTTCTTCAACTTCATTGGATTCAAAACTAATTACGGTATCGAATGGGAAACTGGTACTACTGATTTGAAAGAAGTACCAACAATATTAACTGAATATTTCAGAACCGCGACGCATATTTACGTGGAAAATATGGAGAAGCAACAATTGTTGGAAGTGCTCGTTGGAAATAGACATAATTTTATTCGTTTGGAAGATAAAGGATTCAACGAAAAGCCGGAAAGAAGCACTGAGTGCCGTAATCATATTTACAAGAACGTTATTTGTCCCGGAGACTTTTCTGAGGTCATGTTGAAATGGTTCAAGAAAAATTTCGTTTCCAGCGTGTCTTGGCGCGATAATATTGATGATAATGTTTTCAGTAAAAATAACAAGAATACACAAAATACAATCGGTAAGTTGAGGAATAAAATCAAATATCAGTTAAAGGAAAAATTGGAAGCCAAGAAGAAACTTTGAGAGCGAATTTGAACGTTCTTAAATTAAAAACTTATTGATAGGAAATTTTTGCTCGGGATATTTTTTTAAATATTCCGATGATATTTCCCTTTCATGATTTAATTGTTAATACTCAAGTGATCTAAAGTATTTTCATAGATCATTATCAATAGGCGTAACAAACCTTGCTACAAATCCTGCATCAGCGATTAGGTTATTATTAATTGTAACCACAAGCAAATAGATTTCTATAGAAGAATCCGGTTAACTAATCAAAAAATGATCTATCATAAAAGGAACATCGTTGTTGATTTTATCGGTTACAATCTACCGGACAATAGCTACGCAATCAAAGAATTTAGCGCGGTAATAAACAAAAATAATTCCAAACCGGATTTTAAGCTACTTGTGCTACCACCTTACAAATTTTCCAAACTTCCTCCGAAATACCAAAATAAGTACATTAATTTCTACGAAACACATGCCATAACTTGGGAAAGTGGTGAAACTCCTCACAACAATGTTGCAGAAATATTGACCAGTTACTTTGAAAATGCAAAACACATTTACGTCAGGAACACTATACAGAAGAAAATTCTGGAAATGTTCATCGGTGAACGGGATGACATTGAGTGTCTAGAAGATCTGGGCTTTAGAGAAAAGTTCCAGAAATCAACTTTCTGTGACAACCACGATGTGCCAAGCTATTGCGCGATTAACAATTCAATGGTTATGTTGCGTTGGTTCGAGCTAAACAAAGCTCGCAAAGCTTCTTTAAGTAAAGTAAGATTGCCGGAAAATCGAGTGTTCTTTCCGGTGAGTATCAAAGGCCGCGTTTTCAGTGCTCTGTTGGACACTGGAGCTACCGCTACTTGCATCCGGAAACTCGATGACAAATTGCTTGAAGCTGCTGGAATGTCAAGCTCAGATCGAAAATCCGCGACTGGCGCAGACGGACATGTGATGAGAATAGAAGGCTCAGTTCGTCTGCCGCTGGTCATAAACAACGAAATGGTGAAGCTAGATGTCAGAGTAGTTCCTAAGCTTGGGTACGAAATGATCCTGGGAATAGACGCGGTTAAAGCTTTTGGAATTGGGTTAGATGGCGCTAGTTGTACGTGGTGGACTAAGCGACGCCCGGGAATTTTTAGCTGGGATCGATAAAATTGACTTGTTTTCAAGGTCAGAAGTTATTTTTATTGAAATTACAAGTTTTTTATTTTTAGTTTATTTTATTAGAAGCTTAAAATTTTACTGAAAATGAAAGTTGTGATTGACTTTTGTGGCTACCGAATTCCGGACGATAAATATGGCGTCAAAGAGTTCAGCATTTACTATGTCAATAAGGATAATAAAATCGTAAGGAAAATCTTTAATATTGTCAAGGCGCCTTGTGAGTGGCACAGCTTGAAGCCAGAAACCATAAAGGAGTATAAAAAACTGTATGAAAAGCATGGAATAAATTACAAAACTGGATTTTGTAATTATAATATATCGATATGTGTTTTATGCAAATATTTGAAGCATATGAAAACTATATACGTTAAAAATGATACGCAAAAAGATTTGTTAGAAAAGTACATTCTTCGCTCAAAAAAGTTAAACATTATTTGCATGGACGCAATAGGGTTTAACGGTACAGAAAAAATGATAACTAAATGCAGAAGTCATGAGTTGCCTGATAAAAATAATTGTGTTAATGATAACGCGCTAGCTATGGTTGACTGGCTTTTGAAGTATCAAAATTCTATTAATAATGATGAAGGTAAAGAAAATTCTAAAGATTTGAACGAACAAACTGAAGTTACTCAAGAAGTTCCTATGGAAGTGGATAAAACTGTAGATTTGATGTGATATTAACTTTAAGTATGAAAAATATTGCAAAATTACGATTCAAAAAAATTTTTTTTTCTGATCCAGAGGCACTGTCGTGCCTCAAGCCAAGTACACGTTCAACAACACACATAAAATAAGTGTGAACGTGAAGGCGTGAGGCTACAGTGCCTCTATTCTCGAGTCAGATGTCAACATAACCTCACTCTATTTTCAACTTGATTTATTTTGTTACTATATACATGTCAACACTTGTCACGCGCTTTAAATAGTTTAATTATTAATTCCTTTTATGAAACAGCAATAATTATATAGTTTCTTTCATTTTTTAGCGTTATCTTAATTTATAAAATTTTCGCTCCCCCGTTTTTCGATACTACGAGAGATTTTACTAATTTCGGTCGAATTTTTTATTTCGACGTTGGTACTGTTCAATTTTCTGCGAATAGTATACCACTTCGAGTATGAAAGTTAGTCCGTTTCCATTTGACGCCTGAGATCCTCTCCGAATAGTTACTCTGCTCCAGATTTTTTATTTTCAAGTTGGTACATTCCATTTTGTTAGAATAGTATACTACTGTATAGTATCAGAGTTGTTCCATTCCCATTGAAAGTTTGATAAAATAGGCGGTTAATTCAAATCTAGTCTATTTAAAATTGTAATCTTATTCTATTTAACGTTTGATTTTCATGATTCTTTTTATTGTTATTATTAATATTATTGTTATCATTATTTAACGTTGTTATAATAATGAATATTTGTTGTAGATATTTGATGTAAATATAAGTGTGAATTGTTTTCATTACTTTTTCAGCTTTGAACTGGGATACTCCTAAATGTATCCAGCAGGTGTCACTATGTGCCAGAAAGGCGCGAATTTGAATTCATTTTAAATATTATATTAAAATTAATTCAAATTTATTGTACTCATACATAATCCTAATACATGCCCGGCTGTAAGCTGTATTGCTTTTAGATGCACCTGGCATGTCTGAAAAATTAAGCTGTTATTTTGAATTTAAATTCATTGACTATTTCTTTACATGTATTTGTAAAATAATTAACACAACTTTATTTTAGAAAACTTTTTATTATTTTATTTTTTTTAATACTTGTATATTTCTGTCTTTATCATAATTATTGTAATAGAGATATTATTATTATTATTATTATTTGTTATTAATTGCTCAGGGGGGTTTTCCCCGGAGTCCGACTCTCCGAGGGCCCAGCCTGAGCGCCATCCATTACTGCTGCACCACTCCACACAACAAGGCGGTTAGTGAGTGCAGCAGGCCAAATTCATTTGCCTAAGTAGACGCAGGGATCCCAAAATGACAGCCTTTTGCATCCGCACTGCTAGAGACACGGCTGCTGAACTGCAAGCCGGTATCTTCGCAAGTGAAGACACAAAAGACTGTTTCATCCCTCCAAGGACGCCGACAACCAAAACGACGAGCTTGACACGGTAACCTGGGTACAGTTTGCCAATTTCAAACAGGAGATCCTGATATATCTGGTGTTTGTGCTCTTCTTTGGCCGAGATATTGTATTCGGCTGGGGCCGAAAACTCAATGACATAAATGTCACGAGTAGCCTTGTCAAAGAGCACAATATCAGGTTTGTTGTGGTCAATCCGCCGGGTTGTTGCGAATGGTATGTTCCAATAAATTTTGGAACTGTCATTCTCAACAACCTGCGGAATATCTCCTGGCAGATAAGGCAGCACTGGTGTCTCATCGATACCGCAGCTATATCTGAGATGATAATAGAGTACTCGCAGGGCAGCATTGTGACGCTGTATGTAGGCACCTCTTGCCAGCACAGGACATGCCGACAAAAGGTGCATCAGCGTCTCCGGATGTTGTTTACACGTCCGACAGGACGTGTCCGGAAGCTGCGCCTGGAGCACCTTGCTACGGTATTCGAGAGTGTTGATAACACCATCTTGGCAGGCAAATATAAACCCTTCGGTCTCGGACATCAGGCCAGCTGACTTCAAGAAGGAGAATGTCAGCTGGGTGGACAAGCCATGGTCACGGACGTGTTTGAAATACACGCTGTGCATGGACTTGTCCATGTGTTCACCGAGGAGTTTTTTTCCTCGGCTATCCTGACGACGCTCTTGAACTCCTTTTTCGGGAGTTCAATGAGAGCGTTTATTTCTCCGAGACCTAAGGTATTTGCCGCGTAGATTGCTGCCTTATACAAGAACGACCCCTTCCGCGCATTTTCATGACTATGAACAAATTGCATCAGGAAGTCGTCCTCGTCTGCTGTGAAATTGGCAACCTCGTATGTTAAACCCAGAACCAAACGATCGTGAAGCCGCTCCAAGCTCTGCAATCCTCTCCCTCCGATGTTCCGGGAGAGGTACATCCTGGCGACTGATGAGTTAGGGTGCATGCTCTGATTCATATTGATGACTTTACGGGTTTTGATGTCGAGATCTTTCAACTCATTTCGAGGCCATTTCAGGATCCCAAAAGAGTAAAGTAGGACCGGGACAGCGAGCATGTTAGTAGCTGAGACTTTGTTCTTGCCGGAAAGTTCTGATGACCAGATCTTCCGGAGTCTCCTAACATACTCACTGCGAAGAGTTGTTCGGACTTCAGAGACGGCATGCATTTGCCGCTCTTCAATCCCTAGATATCTGTACAACTCTCCGGCGTCTAATTCTCTTAAGACGCTCCCATCCACTAATTCGACATCTCCACCCGTATCAGAGCACTTACCCTTCGCCAGGTGTACGACCACACACTTGTCCAACCCAAAAGACATTCCGACATCCCGTGTGTACTCTGCTACGATGTTGATGGCCGTTTGTAGATGATCTTTGTTGGCACTGTATATCTTTAGATCATCCATAAACAGTTGGTGAGTGATCGAGTATACTCGATCACTCGGTAGCCCCGCAGAGTACCCACGAGTTTGTCGGAGGGCAACAGATATTGGCAGCAGTGAGATGCAAAACAACAGAGGGCTCAGAGAATCTCCCTGAAAGACGCCTCTCTTGTACTGAACAGTTCCGGTTACGTGCAATGCATTTCCACTTCCTATGTGAAAACGCGTTCGCCAGAGCTGCATCGTACGTTGTATGCATCCCACTGTTTGGCGATTGATTCCGAGGCATTTGAGCAGATAGAGAATCAACTCATGTGAAGTTGAGTCAAATGCCTTACGGTAGTCAATCCAGGCCATAGACAGGTTGCGTTGGTAGTAGATTGCGTCTTGAATGACGCATCTATCTACCAACAAGTTGATCTTGCAACCTGACACGCCCTATTTACTGCCACGTTGTTCGTATATCTGTTGCCACACAGGCTCTATCTCCTGCAAGATACGGTTATTTAAGATTTTTGTAAAAATCTTGTAAACCGCATTCAAGCAAGTGATAGGCCTGTAGTTCTTTGGGTCGGACAAGTCACCCTTTTTAGGGATGAGTACGGTTCGCCCTTCTACCAGCCAGTCTGGAATTGGTTCGTCGCCCTGAATGTATGATGTAAAAATCCGGGCCAGATGAGCATGTGTAGAAGAAAATTTCTTCCACCAGAAGATGTTTATGCCATCTGGACCCGGGGCAGCCCAGTTCTTGCTGCCATTCAGGGCTTTACGAACCTCTTGCACACTGACTGCAGGGCTCTCTTCGGCGATATCCTGCCGTCGGTGTTCTCGACAGAATGCCTCGAAGTCGTGCAGAGCTGGAGTATCCGGGTTGACGTTTGGTTGATCTCCGTACAATTCACTCCAAAAGGCTTCCACTCGCTCAGATGATGGATAATTCTCGGGAACAGCGGTCTTAGGTGTCTTATTATTATTATTATTATTATTATTATTATTATTATTATTATTATTATTATTGTTATAGTTATGAAGATTATTATTTAATTAATCTAACATCCGGCCCTCAGTCGAAGGAATTCTAAGTAAACACATAGCGACGACTAATATAAATTATAGTAGTTATAATTTCAAAAAACGCGGGAAATTTTAAAGTTAAAAATTCATATGAAATTTTATTATTATCATTGCAATAATAATAATAGCAATTATAATTCTTCCTGTTTAGAAAAGGATGCTAAATTATTAGTTATTGAGAAAATTATTTATTTTTATTCCAAATAGCGCGCGAAAATTCCATTTTCAAAATTTCAATCAAAATTTTATTATTATATTTATAACATCTTATTCCTTGAAGGGGAAGGATGCTATACTAAAATAATAATTATTATTTGTTAATACCGATGTACATACACTATTTGTATGACTTGTATCGTTATAAGTCGACTAAAATTACGTACAGTAAGTCATTTAAGTGTTTCCAGGTACAAATCAAAATTTACTATCAATTTTAAATCACATTATTTTGTTTCGTTTGCTGATAAGATTATTGATTTCTCGAGTGTTAATTTGAATAATAATATGATTAAGACAATGAATTGTGAAAAATTGCCGTAGTTAACAAACGATGGAAATTATCATGCGCAACAATTACTGACTACCATTAATGATATCGAGTATAGGTTATATATACCAAGCACGAAAAGCTTGCAAAATATTGTACGGTGACTTATTACATGGTGAATAATATAATGATCAGTAAGTAATTTTTTTCTCGACTTCTGTTTTTTTCCTTTGATGTAATTATTATCATTCTCTCTTTACAGTGAAGTACAACGAGAATAAGAGCGTAAAAGATGTGATTATAACAAAAAATGCGAGATATTATGTATGTAACAACTATTTGTTAGTAAATTATGAATAGAACCCTCTACTAAGCCTGCCTATGTATATGGTTGATAAATCCATTTTTTTCAGTCTCTACAAGGGACAAATTTTAAATACTCTGTGAGAATGTAAAAAACGAAAGAACAAATGCAACGTTTTTTATGAAATATGTAATTTCTGTATTTCTAAATGGCGGAAATTGTAATTTAAAAAGAATTTCAATGTAAATATAATTTCTAAAAAAAATCTTAAATTTACTTTGATGATTTTTTTAACTATCCGTTAAGAAAATCGAAGATTTTCAAAAATCATGAAGTCATTGGTTTTACCTCGTGTTTCGAAAATCGAGTGCTCATCACGTCAAAAGGAGAAATTTTCACAAAAAGATGTAAAATCCGAACAAAAACAGTTCCACTGTAAAAAATTACGCCAAGTACACGTTCACAACTCTTGATTTACAAAAATGCCAAGGAGAAATTATCATTTTACAAAAAGATCTAAAATCAAAAAAAAAAAACAGACCAAGTAGCCGTTATGACTTTTCATAATTGAAAAAATTTTGTAATAAATTTAACGAATAAAAACAATTTTTTAGACGTACTTGGCGTGCGTCATTGAGTACCCAAAATTTTTTCATTTCTGATAACTGAGCCAGAGAACCGATATGAAAAGCGATTTTACGGACAATTCTTTCAGCCCTTCCTCACCAAGTCATTAACCCTACTGATGATCATTTTGATGCAACCATATGAATCGATAACAATTGAAGTTCATGCTTGTTTTCATTATTTCACGGATAAGATTGATATTTGTACAACTAAATAGCTTCCGAGCATTTCGTTCAGATCGAGAAAAAAATGAATCAGTTTATTAATTGAATGAACTGTTAATTAAATTGACTTCATTAGAAAATATAGCATTAATAAATGTTCAAGAAACACCGGAGCCCTATTTTAAAGTAAGATTTATTTCTACTATAAATTAAAAAAAAAACAGGATTTTATCACGAAATTTGATCATTAATTTACTAAGCAATTTTTATAATTAATTCAGTAATCATTTTTCTTGCCAGCAGTATATTTTTAATTTCTCGCTAAGAAAATTGAAAATTTTTTAAAGGTCACAGAAAACTTACATGAGTATCCCCACGAGGGTGTGTGTGTGTGTGTGTGTGTGTGTGTGTGTGTAAACCTTCTATAACTTATGAACGACTTTACCGATTTCATCGTAATTGGCCCATTTGAAAAAACATGAACGAACTTGGATTTTGAATACAATTTTGACCGATTCCGATAGATGGATTTCAAGATATCTCAAAAAAACCGTGAAAAAATTTGAGAAAAATTTTTGTTTTCAAGTTGCTTTTTTGGAATAACTTTTAAACGGCTCCGTCGATTATCTCCTAAAACTAATCAGCTCTTGATCTTGAAAAATCACGTTAATTGCCGCTTGACCAATCAAAATCAGTTAATTCGTTCAAAAGATATCGTGAACGAAAGAAAACCAAAAAAAGTGTTTTTTTCGGAAGTACTCCTAAATTTTAACGTTCGATCAATGCGAACTTAAAAATTTTTTACGAGGCTTAAAAAGCGGCGTTGAATGCTGCCAGTCACTTGAAAATCAGTTCATTCATTGGAAAGTTATTAAAAGTTGTACATTAAAAACGATGTTTTATCAAACTTCTATCAGACATGCAGTAATGCTGTGAAGAATGAAAGAACAGGAGATAAGGTGATTATTGAACTACTGATATTTGACATCAATGAGTTACCTGAGGGGTATTATCACATTATCACGATTCATCTGAAAAAATTTTGGGTACTCAATGACGCACGCCAAGTACGTCTAAGAAATTGTTTTTATTCGTTAAATTTATTACAAAATTTTTTTAATTATGAAAGATCATAACGGCTACTTGGTCTGTTTTTTTTTGATTTTACATCTTTTTGTAAAATGATAATTTCTCCTTGGCATTTTTGTAAATCAAGAGTTGTGTACGTGTACTTGGCGTAATTTTTTACAGTGAAACTGTTTTTGTTCGGATTTTACTTTCTGAAATTGTGACTAAGGTGACTTAATTTGGGTATTAGAAATTTTTTGATTATTAGTATTGATTAAAACAATTATTATGATTTATTACCGCGATTTTTATCAACTTTTATTATTGCGTTATTTTTAGTTAATATAATTAAATTATTGTTACTGTAAGTTTGATGAAATTATAAGTTTGAAGAGTGTGTAAAATTATTTTAAAGCCGAGCAAGTTGAGCGAGTAAAAGAAAATAATTGTAAAAGAATTTAAAAGAACGGGAAATTATTTAAAATTCCGAGCCGATTTAGTATGAAAAAGAAATAATTTTGTAAGAAATTACTTGAAAGAATAAATACTTAAGGGGATATTCTGGTCTAGAAACATGAATTTCAGGTAATTCTTGAAATGTCGTAAAAAAAAGACAATTAATATTTTTACTATACATTTTTTTATTAGTTGTTTGTTAACATTAGAAGAATACAAAAAAAAATTAAAAACTAAAAAAAGTACAAAATTTTTAAAATTATAAGCTGACGGAGTGGGGGCTCTTTAAAAATTTCCACGTGACTATGACCATGATTTTAACCCTTCTAGTAATCTGAAACTAAAAAAAAAAAAAAGATTATTAATCAAGAATAATGTCGCAATGGTCGGAAGTAGGGAAAAGTTTGAAAAAAAATTTTTCACAAAATGGCGACTGTTTAAAAAAAAATTTGTTTTTCGACCACTTTTTCTGACGGTTTTGAATTTTTTAAAAATAGTTAAAAATAAAAATTTAGGGATAGGGCTAGTTCCAACCATAGACAAGCCAATAAAGAAGACTCTATAAAAATTCCAAGTAAATCGGTCCAGTACAACCTGAAAAATCGTGGTCATCGTTCCGAAAAAGACAGTTTTGAGAAAAACGCGTTTAAAGTTTCGCGTAAAGTTTTTTCTAGTCTAAGTCATATAATGATATTTTAAACTTACATTGATTTAATCTGCCATTCCTGCCTCATACATTGGACCTTCCTCGACTTCAAAGAAACTATTTTCTGCATTTCTTTCTTCATATCGAGCAGTTCTGGCCTCCTTTGAAGCGATGGATGCTCGTGTTTCGGAGCGGTCAATTCGGGCGTTGTCGCGTTTGCCAGCAAATGAATGAGCTTCTGGTCCAATTTTTATTCCCATCAGCTCCATCATTTTTAAAATAGGAATAAAGCCTTCATTGAAAATACAAACGCTAATAAATGTCGCTATCTCGATAATATGAAGTCCAGAATGAATGTGTTTCGGAGCGAAAGTCCAAATCAGAGAGTTCAGAGACTCATTATTATTCTGCGTTTCTGAACCTAAACATCGGGTTTTTTTTTGGACAAATGGGTTACCATCGTAAGGATCCATATCGAGAATACCCTTGAATGTTTTAGTGTCACCATCTCCAATGTATTTAGCATATTTCACTCCGTGATTTTCATTTGATCGACAGAACATTTCGACAATAGCATCAACTTCCATTTTGCCTGCACTTCCTTTATGGTTTATTGTACATAATTCTTCATGACTTTCATACCAATCGTTATACGCAGCAATATCAGAATATTTTTTATTTTTCCAAACATTACAGCCTTGACAGAAACTAGATTTGACAACAGTATCAACAACCTTCTTGCAATTTTTTGCTACAAGTGTAGTTACTCCAAATAGAGAATTAAAACCCCTTTTTTTCCATGTCCCATCGCCAGAAACAGTAAACTCCGTAGAACAAGCATTAGGATCACTAGCTGATATTAACTCTTTTTCTTCATTCACAGCTTTGGAAATAATGAGGTTATAAACTGTACATGCGGCCAAATGGATGTTTTCGATGCAAGCGTAGTATGTACTGATTGATAATCCTTGACAGATATCCATGATACTGCAGAAGATATTTATTCCCTCCCTGCCAACTCCCAAAAGCCGCATAGCAAAAATAATTCTTCGGTTTACTTCAAAGGATTTGTCGACGAATGGACATGATGGTATATATTGAACACTATCGCAACCACATTGTAATGAAATTTTAAAACCTAATCCACGAAAAGATGTGCGTGAAAATTTAATCTCTTTTTTCCATTGAGCGCACAAAACTAAAGAAGAAATCGTCGAGAAAACCGTGAAAAACTCCAATACACAGTAGCCGTAATTATTTTCAATGATCACCTCTTCATCATTAGATTTTTTTAGTTTTGCTGCTGATGCACTTGTAAAATTGGTGTCTTCTTGTGCCGTGTATCGATTACCGTGAAATTGCCTTTTCTTCTGACGATGTGGACGCGTACGCCTTTCCGCGGAAGATTTTCTATCCATTTTATTTTTAAACAATATTTTTAACTGTTATTATTTAACTCACAGCACATACGTCCACGTGGTTCAGAGGTTAGAATTCAACTGTTAGCAGCTGGATGCAAGTGAATACTAAATGTATCAGATACGGGTCACCTCAGGTTCTCATATAACTATATATGTGTAAATAATATATATATATATATATATATATATATATATATATATATATATATATATATATATATATATATATATATATATATATATTATAATGGGGTTTTCTTCACGGGCTGGCGTCGACAGCACCGGGAGTTCCACATAAATGTTGGCTTACCTGGTTCGTCGCTTGTTGGGCGCCAGGAACTTGACGTTCCACGGTTCGGCTTCAGCAATTGATCGTCGTCGGGCGGCAGGTCAACGTCGAAGAGATTCTAGAGTTCGTGGAGCGAAGAGGAAAATCGATGCGGAAGATTTAGTCGAAGAGGAAAATAAAAACATTGAGACAACCAAAGAAAATCAGTAATGCGCAGGGACTGTGCAATGAACAAAAAAAAATTCTGGATACGATCGAAATTATAAATAATGAGTTCGTATTTATTCAATGACAATCAAAATTTCGAAGTAAGAAAAATATGTGACCTCGCTTTACTATTTTTACAACAAGTGATAAATAAAAAAATAACGAACAAAAAAAAAAAAAAAAAATAATTGTCTCGCTGGTTGTCTCGTAACAACAAATTTCGAATTTAAGAAAACGAATATTATGGTCGTAGCCCGTCTTCGTAATAACAATCCGAACAAAAACAGTTTCACTGTAAAAAAAAATTGCGCCAAGTCCACGTTAATAAAACTCATCTCAATAACGTTTGCACTTTACAAAAAAAATAAGACTCGATATAATAATTGTCATTCTCTACAAAAAAAAGTGAAATACAAAAAAATACCAAGAAACTGTCATAATGTTAAAAAAATTGATAGAAAATTTGTTGAAAATTTAAAAATTAAAAAAAAAATTTTTTTATCGTACTTGGCGCGCGTCATTGAATACCCCAAATTTTTTCGGAAGAATTTCAACCCGAGAAAAAACTATTTTGCTCGAATTTATGTAATTATGTATAGTTATACATATTTGGGCTGATCAGTTCTAATTACACAATATATGATTTCATACATTCTTATACTTATAAATTTACATTAGTCAAGCATACTCAACTCATTAAAAACACTGCTTACTCGATTAATTATGTTTCAGTGAAAAAATCCGTTATTAAATTTTTTTTTTAATTTTTAGTGGAAATAACTGTCAATATGATGGTGTGGTGAAATCATCTGAAATTATATAAAATTTTTGGATTCAATTTTTTTCAGCTCTATCATTAAGCTTCAATGAAGAAACTTGATATTGCTTAGTTTAATTGTAATTAACACATTTTGATTGGCAATCACACCGCATTTTCTCAATTTAGTCGGCCATATGTTTTCTTTTCTAGAGCACTCAATAGTATCCACTTTGAAGTAGTTTTCATAACCAAACACGAGAGGGCGTTTTAATAAAATCATAAATGATGTCTGGATGATTAAAAATTTCAAATAACATACGTATGACATGTCGATTTTACCTAAATTTTGTAAAACTTATTATTAAATAATAATAGTTGATTAATTAAATTCATGCATTTTATAGGTTGACTAACTTATAAATTTTTAATCATTAAAAGGATGTTTATTTATCCTGAAAAAATTTGGGGTACTCAATGACGCGCGCCAAGTACGATAAAAAATTTTTTTTTAATTTTTAAATTTTCAACAAATTTTCTATCAATTTTTTTAACATTATGACAGTTTCTTGGTATTTTTTTGTATTTCACTTTTTTTTGTAGAGAATGACAATTATTATATCGAGTCTTATTTTTTTTGTAAAGTGCAAACGTTATTGAGATGAGTTTTATGAACGTGGACTTGGCGCAATTTTTTTTTACAGTGAAACTGTTTTTGTTCGGATTTCACATCTTTTTGTAAAGAATGAAAAATTTTTGAAACGAGTCTTATTTTTTTGTAAAGTGCTAATGTTATTGAGATGAGTTTTATGAACGTGGACTTGGCGCAATTTTTTACAGTGAAGCTGTTTTTGTTCGGATTTATTAATAACAACAATCATTTTAGTAATAATAATGATAATGATAAACATTATTATTGCTTTCATTTTTAACATCAATTTATTATTACCGATATTAATACTTTCAGTATTATAATTACTATTATTGTTATTTTTATTATGGTTACCAATATTATTTATTGTTATTATGACATCGTTGTTAGTAAATGACGCAATATATCAAACGCATAGTTATGTTTCGTATTATCAAGAGATTAAGATTATTTGAAACCCGCTCAATTAGATGACAGTGCCATCTACAGGCAATAACCATAAGATCATAGAATGTACACACTTTTTAATGAGAATTCCCCAGACACTGAACATCTGGTTTATTCGAAGAAAGTATAACTCATACAATGTTTGTGTGTTTAAACTGGTTAACAAATAAAATTTAATTAAAAAAATATGTTTCAAACATAAACATGGAAGGTTGTATGATAATTTGTTCTATAAAATTTTTTGTTTCATAAGATACTTTTACATTTTTAATTTCAAACGTAAACTTTTCCCGCGCAATATTAAAAATTCATAAATAAATGAATTTTTCAGGCAAAGCTATAATCATATGAAAAGTCGTTCGTTCTTTGATTTTTCTGCTCAAATTCTGATAAAAAAATTAAAGTTTTCTTTTCTCATATTAGCTAGTTGTATTAAAAAATTTAAACTGACTAATCCGCGTAAACGCCTCCGGTTTAAATCGATATCCTAAATTATCGATGGAAATTATACATTTCTTATATATAGAAAGAGAATTTTGACATTTTCTTAATAAGAAAAAATTTTAATTTAGATTTAATACTGCAATACACATTTGTTCAATTACATGTTATCAAGAAATTAAGATTATTTGAAACCCGCTCAATTGGATGACAGTGTCATCTACAGGCAATAACCATAAGATCATAGAATGTACACACTTTTCAATGAGAATTCCCCAGACACTGAACATCTGGTTTATCCAAAGAAAGTATAACTCATACAATGTTTGTGTGTTTAAACTGGTTAACAAATAAAATTTAATTAAAAAAATATGTTTCAAACATAAACTTGGAAGGTTGTATGATAATTTGTTCTATAAAATTTTTTGTTTCATAAGATACTTTTACATTTTTAATTTCAAACGTAAACTTTTCCCGCGCAATATTAAAAATTCATAAATAAATGAATTTTTTCAGGCAAAGCTATAATCATATGAAAAGTCGTTCGTTCTTTGATTTTACAGCTCAAATTCTGATAAAAAAATTAAAGTTTTCTTTTCTCATATTAGCTAGTGGTATTAAAATATTTAAACTGACTAATCCGCGTAAACGCCTCCGGTTTAAATCGATATCCTAAATTATCGATGGAAATTATACATTTCTTATATATAGAAAAGAGAATTTTGACATTTTCTTAATAAGAAAAAATTTTAATTTAGATTTAATACTGCAATACACATTAATTCAATGAAAATAACAAACAATTATTTTTGTAATAATAATCTGTAGAAAATTTGAAAACCTACACGTGCTATTTTTTAAAAATATTTTGTAGTACTAATTACATGATTAAAAAAAATCAAAAAATTAAAAATGTTGGATAACTCTTGTGTCATCGACATATGATGAATTTTTCGAACAAATGTTACTTACAGTGTTTTATTTTATTTTTAAATAAAAATACAGAAAGTCACATCATATTTTATTATTTATATAATTATTTACTGAAAATGGTGTGGATTTAATTGCTATAAGTTTCGTACTAAATTATTTTTATAAACTTATTTGGATATTTGCATAAAAATTAAATTATGCAACCACTATTTTTCTGGCTAAATATTATAACGGATCAATGAAAGATTAAATATAAAAATTAGAATTACAGTGAAAATAAAAACGAAATTATAATAATTCATGAACGCATAAAAATATAAAATGTACGGCCCTGGTTTAAACCAAGGCTCTCCAGTGAATGATTTGATAACGTAGGTAGTGACATCTGAAAGCGACTAAAAATATCACACTGATTCTTAAAACTCACTAAAGTTAGCGACCCAGAGTTTTTTTTTTTTTAATTTTTAAACTTTTTTTATTACATCATTAGTTCGTCGTTTATTCTTTATTGTTCACGATTCACATTTGTTTGTTCTCCATTTATTTATTTAAAAAAATTTATGAATAATATGCCTTTAAGTTAGCCCCCTTTCGCATTTTTTAATATTTTGGTAGTAATACGGGTCATTAAACCTGTGTTTTTAATTGCTCATGTGTATAGAACATTTTTTCCTACTTCACATTGTTTATTTGTTGTTTAAGTAACATTTTTAATTAGCTGAATATTTGTATTCAAAATATTTGCACTGCACATGCGTCAACTATAGGTTTAGACTTTTAGCGCGGTCTTTTGAAAATTATAATGACAGTGATTAGAGTAAGTGTATTATTGTTGTATTTCATTATAGAAATTACAGGACGAAAAGGCAACGTGTAGTTTTTAATAATTTTATAAAAAGTTTTATTTTAATAAAGTATTAAAAATTTTTTGTTATTTGTTATTTCTTTTTTATTTTGATACTAGTTCGTATAATTCATGGAAATGGAACAGATGAGTATAAAAAAATATACATGCATTGATTCAAAGTTGATTCTATATTTTTAAGAAATTCAAAATGAAATAGATATTTATTAGTTATTTATTTATTTACTTAATAATATTGAAATTGGCTGACGTCTAACAATTTTTTTATAATTATTTAAATTAATTGAAAATTGATTCCTAAAAGATTACACTTGTAGATTTTTTAATTTTTACACATAAGATGTGCTTGTCACTATAATTTTCAAAAGACCGCGCTAAAAGTCTATATACGTAAAGTTGACGCATGCGCAGTGCGAATATTTAGAATACATACATTCAGCTAATTACAAATGTTAATTAAACAACAAATAAACAATGTGAAGTAGAAACAAATGTTGAATATATATGAACAATCAAAAATAGAGGTTTAATGACCCAAATTGCGACCAAAATATTAAAAAATGCGATAGGGGGCTAACTTAAAAGTACATTATTAATAAATTTTCTTTAAAATGAATAAATGGAGAACTAACAAATGTTGATATTAAACAATAAAGAACAAACGACGAGCTAACGACGTGATAAAAAAATCAAAAATTAATAAAAAAACTCTGGGGTGCTAACTTTAGTGAGCTATCCCGTTGAATCTACAGTTTATGTAGAAAGAATTCCAGTGCACCCTGGCGAGTGTAGATCCAAGCTGCGAAATATCTTTTTTTAACTGTAGTTTCCCATCTATCGGAGGATTACTATGCATTCTCGAATTATTTAGTCTGTGGCAGATCACTTTGCCCATCGAAAAAAGTCAGGATCGAAATTTTTGCGTTGCTATAGTTTGTGCTGATTAAATTTAATAATATTAAGCAGATTAATTGTTATAATTGGATATAATCAATTAATATCAGGAAAATAAGGTATGAACTACCGTTATAATACAAATTTAAGGAAAAAAAGGACCGTAGAATTAAAAATAAATTTGCAACCTCTAAAAAACGTGATGCTTACAGTAAACACATTCGGTAGTCTGGCGCTCCGTTTACAACGGAATTTTTGAACGGAACTTGGCGCCAGATTCTACCGAATCTGTAGATGGAGTAATGATAATTTTCACCTGTTATGTCGTGGCTTACAATGACAGTTTTTCTTTGTTATAAATTTATTTTTAAAATTCATTTTTTTTTTATAATCTTATTTTATGGTTTCTTCGAATTTTATTTCAAAGCATAAAATTCGAGAAACATTAAACGAGGAAAATATTAAGTGTCTCGTCCGGTCTCTCTAAAAATTTTCCCGTCATTAGTCAGGTTCGAATGCTTTAAAAGATAAACAAATCCTAAGTACACAGTAAGGGGAGTTTTATTGCCTTAGTACTGCATAGCTTCACTGACGCTTGGGAAGGTTTTTAAAATTATTTTCTAAATAAAATAACTTTAGGAAACGAATGTAACTTTAAAATTTTAAAAATAAAATAGTTATATAACAATGAATTCTAAATAATATTTAAGATAGACTAATAGTTATGAATTTTAAATAATAATAAATAAATATGTAAATGATAAAAGATAAAATACTTTTAAAATAAAATATATACAACATAATTTTCAAATATTAATAAATAATTAAATAAGTACTTTTCAAATAATAAACAATTAGATTAAATAAATTATAATAAATAATTACTTAAATAATTAACAATAGAAATAAGAAATAGCAACTATTAATTAATCAAAACGAATTAGTTAATAACATTAAACAAAATATAAATGACTTAGTTAACATAAGGAAATGTGTATGTGTGTATTGTGTGTGCATGTAAATGTGCTTACGTACACGCCTATGCATAGATGCACATATAGTCTATAAGTTAGAGAGAGAGAGGGACAGCGTGCCCTCTGGGCCTGAAGAGGGGAGTTCAGGCGAACATCTTCGGAAAAGCCGAAAGAGAGGGTAGAATCCAGGGGAAATAGGCCGCTAATTGGTTACTGTTTTCCCTCAAATAGTAATTTTTCAAGACCCCAAATTCGAGGCCCTGAGATCCTCGCATGAACTCACTCTCTTCGTCCTCCAGAACTCGCCCAGTACGGATCGCCAACTAACTTGTAAAATTCAGTGGTTGTTCACTTGAATTTAAAGTATAATTTAAAATAAAATCCGTGTCAGCAGAATTTAAATAATACCAAAGTAGTTGAATTAGTTTTAAACCAACCGCTCAATTCTACGGACTCGATCAGGCGGAATTCAAGGTTTGAAAAATTATTTAATTAAATTAAAGGTAAAATTCTGTAACACGGCGAGTAAAATCTCGATAACGTTGAGCCAATTAGGTTAATAAAATTAATTGTATTTAAAATAAAAATTAAAATAGTTTTGTAATATTAAACCTTGTTCTTTTATATATCGAAATAAATAGTTAAATTTTAAATATTATTAAAAATCGTTTCGATAATATTATCCTTATAAGGATAGAAGGATTTGTTTATAGTTAAAAATATTTGTTAATATTTAATAAATCATTTATTAGAGACCACTTTTCAGTATTAAATAAATATTTCTTAATATTTAAAATGATTTATTTGTATTTAATAAATCTGATATTCATTTATTAAATATTAATAAATCTTTTTAAATACTAAGAAATATTTATTTAATACTAAAAAGTGGTCTCTAATAAATGATTTATTAAATATTAACAAATATTTTTAACTATAAACAAATCCTTCTATCAGTGTAGCAAACCTTCTGAGTCCCGGTCTAGAAGCTTCGGCTTGGACCAAAAATAAATAAATAATAAATTACGTTAACAATTTTGGACGTAACACACCATAAACAAACACAAAATTAAATTTTTTCAAAAACCTTGCGGATAGGCCTTATTTTACTACGGTAGGGTAATAAGGCCTGCGGGTTATACATACTGGAAATAATTATACTATACTTGATAAAATTGGTATTAGAGATCAATCATCACTTAAATTGAGTAATAATACTTTTTAAGATGTTGATAAGAATTAGAACAATGATTTTAAATTATTAAATATAAAATTATAAAAAATGTTTACCATTTACTCGAATCGTTTTTTAGGAATTCTTCTGCGCTACTTTAGCATATTTAGGATGATGAAATATAGAAGACAAGGAACGTTGTATCGGGACTCTATAAACTTGTAGCGAAATTTCTATGCTAGACGCTTCTACTAGAGAAGTCTTTAGCGGAAGCGGTTATTTTAAATAGCATTTCTATCACTTAGACCTTATTACCCGACAAGCCTTATTACCCGCGGGTACCCTATATGTGGATAGAATGTTCTATTGTATTTGTTTATATGTTTTATATTTTTTATTTGTTGTTAACATGATCAGGGCAATAAAGAGGTTTTCTTTTCTTTAATTTATTAAATAAATTGAAGTATTTTGTTTATGATTTATTTTTAACGTGATCCCCGATTAAGACCCTGGACTCCGGCGAGCTAATTTCGAGTTGGGGATCTAACGATCATTTACTTGAATACGTAGAAGTTACAAAATAATCCATAGTCAATTATCGGTAAAAAAAAACGCATCAAAACATGCTTAAAAAAAAAAATTACAAACTTACCAATACTCGACTGCGACTCGGAGTGCCTCAGATCCATACTCGTGACATTTTCAATTTCCGTAGTAGAGCTCAGCTTGAAGCTGACATTATCACCGTCTTCAGCGCCATTACCATTTTCATCGGGTTTGTCATCGGGAGTAGTCAACTCATCAGTCTGAATGACCAACGAGCTCTTGCAAGCCGGACAACAAGGTTTCATGTCCATCATCCCGGCCCCGACAATGTAGTCTGGGTCTTGAGAAAAATGCGTCGAGCACTTCATGCACTTAAATACTTTCAGCACAATAGCTCGCTTTTTAATTCTTCCTGCCATCAGTCTCACTATTTTAAGAGCATCTTCTCCATCAACGTAGTACATCCTCGACTGACGATCGCGCCTCGTTGTATCGAAGATAAAATCAACGCTCGTGGTCTCACCGCGGCCCATTATACACGACAGAACAGTGTCCATTGACCACCGATACTTTATCTTCCCCGTTATTGAATCTCGTTCAATAACATACTCATCAGTAATAACCAAAAATATCTCTTGGTCAGGATTTTTCTGACTCACCAGAAACAAATCACCAGTTTCTTCTTCAGGATCATAAATTTCTTCCTTCAATTCTACAATATTATTGCTCGGTTCCTCGAACTCAATCTCCAGTTCCTTCTGTTCTTGTTCTTGTTCACCTTGACCGCCATTTTGAAGCTCATCTTGTCTTGAGCTTTGGTCTTGAACAATTTTTCCGCTCTCCAACACATCTAGGCCTTCCAGATCATCAAGGTTCCTCGGAACCGACGTAACAGGATGTTTATCAAGCCCCATGATATCCTGAACAACGGAACCAGCGTGACTCCTCAACCAATCGCCACCAAACTTTTCCCTCAGTTCCAAAATCTTTTTCTTGGTCTCCAAATGTTCCATCGAAGTCTCCAAGACACTTTCCCGGTCATCTTTCCTTCCTTTACCTTTCCCAAGAGTTTGCTCGGTTCCATCGGTTCCAAGAACCTCAAACTCATCGCTGAGATCATCGATGTCAACTTCTTTCACGACAGTCTTTCTTCTCCTGTCATTTTCCGGCACACAGACTATTTCCGCAACACAGTCAATTTCCGCAGGCAAACACACCTGTTCGCTTAATTTAACCTCTCCTCGGATCGTGTAAGCTCTGTTGTCGCTTACTTGGTTCTTTTCAGACTTGCTGAGTGGAACAAGGTCCAGTGTGAACTTATTTTCCGCGAGGGCTGCGTGCAAGTACCGGAGGGTGCAAGAACGATGCTTGTCATGGTAAAACAGAGGGTTACCGACCAAGTTCAGCCACAGCAAGGTCGTGATTGAAGACAGCGGCCATAGAACTGAGTGATTTAGCAGACAATTATAAGAAATGTCCAGTTCTGAAATACAATCCAAATTTTCTAACCCGGTTAAGTCATCGATGTAATTATTCTTCAGAACTATTATTGTTATCGTCCGATACGAAGATCGGTTGAAAGATGGAATCGATTCTAGTTTATTGTAGCTTAAGTTTACGTACTTAAGGTTTGGGAGACAGTCTAACTCATTAGCAGCGCTGATAAAATTATGGGATAAGTCAATCGTCGAAAGCCACGGCGCTAATTCTAAAGATTTGTCAAGGCGACCGAGGTTATTGTATGGCAGGGAAAGACGGTTGAGAGACGCCCAGACAAACCCGACGCCAGCGTCACCACCGCAGGAACTCAAAAGACGACCTACTGTACCGACCCCGCCGTTACCGGTACAGCAGATGCTCTCCAATTGGCCCCTGATTCCCTGGATACCTCTTACGCTATCTATGAAGACTTTTTGCAACTCCAGGTACCGCAAGTGACGGAATTTTGTTATGTCGACTGTCACTGGGTCGTTTATGTTCACTATTTTCAGCCATATTGTCTTCTGGACGAAGTCATGGAGGAATTTTAAGTCTCGGAATATCTCGATTTCGGAGTTGTTGCAGACTTGGAACGAACTCTCGAGTTCTTTGGTATCGTCGACGATCAGAGAAAATGCGTCGTTTAAAGAGTGGAGAAGTTTTGTGGAGAGTGATAACTTGCTGGAACCACTGAGAACTTGGTCGCCATTTTTACGGAGGATTTTAGCGAGCTCACGGATTTCGGGTTTGCTTGGCAGGATTGATGATTGCATTGACATTCTTTGATTAGGATGACTTTTAGATTGCTAAAAATTAAATACAGTGTGGTACTGATTAGTAACAAGGCATAGGTACACGACTGCTTAAAAATATTTATTGGAAAAAAATCACTATCAATTTTTCGTATATATGTATATACAAAAAATAAATCAAAAATGCATGTGGGTACTCAAATAAAAGCTCTTGATGAGTGTAACATCGAGATGAGCTTATATCTTTAAAAACGTCATTATTTAATAAAATACAGCGCAACATAACAAAAATCATTTTTTGCTTAATTATTTAATAAAGCTATTTTATTTAATTATTTAATAAAGCTAAATTTTTATTTAATCATAGTTCACAAGTCAAGGCAGTCACATAGTGACTGCAAGATTGCTAGTAATAATTAAAAATATTTTTAATTATTTTCAATCAATAATTTCAAACAGAAATAGTACCGATAAATAACTTTTATATTTCTTAAATAAATTTCGCTAAATGTTTTTGTTTATTTATAAGAAATTGTTATAAAAAAAAATATAAAGCTTTCTTAAATGTTATTCTTAATCTTAAATACTAAGATTGAAGAAAAAAAGAGACATTTTTTTAGACCTTGCGCTATTTATAGAAAATTATTTAAATGATTTCTTAAAAATTCCTTGATCTCAAAAAAAAAAAACTTTTAAAAATCATGATACTGAAGTTGACAAATATTAACAATTTTTTTAGAATTTTATAGCAATTTAAATATAATAAAAAAATATTATTAAAAAGTTTCACACATGAAAATTGATAAAAAATACAAGTGAAAATTTTTAGAAGCATTTTTGAAGTGAAACTTCTTTGCGCGCGTTGAGGGTAAAATTTCAAGGTCGCGTCACAATAATAATAATAATAATATGAGCGTCACAATAATTATAATATGAGCGTCACATTAAAAGACACATATATATACGTAGTCGGAGAGAAAAAGATAAAGATATAAAGGAATTCTATACTTTTACACTATAGAAATGTTATTTTCATGTGAACATGCGTTGTATTCTAGACTGTAGGTACACTGCTTTTAAATGTTATTATCATGATGTATTTTATAACCTCGTGTTTTTTCATACGGTTTTATTAACGTTTTTATTCAGATATTTTAATATTCGACCATTAATTAACTTTTTATATGAAACATTTAGTCTGCAATTAAATAATAATTCTAACATGCCAACAGCTAAATACGGAACCACAATAGATGCCATTATTACAGGATATTTAGAAAATATTGAAACAAGAACTTATGTTTAATATTTTAGTTACCATACGGCTTTAGTGACAACCATATCATTACAAATATCATCAGATGATTTTGTACATATTGAAAAAAATAAATTGAAAGAATACATGACATAAATAGTCTAAATTTTTCTCATTTAATTCTTTCAATACTATATATCAGTTAAATTCTTTCCATACTATATATGCATAAATCCTTTATGTACCTGTCTTTGATATCTATTAACTATTAATTAATGAATTATAAATTGAGTTTGCCAAAGAAGTTTCACTTCTAACATGTATACTCTGTACACACGCTCTTTTTTTTTTTTTTTTTTTTTTTTTTGTCGTGCAAATTTAACACTTGACATTTGTTTCTTTTTTTCCAGACTTATCAATAATCTTTTCCGTTAACAATTGTAAGATTTTTTATCAACGTCTGCGCGACAAATTATTCAACATCTACCTTATTTTTAATTAATAAACTTAATTTAACCTTAGAAGAGGTCAAAATCAATTATTCTTAATAAAATTTTTTTATATAGCACTACAGATTATTTTTTACTCTATTTTTATTAAAGTACTATATAATTTAGTAAATAACTTATTACATTTTATACCATAATTCTTTCGTAAATTATAACCATGAATTAAGTTTTATCCTAAAAATTTATAATAACTATCAATCAACTTATTTTATTATTTAGATTTTTATTGTCGATTATAAAAAAATAACAGTACCCTCATTTTCAAGTATTTTCTATCAAATCAAATTTCTTTAGATTTAAAATATTTTTTAGTCACTCGTACTTTAACAAATAAAATGACCTAGAGTTAAACAAATTAATATTACCTAAAGAGTTGTTGCCGGGAAAGCGCGAACGCATTCCCGACTATCAAAAATTATGCGCACGAGCCATCCGTATTAGGGATACTCGCGGAGGTCAATTCTTCCTCAGTGCAATGGAAGAACATCGCTCCGGAGGCACCACCTTCATGATCGAAGTAACCTCTACGCTTAGTATGATGCTGTGGTGGCGCTCGCAATAAAATTTAACACTTTTGAAGTAAGTATCTAAGTTGTAACAAATAATTCACGTGCGAGCCACCTAGCGGATGCTTTGAGAGGTTCATTAATTATTAAACCCACATATAAGCGAAAAGTTTGGAAAATCCAAATGGGCATGCCTTAAGCGCTCACGTCATACACAAATTATTTAAATCGTCAGAAAAATTATTCTTTTTTTTTATTTGAATTTTCCCGCGAGTAGTATTATCCCCTTTGTAGGTCGAGCTAAAGAAAAATTTTAACAGATGATAAAACAGTTAGTAATTATACCATCATGTATGTATAGTTTCTGCTTGTTTATAGTTATTTCAATCCTGTTTTATGAAAAATAATATAAATAGCTGCCGAAATCGCAGAAAAAGTCACCGAACTGACAGTCGAAAAAAATTAACTGTATCGAAACGGAATTATTTTGACACGCAATTTTGACAAGGGTTTTGACAAACATCCTCAGGAATAAAACAAAAAAAATTAAATCGCGAAAGTGGTTTTTGACAAAGTTGTAGTGTTGTCAAGCCCATTGCACCCGTGAATACCACGCTCTTATTCACTTTTCATCAGAAAAAACTCGTTTTTTCTGAGAAATCTTATTTAATCGATAAGAAAAAATTTTTTAACGTGTTCTGTAGTTATTATTATTTATTTTAATATGCTTTTTATCCATAATTTTTTTCGTTTAAATTATGAAAATCACGTTTTAATCGAAATCACGATTTTTAGGCGAGAGTAGAGCATACCTGCGCGCTCTGCGCTTAAGGCATGCAAAAAATGTAATAATAAAATGAAAGAAAAAAAAATTTTTTTTTTGTTCGTTCATTTCTTTTTTCTGAAGTAATGGCGTACTTTTTTTTCTCTCATTTTTCTGATTTTAGACAGTAATAAAAATGCGTGAATGATAGTTTTCACGCTTAAGGCCTGCAATTTTATGTTCGATTTAATGATAATAAAAAACATGCAATTATTTTTTTTTTTTCTAATATTTCTAATAATTTTTTAATAATAATAGCGAACAAAGTTTTATATTTTCTTTGATTTTATTTTATATGATGAAATTAAATCAATAACGGAATATGACGATTATTTCGTGTATTCGATTTTTTTGTTTTTTGAATTTTCCCGCGAGCAGTATTATCCCCTCTGTAGATCGAGCTGAAGGAAAATTTTAACCGATGATAAAACAGTTAGTTATTATACCATCATTTACGTATAATTGCGGCTTGTTTATAGTTATTGCAATCCTGTCTTATGAAAAATAATATAAATGGCTGCCGAAATCACAGAAAAGTAACAGAACTGACAATCGAAAAAAAATTAATTGTATCAAAACGGAATTATTTTGACTCGCAATTTTAACAAGGGTTCTGACAAACATCCTCAGGAATAAAATTAAAAAAAAATTTAATCATAAAAGTGATTTTTGACAAAGTTGTAGTGTTATCAAGCCCAGTGCTCCCGTGAATACCAAGCACATATTCATTTAATTCATCAAAAAAAGGAGTTTTTTCTGAGAACTCTGAGTTAATCGATAAGAAAATTTTTTTAACATGTTCGGGAGTTATTATTATTTATTTCAATATGCTTTTTATCCATAATTTTTTTCGTTAAAATTATGAAAATCACGTTTTACTCAAAATCACGATTATTAGGCGAGAGTAGAGCATACCTGCGCGCTTCGCGCTTAAGGCATGCAATATGTATTGTTAATAGTTCATATAAACTTATGTATAGAGTAAACACTTACGATAATTTTTTTTTTTTTTTTTTTTTAGCAGACCATATTAATTCACGGGACGTTTAATATTGATAATTAATGATAATTATGAATTCTAGCTTTTTATAGATATCATTAAAAATGTATGTATGTCGATACGTCGAGAACGTAATTTGAAATTTCACTGACTCGTTGCAAGATTGTTATTAATGATTCATCAAGTTTGATTATAAATTTACTATTAAATTGTTATCATCTTTCTGTTACTGTTACCTCTCACATTCATATTTTAGGGACTTTGTAATATTGTAAGCGTATGTTGGTGTTAGTGCATCGAAGAATTGTAATTCTTAAATAGACATTTTAGTAACATAATTTGTAAAAATTTAAAAATATTATGAAGCGCTTAAAAAATTTTTTTTCCTAATTGTTTAGCAAATTTCAGAATTTAAGTTTTTTTTTTTAAGTGAAACTTCTTTGCGCGCGTTGAGGGTAAAATTTCAAGGTCGCGTCACAATAATAATAATATGAGCGTCACAATAATCATAATGTGAAAGTCACATTGACAGACGCATATATATACGTAGTCGGAGAGAAAAAGATCAACTCTTATAATTTAGATGAAAAATATGAAAATATATCATGTAAGCAAACTATTTGTAACGTGATTGGTCGAATATATCATACGCATGAAAATATATGCAAACTCTAGAGTCGAAGCGCGCACTTGCGCGCGTAAATTTGAATTCTAGTAAAGATATAAAGGAATTCTATACTTTTACACTATAGAAATGTTATTTTCATGTGAACATGCGTTGTATTCTAGACTGTAGGTACACTGCTTTTAAATGTTATTATCATGATGTATTTTATAACCTCGTGTTTTTTCATACGGTTTTATTAACGTTTTTATTCAGATATTTTAATATTCGACCATTAATTAACTTTTTATATGAAACATTTAGTCTGCAATTAAATAATAATTCTAACATGCCAACAGCTAAATACGGAACCACAATAGATGCCATTATTACAGGATATTTAGAAAATATTGAAACAAGAACTTATGTTTAATATTTTAGTTACCATACGGCTTTAGTGACAACCATATCATTACAAATATCATCAGATGATTTTGTACATATTGAAAAAATAAATTGAAAGAATACATGACATAAATAGTCTAAATTTTTCTCATTTAATTCTTTCAATACTATATATCAGTTAAATTCTTTCCATACTATATATGCATAAATCCTTTATGTACCTGTCTTTGATATCTATTAACTATTAATTAATGAATTATAAATTGAGTTTGCCAAAGAAGTTTCACTTCTAACATGTATACTCTGTACACACGCTCTTTTTTTTTTTTTTTATGTATTTTTCTGTCGTGCAAATTTAACACTTGACATTTGTTTCTTTTTTTTCCAGACTTATCAATAATCTTTTCCGTTAACAATTGTAAGATTTTTTATCAACGTCTGCGCGACAAATTATTCAACATCTACCTTATTTTTAATTAATAAACTTAATTTAACCTTAGAAGAGGTCAAAATCAATTATTCTTAATAAGATTTTTTTATATAGCACTACAGATTATTTTTTACTCTATTTTTATTAAAGTACTATATAATTTAGTAAATAACTTATTACATTTTATACCATAATTCTTTCGTAAATTATAACCATGAATTAAGTTTTATCCTAAAAATTTATAATAACTATCAATCAACTTATTTTATTATTTAGATTTTTATTGTCGATTATAAAAAAATAACAGTACCCTCATTTTCAAGTATTTTCTATCAAATCAAATTTCTTTAGATTTAAAATATTTTTTAGTCACTCGTACTTTAACAAATAAAATGACCTAGAGTTAAACAAATTAATATTACCTAAAGAGTTGCCGGGAAAGCGCGAACGCATTCCCGACTATCAAAAATTATGCGCACGAGCCATCCGTATTAGGGATACTCGCGGAGGTCAATTCTTCCTCAGTGCAATGGAAGAACATCGCTCCGGAGGCACCACCTTCATGATCGAAGTAACCTCTACGCTTAGTATGATGCTGTGGTGGCGCTCGCAATAAAATTTAACACTTTTGACGTAAGTATCTAAGTTGTAACAAATAATTCACCTGCGAGCCACCTAGCGGATGCTTTGAGAGGTTCATTAATTATTAAACCCACATATAAGCGAATATGTATTGTTAATAGTTCATATAAACTTATGTATAGAGTAAACACTTACGATAATTTTTTTTTTTTTTTTTTTTAGCAGACCATATTAATTCATGGGACGTTTAATATTGATAATTAATGATAATTATGAAATCTAGCTTTTTATAGATATCATTAAAAATGTATGTATGTCGATACGTCGAGAACGTAATTTGAAATTTCACTGACTCGTTGCAAGATTGTTATTAATGATTCATCAAGTTTGATTATAAATTTACTATTAAATTGTTATCATCTTTCTGTTACTGTTACCTCTCACATTCATATTTTAGGGACTTTGTAAAATTGTAAGCGTAAGTTGGTGTTAGTGCATCGAAGAATTGTAATTCTTAAATAGACATTTTAGTAACATAATTTGTAAAAATTTAAAAATATTATGAAGCGCTTAAAAAATTATTTTTTTTCCTAATTGTTTAGCAAATTTCAGAATTTAAGTTTTTTTTTTAAGTGAAACTTCTTTGCGCGCGTTGAGGGTAAAATTTCAAGGTCGCGTCACAATAATAATAATATGAGCGTCACAATAATCATAATGTGAACGTCACATTAAAAGAAGCATATATATACGTAGTGGGAGAGAAAAAGATCGACTCTTATAATCTTAATATTAAAATAGAGATGAAATGTATGTGAAACCAATTTATTCGTGATATGATTGGTTGAAAATAACTATTCTCATTATGATTGGTTGAAAGTGAATATAATATACATAAACGACACATAAATATATCAAACAAATATGAGGCGCGCGCAAATTTAAATTCTAGTCCTTATATAAAATTGAGATGAAATGTATGTGGTATCAAACTATTCGTAACGTGATTGGTCGAATATATCATACGCATGAAAATATATGCAAACTCTAGAGTCGAAGCGCGCACTTGCGCGCGTAAATTTGAATTCTAGTAAAGATATAAAGGAATTCTATACTTTTACAGTATAGAAATGTTATTTTCATGTGAACATGCGTTGTATTTTTGACTGTAGGTACACTGCTTTTAAATGTTATTATCATTATGAATTTTATAACCTCGTGTTTGTTTATACTGTTTTATTAACGTTTTTATTCAGATATTTTAATATTCGACACCATTAATTAACTTTTTATATGAAACATTTAGTCTGCAATTAAATAATAATCCTAACATGTCGACAACTAAATACGGAACCACAATAGATGCCATTTTTACACGATATTTAGAAAATATTGAAACAAGAACTTATGTTTCATATTTTAGTTACCATATAAGGCTTTAGTGACAACCATATCATTACAAATATCATCAGATGATGTTGTACAAATTGAAGAAATAAATTGAAAGAATATGTGACATAAATAGTGTAAATTTTTCTCATTTAATCCTTTCAATACTATATATCAGTTAAATTCTTTCCATACTATATATGCATAAATCCTTTATGTACCTGTCATTGATATCTATTAACTATTAATTAATGAGTTTGCCACAGAAGTTTCACTTCTAACATGTGTACTCTGTACTCACGCTCTTTTTTTTTATTGCAATTGATTTGTTAAAAAAATTTCTAAAATTGACAGCTGACCGCTAACTTCAGTATGATTAAAAATCACGAAAATTTTTGGTGTAAATTAAAGTAAAATTTTCAAGATCATTCGCGAAACATAAACTTGGATTTAATTTTTTACCTTAGTAATTTTGTCAAAATCTATCAATAGAAATAATTTTCCGAGAGAATTGAGTCACCTACAGTATAACTCCAAAATGAGAATTGTCTTCAATATATTAAATAAATATTAAAAAAATAAACCTAAAAAAAAATAACCATTAGTGACATTAAATTCAGCAGCCAATTATTTTTTATATTTTTTTTTAACAAACAAATTTGCTCCAAAAAATTATTTTAAAAAAATTGCATATCATTTTTTTTGCTCTAATTTATTTGTTACAAAAATTATTAAATATCTACTAAAATAATTTTAATTAATTATTTAAAAAAATACGTGGAAAAAAATAAATAATTTATAAAAGAAATACTAAAATTAATAACCTCTAACATAAAATTTTGATGACATTTAATTTAGCTGTCACTTCACAATTGTTTCAATTTTTTTTAACAAATAAATTATAGCAAAAAAAAATTATTAAAAAAATGGACTTGTAGAAATTTTAATAAATTATTTTTTAAAATGCGATTTTTTTTTTTTTTAATTTTTTGGTTAAAGAAAATTAAAAATTAAAAAAGTGACAGCTAACTTTAATCTCATAAAAATTAGTTACGTGTATAAAATTAAATATAATTTTTAAATAATTAAAAATTTTAAGTTTTTATAAATAAAAAAAAAATACTTACAGAAATTTAGAACATTATATAATTAATAATCCAATTTTTCGTTTGATATTTTTGGATATTACGTTGATATGATTATCGATAACTTGTTTGCTGTTATTAATAATTATAATTGAAGATGGAGAAATAAATATTTAATAATTACTGACAAACTGACATTTCACTCCATGACAATAAACCTGTTGGCAAATAAATCTTTGTTATTAACTTTTTCAATAGACAGATGGGTGAAAATTATTTGTCGTGTTATTACTAATATGCAACAACACGACACATAACATATATCATTACTTTGTGTAATTGTGTGTAATAATATGAAAAATAGTTTCAGTTATTTATATATTGTTTTTGTTATGAAAGTGATTATTGTAAATTGCTTACACTGTACACTAGTTGAAGATTTTAAAGGAACAGAGGTCTGCTATTGCTGCTGATGATGAGGTGGACATTTTTACTGCACATGAGCGCCACCTGGAAACGCTAACTAAGCGCGGGAATATTTGAAAATTAATAACATTAAAGTTGACAGTCGCTAGAGAATTTTTAAATTTTATTTTACAAAATAATTAAAAAAAATTGGATTTTTTAATTTTTTTAATTTCTAAATTTCAATTTTTTTTTCTCATAATTTAGTTGTTAAGAATAATTATTAAATATCTGCTAAATTTATGAAATTAAAATTAGCTGTCACTTGATAATTTTTAAATTTTATTTAACAAAAAAATTAATTCAAAAAAATAATTAAAAAAAAAAAAAAAAAGAATCGACGCAATTTGCAAAAAAAACTCGTGCTCAATTTTTTGTAGGTTTTCTTGATTTTTTTCTCTTAAATTTTGCTGATTAGTTTTTATATAAGTACAGGAAAGTATTTAGAAAATTCAGTATTTTAAGAAATAATAAATTACGTAAAATAAAAAAAAATCGTAATTCAAATTATCAACTAAAATAACAAAATATGTATCTTTAATTTTGTTTGACAACATAAAATTACATAGAAATATATATTCATGTATTCATGAGTATATCGCGTGCCTAAAGATGAAAGGGCTTACAACAATTTATGGGCCCTTTTACCTTTACAAAGGTAAAAGGGCGCATATTTTTTTTTATTGCCAATTAAGTAGGTAGACACATTCTACACTTAAAATTGAAAAAAAAAATTTGAAAGGTAAAAAGGCGTATGTCTTCAATTATACGCTCTTTTACTTTTGAGAATTAAAAATTTTGGTTATCTAAAGGTGAAAGGGCGTATAATTTTTTTTCGGCCCGGTTTACAAAAGAACATATTCGTAGTTTAAAAATGTGAAAAAAAAAACTTTCTGTGGTAGTACCGACGTAAAACCTCAACTGTACAATTTTTTAAAGTTACAAAAAAAAAATATATCCTAAAGACAATAAAGTACGCGTGATTATTTTCTAGCTTTTTATTTTAAGAAATAGTTATTATAAAATTTAAAAACATGAACAATTATCATGAAATTATAATGTTTGAAGAAAAATAAGAAATTTTAAAATATTCAAATGTTATAATTTTAAAATATTACAATGCTTAAAAAAAAGCGGGAAATTTAAAAATATTTGAATGTTATCTGTTATTGTGATTTTTTTTATTACTTAATTTTTACGTAATTTGTTTTTGATTGATTTATTTTCTATTTGTTTATATTAAACTTTGTAAATGGGGCTGTTATTTGAGCATAACTCGTCTTGTGAAACTATTATTTAACATTTGTTATCAAAACTACAATTTTTTTTATGCGCCCTTTTACTTTTAAATAGTACTTTTCTTAAAGCTGAAAGGGCGTATATCTTGAGATATAATTATTATTACAGTAGCAAAATGACTAGCAACTTAGATCTCAAATGTGTTAAAATGCGCGGGAGACTAACGCCTACGACGCGTACGTTCGTGAAACTGACTTCTGCGCGTTAACTGACAGTTAACTTTGCGACAAGTGTTTTAAATAAAATAATTAAATGTTTTTATGCTGTTATTTATTAATATTTTCGGATAAAATAAATTTTTAACCCCTCTATAATCTAAAGTGATAATAATTTTCTCGGTACATATAATGTGACAGTAAAAAGTCGTTCGTTGTTTTTTCCTAAAATCGCTGACAGGAACTAACCGGCTTTCGTCGTGATTCGTATTATTTATTAATTATTTAAAGAATAAAGTGCCTTTTCAAAGTTTCATTTCATTCTCATCGATAGAAAATTTATTTTGATAAGTATTTAGGCTGCATTCAAAAATGCTTTATCTCTAGATACATAATTAAGAAATTACCTTTTATCTTGTGAAATATTGACATTTTTAAAGATATAAGCTCATCCCGATGCTACACTCATCGAGACCTTTCATTTGAGTACCTACATCAATTTTTCATATATTTATATATATTATATATAATATATATATGTATATATGAAAAATATATCAAAAATGTATGTGGGTACTCAAATGAAAGCTCTTGATGAATGTTTCCTCGGGATGAGTTTATATCTTTAAAAATGAGAATAATTATGAAATGACCTTGTATCTTCTGAATTATTGACATTTGTAAAGAAATAAGCTCATCCCGATATTACACTCATCAAGAGCTTTCATTTGAGTACCCACATGAATTTTTCATATATTTTACATATTTATATATATTATATATATGTATATATGAAAAATATATCAAAAATGAATGTGGGTACTCAAATGAAAGCTCTCGATGAGTGTTTCATCGGGATAAGCTTATATCTTTGAAAACATCAATATTTAAAAAAATACAGTTCAATTTAACAAAAGTCATTATTCAATAATGCAATAAAATTTTAATTTATTTTAGTTCACTAGTCACGGCAGTCACGTAGTGACTGCAAGGTTGCTAGTAATCATAAAACTGCTAATTTCACTGTTCACAAGTGAAATTAATATTTATTTAAAAAAAAATAGAAAATAGATGTTTCTTAATTTCAAAATTTTCATTTAATTAATTTATTTATAAGTCGAAAAATTTTTTAACAATATTTATTTCGTTGCAAGTGATGAAAAAAAAAATAAATAAATAAATAAAGATTCTCAGAAGAAAAAAACAAAAATACTGATCCGGATGTTAAAATCGAATGGGACCCAAAGGTAATAGCAATAGATATCAACATCAGTGTCTGATTCTTAAAACACAAAACATGAAAACGTGTTCTATTTTTACAGTAAAAACTTGAACGTCTTCGGTGATCTCCGTCTTGGTCTTGCTGTTGATCATTATCTTGGTCTTTGTCGTGCACACTATTAACAAATTCTTGTAAACTACACTTGAGCATACCCTGGACGGGCTTTTTGACTGGGCGTTGGTGGCGCTGATTTCTTGTACCGCCACGAGCTTTTACATTTTAGGATTTAGCTTTTAGTTCTCCCAGTTTCTTAGTCTTGTGCGCAGCATATATTTTTATAAATTCATTATTATTTATTATTTGTTTTACTCACTGGATTATTTTTTAAACCTTATTTATTTGTAAGTGACTTGTGGCTTTTTGTAATTAAATCCCGTTTTTCAGTGAAGTTTATTAAGAATTTAATAACAGTGAATGATAGATTCAAATATGGAAGTGTCGGAAACATCGAATGACAATGACGTCGATCAATCGACGGTTAACAATAATGAGGATAGTAATGACGAAGACGGTGATAGTGAAAAGTTAGAAATGGTCCAGGATGTTAAGGAAGATGTTGATGTTAAAATTGAGCCAAAGGAAACTATTCTTGATGAAGATGGGTCTACTGTTGAAGAAACTTATGAAATTACTACGACTAGGCGTAAAACTACAACTACTACCTACAAAATTCAAGAAGTAAGTTTTTAAAGTTCAGTTAAAAATTTTTGAAAAATTAAAAAAAAATTTTTTTCTGGTAAAATTATTTAAAAATAATTCAAACATCAAAAATTTTTAATTTTTTGTATAATAATAATTATAAAAAATTACTTTTGATCATAAGTAATTTTTTTTAATATTCTTCATTAAATATCATTGATAATTGTTTAAAAGTGGGGTCCAACATTTTAATTTTCATTTTTTTTAACAACATTTTTTTTTTATAATTTTGATGCATTTTTTTTTGAAAAATACATAAAAAAATGAGCAATTTAAAAAAAAAGTTGACTATCACAATTTAAAAAAATTTTACAAATTTTCAAAAAAATTTATAAATTTTTTTGAAAATTGTGAAATTCAATTTTTTTTTTTAATTTTTTTTAATTAATCAAAAAAAAAAAAAATAGAGTTTTTACAATTCAGTCAAAGGTTTGGAAAATTTTTTTTCTGGTAAAATAATTTTAAAATAATTCAAACATCAAAAATTTAAAATTTTTGAATAATTTTTGGTACAATAATAATTTTAAAAAATTACTTTTAATTAAAAGTAATTTTTTTTAATATTTTTCATTAAATACCATTGGTAATTGTTTACAAGTGGGGTCTAACGTTTTAATTTTCATTTTTTTTGACTAAATTTTTTTTTGAAAATTTTGGTCTATTTTTTTTTTTTAAATACATAAAAAAATGTGCAATTAAAAAAAAAAAAACTAGATTATTACAATTTAAAAAAATTTATAAATTTTTTAGAAAATTGTGATATTCTTTTTTTTTTTCTAATTGTTCATTTTTTTGTGTACTTTAAAAAAAAAATAATCAAAAAACAGCAAAAAAAAACATAAAATAGAATTTCTACAATTCAGTCTAAGGTTCGGAAATTTTTTTTTCTAGTAAAATAATTTTGAAATAATTCAAACGTTAAAAATTTCAAATTTTTTAATAAATTTTTTGTATAAAAATAATTTTTTAAAAATTACTCTGGAACAAGAGTAATTTTTTTTTTTTTTTTTCATATTCTTCACTAAATATCATTGGTAATTATTTACAAGTGGGGTCAAACCCATTTTTGGTGATATCTAGGTGAAAATTAACATTAAAAATTTTTTTTTTAATTTTGCTTGTTTTTACGGCGCATTTATAATAAAAATGTCGTGAAAGAAAAAAAAAAAGATTTCAATAAATTTTTTGCCTTTAAAAATTGGAAAAAATTTTAGCTCTTATGTTTGTGGATAAACCTTCCATTTTATCTTTTTATCTTTTTTATAAATTTTTTAGAAAATTTGTAAAATTTGTTAAAATCAACTTTTTTTTTAATTGTTCATTTTTTTATATTTAAAAAAAAAATATTAAAAAATTTCGTTCAAAAAAATGAAAATTAAATACTGCACCCTTGTAAATAATTATCATAATTTTTTCTTTCATATTCTTCCCTAAAAATTATTATTTTATTAACAAAATAAAAAAAAAAATTATATTAAAAATATTAAATTAAACAGATAATTAATTTTTTTATTATTTAAAAAAGTAATTTTTAATTAAAAATGCAATGGATGAAATTAAAAATTTTAAAAAACAATTTATTAATTTTTAATTCCAACAAAATTAAAAGAAAATAATTTTAAAATTGAAAAATTTAAAAGTTTGATTAAAAATAAAAATAAAATAATCCAATTTTCCTTGAAAAAAAAAAAAATCTAGAGCTCAATATTGATATTACACATTTATTTTTTTTATTTTTTATATAATAAATAATTTTTAGAGGTTAAATAAACTAGATTGATAAATAGTTTATCGCGTGCGGTAATACATAATTCAGTGATTTGTCGGTATATTTTTGCGTCATTGTCAAAAGACGTATTTAGATTCTGGCAAAGCGTTTAACTTAGTATCATCTAACTTTTACTGAAAAATAATTTCAATAAAATAATTAAAATAATTTGTAAATGATAAAGGCATATATTTAGTAGAATAGAGAGTATGAATGTATATAAAAATTTATATACACATATGTGGTGATAAATCACAATCTACAATGATTGACTAAAGACTAATTAATTAATTAAAATGACAAGTTACATTTTGACAAGTAATTATAATTACTATAAAATTTCTCAGAAATTTCGAGCGACGATTTTTCTTCTAGCATCTTCAGAGTTTCTTCTGAAAGACAGAACTATGAAAATATTATAGAAAAAAAAATGTAGATATTAGAGAAGAGAAAACGTATGTCGATATTAAAATAGCATCGAGGTCGAAGCCAAGAGCTTTCTTGATCATCAACAGTCTCGTTTATTTCCAGTCATGTTCCAATTGATTTACTTTTATGTAAACGTTTACATTAATTTTCAATAATTATCTCATAAAATTTGCAATAATCATTACCATAATAGTAATTGCTATTTTAATTATTTATTTCAATTATTTAATATTTGTAATAATTATTATTGATAATATTTTATAGAATTTTGATTTTTTTATGGATTAGGTAATGAATCACAGGAATGTGTATTTTAATTTCTGCAAAATGTTGTGGTCAAAGCCAAAAAGATTTTGCAATTACTTTTAAAAAACCTCGTACCAAATTCATCGCCTCATTTTGTTCTACTTTCTCTGGGAAATATAAATATGAATTAGCTTTTTAAATATTATTTTTGTAACTTGTTTTAAAAGTTTTACATTTTTAAAACACACACGGAAAAAATTTCTGGGAAAATTTACGATGCAATTATTGTAAAGCTGGAATATAATTAATTATTATTAATAATTTTTAAATATTTTAGAAGAAAATTTATTATTTATCTACGAAATTTTACAACTTATGATCGTAATTTAACAGAATAATTGACTTGAAATTTTCACAGGATCTTCTTTGACACTTTTGTCAAGTAATGATCAAAGGAATAAAGTTTCTGATAAAAATTTCGATTTTTTAAGTCACTTTAAAGTGTAAATTTTCGTGCAAAAAAAGATTTTTTTTTGTTGGGAAGCCGCCATTTTGTCTAAAATCAAAATTTTGACTATTTCTTCGATCATTACCTGTATTTATTTATCCTAAAAGAAATCCTTTTGGTTTTTATTAATTTAAAATAATTTGGATCAGAGATATCTTCCTCACCGCCAGACACCTTTTTGTGGAGGATATTCAGGAGATCTTCTACAGGAACGACGGAACCCATTATTTTTATTAATAAAATATGAATTCTTAGAATACGTTAAATTCGCTAAATGTTCATATATTTTATGTATATATTCAACAAAAAAGCCTCTCTAGAAAAAATTAAGGACGTTCCCAAGGAAAACACTTTTCTTGGAATATCGTTCAAATTTTGAATCCAGATACTTATAAGTGTCCTGTATACGTAGAAATTTTTTAAAACCCTTCTTGCGGTGCTAAATTTTGAATAATCGAATGTTTAAAATCACATATTTAACATGTGATCCCTATCCTAACCCTCATTGTAGCGCACTTTTTTTTTTAAATAACTACAGTAATTTTCTTAGAATTTTTATAAAAAACTGAAAATTGTTAATTGAACATATGATAATCATATTTCTCAAAAAATAACAAAAAGGAGCGGTATTCATTTAGTTATAAAAAATGTTGAAAGTGAGTTACTTTTCACTTTTTTCATTACTCGATCAAAGAGAGATGGTGGCTTGGCAACGCTGCGTTGGGCGGGAAGTTTGAAATACCGTAAAGGCGCAGCAGTTGTAAATAAATGCGAGTTGCTCACAAATAGGTTAACTGTAGGATGTTGTAAAAAAATGTAATTTCGTAAATCTCTGGAATATTTATTATGAATTATTTTTCAACATTAATACTCCATATGTTAACATTATTAATAATTATAGATTCAAAAATATAATTAACAATATAATTTGTATAAAAACTCTTGTTTCATTTACTAACATAAAATGAAAGATTTTAGAAATATATTATTTTTTAGACAAGTATATTATTTTTTAAACCAATTATAGTGCTATAACCATTTAAACTATCGTAGCTACGCCCGTTACCGCGTTTAGACCAACCCATATCAAATGAAACAATAATATTTATTATTTCACCCAGTGCATTATTAAATAAATTTTGATCATCCTTTGAGGAAAGGGAAAGGACATCTAACTGAGGAAAAATATCTTGGACAATCTCCACTGGTCTGAAATATGTAATTAATAAAAATATTAATTAATACCAATAGATTTTTTATAAAATATACAATTATACAACGCATATTTGTGCTTGTCAACTTATTGATCAAAATACTGTAAATAATTACAACAAAATAAAATATCTGCATTATTTTGTGTAAAGATAAATGGTATTGCATATTATACATTTTCTGATAGCATAATAATTATAAATCACCAGTTTATGTATAATATTCTAATATAATATAATATACTAATCCTATAATATTCATAAAATCAAAGTAATAACTAATTCCGCTTAATATTTAATTACAAATAATTCATTCGCAGAAAATATAAATTTACAATTTTATAATAAATTATATTACGATTTAATAAACATCTGTGTTGAGAAAATGATTTATAATTATTATGGTGATCAGCGTTAGTCCATTGAACGGTTTGAATAAATTAGAGTGGATGCTTACAATGTGTCACACAAATTTTTCACATTTTTATCACCAATTCTTTTTCCTCTGAAGCAGCTCGCTTGCAACTTTCCTTAGTTTCTAATTCAATTGCTTGACCAATTATAGCTTCGTAATTTTTATAAATATTGTCTGTTATTCGAGGTAAATTAGCACAAGCAAGAATTTTATTTAAGCCAGTATTTCCAACACCAGCATGGATAGCCCCTGAAACATTAAAATAGTAAATATCATCATAAATTTCGTATAAAAAAATTATAATAGCTATTAATTATATTTATTCAAGTTAGTTACTTTTACATATAAATACAGAATTCCAAATTTACTTACCTAGAATTATGGACGTATTGATATCAGAAGCACCATTGCTGGACTCTCCGGTATGAATATCATTATATCTGTCACAAGTATCACATTTTATTTTAAATTTTACGTAAAGTCCTTCTCTGTTATAGCCATACATTTTTTCCATGTCCAAAAGATTTTTGCACCTGGTGCATTTGAGGTCTTTAGCTAATTTTTTTAATTCAATGATACTATTCCCATCTGGAATTTTAAATTGAGTTGTTGCATGCAATGTATCTAAAATTTTGGGTTTTTAACCTCTGACATAGCTGTTAAAACTTTAGCTACTCTATCACCAATTTTTTTTTCACAAATCTTCCATTCCTCAAGCGTGAAGTCATTATTAATAAATTGTTTTTATTAATTTCTCTTCAAAATAAAAGTAACCTTAAAATATTTAAACTCTATTACACTCGGCTCAAATATAAATAAAAATATACAGAAAGAGAATACAATGTTGCCAGATCGGAAAAACGACGCAATGGGTATATTTTTGGACTTCTGCGCACGTTCGCGCCACTGAAAATGTACAGTGGATCGCAACTTTTTGTTGTTGCATTTATAGTATGGTTTATATGGGGAGACTGTTTTTAAAGTTGAGCACAACTGCTACTTGGGAACGTCCTTAACAAAAAAACACATTTTTTCGAACTTACAAGTGGATACAACCCCTTCATGTTTCCATTAGTGTTAGCTATTTTTAATAAAAATATCTCTTAAAATTTAAATTGTCAGGTATTTTTTAAAAACAAGTGTCATTTTGGAGTTTGTTGATGCTCAAAGTCAATACAAATATTGTTTTTATCAGAGTTTTGATAAGTTTTTGCAGTTTTTAGAATAAATATTATATTCAAATTTTAATTGAAATTGCCCTGATACGATAAACAACGTTTAAGAATTACATTGACGCTTAAAATCAATGTAAATGCTACTTCATTTAAAATATTTTCATATTTAGTTCTCGATTATTTTCGTAGTAATAACCTTATGAAGGATATTTATGAAGGATCCTTCATAAATACGGCCAAAAAGCTCCTATTGGGATCTAATTAATCAATTTTTCTAAATAAATGAATTTATGCCTACATTTTCTATTTTTCTCTATTATTTTGGTATCCTGATAAATTTCACCGGATAAATATTACTATATTTACAAATTTTAATAATGTGAAACTGTTTTTTATTTTTTATTTTTCTTTTTCGTTTTTTCTCTCGAAGTTATCATTTATAAATTTTAAATATTTTCTTTTTTAATGTAATTTCATGAATGTATATTGCCGATTGGCGTTTTCGAAATTAATAAATAAATAAATAAATAATATCAGGTTTAAAATTCCAATTACCCGTGTTTATACGATGAATTACATTTTTAGGATGTATTGACATTAAAAATCAATGTACACTGATAGAAAAACAATCTTGATTTAAGAAACTTTTTTTCTTCAAAATTTGAACTCTTGAAACTAGATATAGATATATTTCTTTCAAGAATTTTTGTCTCTTGGTTCAAGATAGGCGATAACATTGATTCAAGATGTTACTGACTTGTGTTAACAATGGCTTTTTTTTTGAGTCAATAATTTACTTATTTCCAAGAAATTATTTTTTTTTACGGTATAACAATTAAAGACTATTTAGTTTTTGAAATATACTTTGATGAATTATTTTAAGTTTTTTAAACGATAATGTTATTTTGGTTGAAAAACGAAATGTATTGATTGAAGATAACATAGAGCTTTTAAGCCAATAAAATCTAAATCAAGACAAGAAATTCTTAAAGCAAAATAATCATTTGTCTTCCAAAATAAATTCTTAGATCAAGAAAATATCTCTTGAGTCAACATAAATTTTTATCAGTGTATTATTTATTACAATTTACTTTTTTCCGTGTCCTTTCCAAAAAAAAAGTTATCATAAAAAAGTTCCGGGTTCGATACAAAAATAAATGATCTCGATACCGAAAATTATAAACAAAGATCGAGAACTTTAAAACGGAAACGATGAAACTAAACGATGTTACACCGTCTTGACGTTCTATATAAATAATACATATGTAAATACAAGTATATAAAGAGTTAGTGTCTATTATCAGTCAACCGAATCGTGAATTAGCTCAACACTTGGTATATATATTACCAGAATCACGTACTAGTTAAATGTCGGCGTTGTTCTGAGTAATTTGTCCATCGTTTGTCGTCACGTTTAAATTCGTATTTCATCATAACATGACATAAATATACATATATATAGAATTATGCAGACTAATGTTATATTTACGGTGTGGTTGACCGATAGATTTCATGTCTACGACCCGCGTTTGATCTCGAATTTATTTTATCAAAATAAATAATATTTGCTAAATGGCACAAGCTAATTTTACGTAAATTCGCACGATAAAATTCACCAAATAATTTTTATTTTAATTCATAATTATGATAATGAATCAGAAGTTATTTAAGTAATTACAGTAGTAATAATATTATTTTAAATTACTGGGCTGAGTGCAAGTGTCATAAATGACGCAAAGATATTGACGTCATACCAAACAGTTTCAAGTTGAGATATTTAATTGTAAAATTGTCACTTTTCCGGTTTAAATTTTAAATTACGTTTGAAATGTTTATGGACGTCTGGTTTTTTTTTTTTTTTTTTTTTTTATATTAATGGATTGTAACTTATGTTGAGGGATGATGTTTATTTTTTTAAGCTTTAATTCAACGTTAGGCGGTGTAAAAATAAACAGGGAAATAAAAGGCCGTAATTCTTTTATAAATTATTGATTCAAGTGAAATATTCGGCGATTTTTTTGCCTTGAATTCTGACTTCTTATCTCGAAAGATCTGTACCTTCGGTAGGTAATTATTTTCACGTTATTCAAGAAAATATTTTCTTTAGTCGGTAAAGAAATTTTGACAAGCAATTCCTGATAAATTGATAATCGCCCTATTGGCATTTGGGTCGCGAAATATTCTTTATGATTTTCTCATACTTTTCATAGTTTAGACAGAAATTGAATTTCAAGTAATAATAATATTTTTTTAGGAATTTTATGAGAAATTTTGGTTTTCAAAGTTTAAAATTTAAATTTTTGAGTTAATTATTTAAGATACTCATAACTGATTAGAGAGCTTTTTTTTTGCTAGAAATTTAATTCTTAACAAAATTGTGATTTTTCTCATAGTTCTGATATTTTATCCAGAAATTAATAAAAAAAGTTAAAAAAATTTTTTTTTTTCAAGCAATCTTATAAAATTTTATCTTAAAAATTTGAAACTAAAATTCAGGGTTAATTATTGAAAATACGGAAAAATTATAAGAAACATTTTTTTGTAGAAAATTAAATTTTCTATAAAAAAATTATTTAATAATTTTTTCGTATCTCTGACTCTTGAGACAGAATTTAAATAAAATACAACAGTTGTAATTTTTGAAGAGAAATGTAATCTAAAAACATGAGTTTTATTTTTATAAAAGCAGAATTTAAGTCGAAAAAATTTTTTAAAGGCAACATTTGAGCCCTTAATAATTACAGTTTGCAAAATGCCACAAATCTGACGATACTTTTGCCGAAAAAAAAAATGTACTGTGGCTTACAAATGTATTTTTAGTATCGTGCCAAGGCATGATTTGGACCCTTAATAATTACAATTTTTCTCTTAGTTCTGAGAAATTTTGGTACAGAAACTATAATTTTTTATGATAAAAGAGTCGTTATTTACTATAGTGACAGCTACTCATTAATTATTTTCGATATTAAATTATAAATTGAGGCTTTTACACTTTCTACATTAAGTTCTTACGGTAATATTTATATTTTTACCACCCCGATATCCGCTTTACTGGATTTTAAGTATAGGAACATCATTTAAATAGTGGTAATAGTGTTTAACCAGATTTTCCTTATTTAGAGAACGAGATTTTTCTCTTAGTGTAATTGTCAGGAAATTTTTATTCTAGGACCTGCAGCTGGAATATATTTTAGAAAGATTGGATGATTTTTTTTTTGCTATCTAAAATGAGACAAAATTAACAACGAGCACTTATGAAACCTATAAAACTATTAGTCCTATCATAAATATATTCATCCAATTATACCAGGACACAAATAGCTCATTTGACACAATATTAAATCCAACTAAACTGAGAAAATTGACAGCTGGGTTAAAACTGGCCTGGCTCTCAAACTTAAAACAGGAAATGAAGGAATACACTCGATTATAGACGGAGCATAATTGCGCTACCGGAGCCAGATGTAATGAGAGAAATAGCGTATGTTCCTCACACGTTAGCGTTCGTTTGAATCCGCGATAGAGATTAAGATAAAGATGGATAGATATATTTGTACCGGTAAGTGAATTTACATGTCGAGTCATCATCATCATCCTCCTCAGTTCTCATCGTACAATCGCACACAACATTTCCCCGATTTATACACCTATACTTATAGCTATTACATAGGCATTGTACGTGTATTTTGTAGCAAACTTGTAACCCGATGATCGTCAGTCTTTATGTCACTTTAACGGCGCTTCGTGTTCGCCAATATAATGGATAACGAAGTGTCGCCAGCTGTTCAATTTATACATCGAACTTATCTTATTGCTTTTCCGAGCTAATTCTCTTTTTCTCTTTACACATGCCTTCATACTCTACTTTCTTCATTCGTGAAAAACAATTTATTTTTAGAAAAATAATTTCGATTTTCACTCGGGAAAAATAACGAACTGTAATAAATAATAGACGATTTATAATAAGTAATGAAAAATAGAACTTTCTTTCAGAACAATCTGTCTCAAATTCTACCCTGAGAAAAATTAGAGATGATTATTCCAGAAATTTTGGGGATTTTGATCCGAATTTAATTTGCATCCAATTGCTATTTAGAATGCAAGGAAACTAATGATAGTTGGCGATGAAACACAAAGGAAACGTTTTTTTTTTTATTGAAATATAGCTTTGGAAATTTTTTATCGATCTTTGATGACTTCTAAGATCAAGATCGAAAAGAGACATAGAATTCCAGGACATTTTTAACTTGAATTTAAAAAATTTATTATAGATTTAAATTAGTAAAGAAAAATGCCCTGAAAACGAAGAAAATTTTTATTGGGCAGAAAAAATATTTTTCCAGGTATTGAACCGGTTTTTGAGCCTAAAATCACAAATTTTACACCAAAAACGGAATAAAAATAGTTTAATATCAAAATCAGGCTCAAGTATATTAGTCTTAAACTTTAAACTACCAACACACGCATGTTCGTGGTCAATTTCAATTTTTCCGGCGCTCTAGAAATTTTTTTCTGCGAAAAAACGGCAAAAAATTCAAACTAAACAAAGAAAACTTTTTTTGTATCAAAAATTGAGCGTCCAAAAAATTCTACAAGCTTTTGGGTATCAAGGACCAACTTTTCCTCCACATGCCTGTTTAATTTTTCGTTGAAATAATTTTTGTCGTCGTAAAAAACAAAATTTGTCGCTAGAAAATTTCATAAATATAAACATTGAAATAAAAACGATATGAAGAGTAATTTTGAAAAACTTCAAACGACTTAAATTTATGATCAAACTAGCAATTAAACTTAAAAAGAAAAAAAAATTATTACCCAGGAAAAATTTGTAAATTTTTCCTCCACGCGCGGGATCTTCTGTGTCAATACACCGAAAAAAATGTAAAAATAAAAACAATTTAGTTTTTTTTTTAAGTTTACTACACTCTTATATTTATTTTTAATTCTGTTGTATATCTTATATAATCTGGTATCTAGCGCAAACACTAAAAGCTTCCTGTCGGTTCTAATAAAAAAACTCTCAAGGAAATTTCCACTGTTTTACTATTTCAAAAATTTTAACCAACAGAAAACGCACAAGTTTCGAATGAGGGAATTTCATTTTCCTGTGACAGAATCAGTGAGCGTGATTAGATGGAATGCAAGAAATTTCAGCACGTGTATTTTAAAATTAATGGAGATTAATGGTTGGGATTATATTTTTAAGCTCGGATTTACTTTGTTTTTCAAGTTTTATTTATAATAAGCTTAAGATTTTTTATAATTTTATATGACAAAGGCTCATAGTGATAAACTTTTATAATGCACAATGTTCAAGTTCTATTCTACGAAGCGTGATCTATTCAAAGTGGTGGGAACTTTCTAAATAAAAATAAGTTTTAAATGAATCGGTAAATTTAGTAACGTATAATTTTTTACTTCTATCATCCACAACAATCTTTAATTTCTTGGAAATTTTTTTAATAGTTGAGTCATAATATTAAGACTCGTTAATTTTTTATTTTTAGAAAATTTGAAAAATTCAAGCTTAAAAAAATTTAACCCTGCAGATCAAAAAATTTCTTAACATAAAGTTTTTAGCTCATAAATACAGTTTGAAAATTTTTAAACTTTTAAAAAAGAATTTTGAGGAGAGTTTCTTGAAATTTTTTAATTAAACTTCGATAGATCATGACGAAATTAATCGATTTGCTATTTCATGAAAGAATTATGACTGCCGAGAATTAAATTTGCTACAAAATAAAAATTCGACATAATTTCCTCCAAGGGCTTTCCTTTATAGAATATTAAATTTCTTATAAGGTACCAGCGGATAATAAGGCCTAGCTAAAGGAGATTTTGAAAAAATCGAAAATATTGCATTTAATTATTGCAATGTATTATTAATTTTTAAATTAATACATTATCCATAAAATATAATGGAGTAATGATAATTTTCACCATAAACAAACACAAAATTAAATTTTTTCAAAAACCTTGCGAGTAGACCTTATTTTACTACGGTAGGGTAATAAGGCCTAAGGGTTATACATACTGGAAATAGTTATACTATACTTGATAAAATTGGTATTAGAGATCAATCATCACTTAAATTGAGCAACAATACTTTTTAAAATGTTGATAAAAATTTGAATAATGATTTTAAATTATTAAATATAAAATTATAAAAAATGTTTACCATTTACTCGAATCGTTTTTTAGGAATTCTTCTGCGCTACTTTAGCATATTTAGGATGATGAAATATAGAAGACAAGGAACGTTGTATCGGGACTCTATAAACTTGTAGCGACATTTCTATGCTAGACGCTTCTACTAGAGAAGTCTTTAGCGGAAGCGGTTATTTTAAATAGCATTTCTATCACTTAAGCCTTATTACCCGCGGGTACCTTATATTTTTTTATGCAAAGTAAACAATATTATTGGTATTAATAGTGTAAATAAAAAAAAAAAAAAAAAAAAAAAAAAACGAGAAGAAAAATTGTTAACTTCTCAAGATCTGAAAATATGATTGATTTTCATAGAAAGAAATTGGAAAAAAAATATTTAAGCATATTTTGACCTGAAAAAGAACGTCCATAAATAAACAACCAAAACACATTAAAATAAACGAAAAATCAGTAAAAATAAAAATTTATCCAAAATAGATCCAGCAGTATAAGATTAAACAACGTTGTTTTCGACTCGAAAAGTAAATGCTTAGCAAAATTTGTTATTTTCTGTACAGTGGGCGTTATAGTGTAATAAAGGTCTTGTCTGTTCGCAAGACTTAAAATTTAATCTAAACTGCAGCAGTTTAGCAAGTGATCTCTTTTAGTAACCGTGAATGAAATCCACAGAGACCGTGACTCTGCGTCGTATTTATCACGGGTATTAGCGGTGTGCTAAATGGTTATAAATTTAACCTCCTTTGCCAGTTTAACCAAAATATATTGTCGAAATCTCAACATGTCTCTTCATATCAGCAATTCAAACAATTGAAATAAAAATAAAGAAGCTAAATTTATAAATTTATTTTACTTTATTCATATAATTCAAATCAAAACGCTAAATGCTGGGAGTTGATAGCTGGTTGTTGGTTATGCAGAGATATATCTTCAACATCTGTCGAGAAGAGTATCATCTTTATTCGCTAAAGAGTTAAGATGCTGGCTGAAAGCTCCATCTTACGAAAGTCGTCCCATACTGTCGCGAAAGTTATTAATAAATCAAACTTTACTATATTCCGTATTTATTTATCCTGCTTAAAAATAAATCAACAAAAGAGCTTCTGTGTTTTGCTATTCTTGAGCAAAAACAAAGTTTTTTTTTTAACATTAAACCATATCTATTGCGTTCAAATTGATTAAAATTTCTTCTGTAGATAAATTAACACTCCTAAATTTTTAAAATCACTCTTTACTCTCAATATTTCATTATTATTTCAATTTGCACTCCAATAAAATTTTTTACTGAAAAAAAAATTTTTTTTTTCACTATAAAAATTTAAACGAAAAATTGAACAGGCATGTGGAGGAAAAGTTGGTCCTTGATACCCAAAAACTTGTAGAATTTTTTGGACGCTCAATTTTCGATACAAAAAAAGTTTTCTTTGTTTAGTTTGAATTTTTTGCCGTTTTTTCGCCGAAAAAAATTTCTAGAGCGCCAGAAAAATTGAAAATAATCACAAAAGTGCGTGTGTTGGTAGTTTAAAGTTTGGGACTAATATACTTGAGTTTGATTTTGATATTAAACTATTTTTATTCCGTTTTTTGGTGTAAAATTTGTGATTTTAAGCTCAAAAACCGGTTCAAAACCTGGAAAAATATTTCTTTCTGCCCAATAAAAATTTTCTTCGTTTTCAGGGCATTTTCCTTTACTAATTTCAATCTATAATAAATTTTTTAAATTCAAATTAAAAAATGTCCTGAAATTCTATGTTTCTTTTCGATCTTGATCTTAGAAGTCATCAAAGATCGATAAAAAATTTCCAAAGCTATGTTTCAATAAAAAAAAACGTTTCCTTTGTGTTTCATCGCCAACTATCATTAGTTTCCTTGCATTCTAAATAGCAATTGGATGCAGATTAAATTCGGATCAAAATCCCCAAAATTTCTGGAATAATCATCTCTAATTTTTCTCAGGGTAGAATTAGAGACAGATTGTTCTGAAAAAAAGTTCTATTTTTCATAAATCTGTGTCTCAGATTCACCTGAATCCTCTAAGGCAATATTTCACTGGCATTCATCACGCTGGTTCACACAAATAAAACGCACATAACAAAATCTACGTCTTAGTCTAACGTCTACTCTACCTAATTATACCAGATCTCAGTATTTCTGGAAACACACATGCAGATCAGACGCTTACAAACGTTTCGCGGCTCCGCTCTGTCGGGGGTGCTTCCCCACGGCGGCTGGACCTCAGTCTAGCGTGGTCCTCATCGGAGTGTAGATCAAACCATTTTAATAATTCATCATTTATCAACTTATGGAGTTTCTGTTAACTCTGTCTGAAATTTTTACCGCGATGTCATTTTCCGAGTGACCTTTTTGATTCGGTTATCCAACATTTGACTCAAGTTGTTGATCACCATCAAATGTCTCTTAGTGTCTTTGTCTTTGTCTTTTTGGGATAAAACCTCGATCAAGGATTTATTTAAAGTTTTTATTCAAAATGGCAACCACCGAGGTCTTCCAGGACTGGGACTCGCCCTACGAGACCATTTCCAGTACCAGGAAGACCACCAGAAAAACTACGACTAGGACTACAAGAAGAGAAGTCATCTCACCGCCTGTAAACAATGGGGTGAGATTATCTTTTAAATTCTTTGTTACTCTTGAGTCTTTATTTCAAAATGGCTGACTTGTTGACCGTAAATATGTCAAGTTTGATATCTGCGACGGAAATTTTGAATTTTTATAGAATTTTGAATCAATTTTTAACTAGATTAATCAATTTTTGTGGATAGTTATGGACTGATACCAAAAAAAAAATATTTGTATTAAGAAAATATACATTCTTAGCTCAACAATTTGTTAAATTGATTGAAATAATTTTTATAACACTGAACTTGACAGATATTAAAATTTTTTTAGAATTTTATAGCAATTAAATTATTAAAAAATTTCAGATGTGAAAATTAATAAAAATTACAAGCGGAAATTATTAGAAGCATTTTTTGATTGTAATTAATTTGTTAAAAAAATTTTTTAAATTCAGTATTATTCATTTTTACTTAATTTAAATAAAGCTATTCTCTTGTTTATCTATTATCCAAAGATAAATATTGATTCTCTCCTCTTCAGAAATTAACAATTAATAATAATAGAATATTAGGTCGTGATCGAGTTTCTTGAACCAAGAAATTATTAATTACATAAAAGTATTTTTTTTTTCTCGGTGCAGAGGATGCTTGAAGTTGTTGTTTTCCCAGGTTTATTTATTTTAAATCTTGAATTTTATAGGTACTTAAGTGTAACAGATGTGAGAGCAGAGTGATAGTTTCGTCAAGGTTTTAAGATGTTGGTTTTGCTACGAATAACGTTTCTATGAAGTATCTATTGATAGCTTTCATGTTTCCTACCACATTCATAACCGCTATTTTATTATAAACTCTCAAACTCGTGGAATATTTTTTTATGTAATCACCCAGAAAAAAAAAAAAAAAATAGAAAAATTGCAGTATATAATGTAACGTTGCGCTTCGGGATGAAAACTGGAAAAATTACAATTTCAGATTGTAAGTATTACACATTTTGTAAGAATTACATTGAAAGCTTTGAAAATTAACATTCAAAGTTTGAATTACAAAAATGTCATTTCAAATTGTAATTTTTCTAGTTTTCTATTTTCCGTGAAACTAAAAAATTTTTACATCCCTGTTTGAAAAGAATATCACATCATAAAAGGTACATCTAATCTTGGAAATTTTAATCTACAAATTTGGAAATAAAATTCTGACTAAAACACTAAAAATACAAAAAATTTATAAAGAATTTTTTTATTGTAGAAAATTTAATTTTTTAAAAAAAAAATCTGGAAGTTAGTTGAACGCGCAGGCTAATCCTAGAATCCTGCTAAATTTGAATTTCAAGGGTCTTAGAATGTGTTTTTTGATTAATATTTGAGCTTTTCAAGCTCAAAGCATCGTCTTCCACATTTTGAGCTCTTCGAACTTAAAATATATTTATTGAACAGCTGTAACTTTTGAATGCATCGTTCGATTTTTTTTTTTTTTTAAAGCATTCGACGCAGTTTTTAAAGCACACAGGTTTATATTGATTGGTTGAGAAATCTCGAAGATATTTTTAAAAAATACCGAAAAATACATTGATAGAAAATTTATGTTGACTCGAGAGATATTTTCTTGATCTAAGAATTTATTTTGGAAGACAAATGATTATTTTGCTTTAAGAATTTCTTGTCTTGATTTAGATTTTCTTGGCTTAAGAGCTCTATATTATCTTCAATCGATACATTTCGTTTTTCAACCAAAATAACATTATCGTTTAAAAAACTTAAAATAATTCATCAAAGTATATTTCAAAAACTAAATAGTCTTTAATTGTTGTACCAAAAAAAAATTATTTCTTGGAAATAAGTAAATTAATGACTCAAAAAAAAGCCATTGTTAACACAAGTCGGTAACATCTTGAATCAATGTTATCGCGTATCTTCAATCAAGAAACAAAAATTCTTGAAAGAAATATATCTATATCTAGTTTCAAGAGTTCAAATTTTGAAGAAAAAAAGTTTCTTGAATCAACATTGTTTTTCTAACAGTGTAAAATTTTGTAAATTTTTAAATAACTATAAATTTTGAATCCGTCGTTCGATTTTCATTTTCAAAAATTCATTCGATGCTGTTTTTTAAGCACAAAAGATGTATACAAGGTTTTATTATGATTTTTCCGTACGCTTTGAAGTTATTTGAAAAAAACATAAAAATTCCAATTTTTTTTTTTATTTCTTCGGAATTGCTCGATGGATTAACTCTAGAATCTAATCAGATCTAAATTTTCATAAACCCTTTCAAATAACGTATCCTACATAGTAAAAAAAGATCACTTGAAATAAAAGGCGCGAAATTCAATTTTTTAATTTTCGTATTAAAAAAATTCAGATTCTTTACTAGAGAATTCTTGAGCAAAAATTTATGACGTGTTTAGAGCAAAAAAATTTATTAGAGCAATAACGTAGTCAATACTGAAAATATAATACTAACACGCTCTTATTTCTCTAAGTTTATTATTATAAATTTATTAAAATTTTTTATAAATAAAAACGTTACGAAATTCGAAAATATTGTTTCGGATTCTTGCCAGGCTCTCAAGGTTATGTCATAGAATATAATCCGGAAAAATATCTATAGCTGTACAGATGTGAATATTCAACGGAATTAGGGACTCAGTTATTTTATTATAAATGATAGAAAATAAATACTATTACGCATTCAAATATTTGTCTATGAAAATGAAATATGTATTTATATTTATTTGGCGCTTCCTTATTAATAAATTCAAAAGTTTAAAATGTAAGACATGCTAAATAACCACGTTAGCCATAAACAATAATTCATAATAAACAATTACGATGCCAATGCGGAAGTGGCAGTTACAATTATTGTTAACTTATATTTTCTAATTTCTAATTCGTCAACATGTGCTTTGATAAAATTAGCTTTTACATTGTCTTTGAGTATCAATGTACTTTAAAAATTTTATTCATTGTATTGACAATTGTAATCCAAATTTAATACTATTATTAAATATACAATAAAGATAATTTAAATTTTCAAATAATTCAAATCCGCTAGGGGTATATCGATTTTTTTAAATGAGATTTGAAACTTAGGCAGTTGCAGCGGTCAAAAAAATCGAGTTAATTTTTTCATTCAAGGAGATTGATTTTTGGAAAAATTTGAAAAAAAAAAATAAAAAAATTTTTGAAATTATTTTTTTCAAATTTCTTGAAAAATTAATCTCTTTGATTGAAAAAATAAAGATTTTTGAGAAAAAAATTTTTTTCATTGAAGAAATGAACAAAAATCGAACAATTGCTCACGATGGTGATTTTTGCAAAAACAAAGAATTTGAAGCTTCAGGGCACTATGAAAAAAAAAAATCGCAGCGCTTTGAATTTTTCAAAGATTTTAGGGGACACTTGGAAGTTGAAAAATTACCGACGATATCCTTTGTTCATCCCTTTTATCCAAAGTTATACCAAATTATCCAAATATCCTTAATTATGCGAATTTTTGTCGTTTTTTCAGTTAAAGTTTTTAATTCAAAAAATTTTTTTTTGACAAAAGATATTCACAGTATCTTATAGAGAATATCGTGTAGTTTTCAAAACCGTCCTTCGATTTCATATACGATCATTATTTCCAGAGTTATTGATTGTCAAAGTGAAAAAGTACTTTTTTGCTTTGACTAATGATAACTTCGCGGCAAATCATCGTACAGGCTTTTTGATTACGTCAAATTGAAGGGCATTAAATTTTCTAAAAAAGCTTTTCAGCGAAACAATGGAAAAAACTTTTTTGAAGCCCGTAGACCTTCTTAAAGACGAAAAAAATTTGGAAAATTTTTTTTTGTAGTTTTCTTGGGATTTCTCCAGACCCGAACATGATAAAAAATTTTCATGGTCATATCTGGAAACTAGACACTTGAAGCTACAATTTGCTTTTTTTTTGCTGTATGATCATTTTTCTCGAAGTTACAGCTTGTTGAAAATCACTCCAACATTTCGAATTTTTTTTATATCCCTTAATTTTTGCGACTAGTGTATTTATATATATGTATTTATGAAAAATACATCAAAATGCATGTGGGTACTCAAATGAAAGCTTTTGACGAGTGTAACATCAAGATGAGCTTATATCTTTAAAAATATCATAAGTTGACAAAATACAACATAATTTCTTAATTATTGACATGTTTAAAAATATAAGCTCATTCTGATGGTACACTCATCGAGAGCTATCATTTAAGTACCCACATCAATTTTTCGTACATTATATGTATATGATGTTTCTGATATTTGTGAAATATATAAAATATGTCAAAAATGCATGTGGGTACTCAAATGAAAGCTCTTAATGAGTGTAACATCAAGATGAGCTTATATCTTTAAAAATGTCAATAATTAAGAAATGACCTTGTACCTTGAGAACTATTGACATTTTTAAAAATATAAGCTCACCTCGACATTATACGCATTGAGACCTTTTCTTTGAGTACCCACATCAATTTTTCATATATTTATATATATTATATATATATATGTATATATGAAAAATATATCAAAATGCATGTGGGTACTCAAATGAAAGCTCTCGATGAGTGTAACGACGAAATGAGTTTATAACCTAAAAAATATCATAAATTGACAAAATACAACATAATTTCTTAATTATTGACATTTTTAAAAATATAAGCTCATCCTAATATTACAATCATCAAGAGCTTTCATTTAAGTACCCACATGAATTTTTCATATATTTTATATATATATATATATATATATATATATATATATATATATATATATATATATATATATATATATATATATATATATATATATGATATTTCTGATATTTGTGAAATATATAAAATATGTTAAAAATGCATGTGGGTACTCAAATGAAAGCTCTTGATGAGTGTAACATCAAGATGAGCTTATATCTTTAAAAACGTCAATACTTAAGAAAGTACAGCGCAATTTAACAAAATTCATTATTTAATAAAGCAAAATTTTATTCATTAATAGTTCACAAGTCTCAGCAGTCACGTAATGACTGCAAGGTTGCTAGTTATAATCATTATTATTTTTCTTATTATAATTCAACAACGATTAAGTGTTAGATTTTATCCAGAAGGCAACGAAAACCTTTCCCTGAGAATTAATCATCATACTTTCTCATAGTAATTCTATTGTACTTTTAAAAAATGTCTACTGTCATCTAATTAAAGTTGACTTTATTCACATCTATTGTATAAAAATAATTAGAGGTTAGAGACTAGTTTGTTCAAACATTTTTTTTTAATAAAAAATTATATCTGCGGTTAAAAAATTCCGTAGGAATTTTTTATTTAATTGAATATTTGTATTTATGACGCGGGTATTAAAAATTTTTATTTTTAAATAAAATAAGTAAAAATAAATTGAGAAATTAATGGAGAATAAAAACGTCTGAACCTCATGTATGTTAAACATGGCTGCAGTTAATAAACAAACAGATAGTAAAAGGCGATTGGTAGCAAGTAACGAGTGATATCATCATCACATTGCTGTATACTACCAATATTACAGACTATGACCTCATACCGATTAAATTGTCCCTGAATTAAATTAAATTCACATTTGTGCTGTTATGCGCTATTTATTTCCACGCATTTAATTTGTTTATTCATTCATCTTCTCTAATAAAGGAACTATTGATTAAAATGAGATATTTCTGATTCAAGGAATAAATGCATTGATTTTTGCGATATAATTACAATACATAGTACTTCAACTTATCAAAACGCCGACAAAATTATTATTTACATTGATCAGAAGTATCAATGCATTTTAAATTCTACACGACTTACAAAAACATCTTTAATTGAAATTTTATTGATAAATCGTGAATATATTAGTATCTAAGAAGATCCTGTGAAAATTTCAAGTCAATCGGTCAAGCCGTTTCGGAGAAATATTCCTCACCAACTTTGAAAACATAAATTCGAGAAAAACGCATTTGAAGTTTTGGCTATTATTTAAACTAAGTTAAAACGTCTTTACAAATACGCTCATTACTCCGAAACTATTTACCGGATTACTTTGAAATTTACAGACAATATTCTCGAATATATATACATTCAAAATATGCAAAAAAAATTTCGATTTATTCAAAATTACAAGTGTATATAACCCCTTAATAATTGTAGTAATTACATTGATTTTAAGCGTCGATAAAATTCTAAAACGTCGTATATAATATCAGGGCAATTTCAATTGCAACTTGAACATAATATTTTTACTAAAAACTACTAAAATTGATGAAATAATTGATCAAAATAGTATTTACATTGACTTTGAGCATCAATACACTCTGAAATGTGACTCATCTTTAAAAATGCTTATAATTTGAATTATATCAATGAGAAAAATAACATTTACATTGATTTTGTGAATCAATGCACTCAAAAAACGTAATTTATCATGCAAAGTACTTCAAAATCAAAATCTCAACCCAATGTTATCATAGTTATGAACATTTTAATTTTAGATAATAATAATAATAATAACAGCCGTCATCACATAATTATTACAATCATAACCATATACTAATAATAATAGAACGTATAGAGAATGAAATGAAAAAAACCTTGACATATGGATTGTTATGGATAAAGAGTAAAGATGATTTTTAAATATTTATCTAGAGGTGAAAGTTGATTGTGGGATAGTTAAGAATGTCCATATTCAACGTTTAACACAATACTGTACCATTACTATGTCTACAATTACACTTATGGATGCATCTATACACACTAACTCATGCGCTCGCTGTATAAGTGGTCTACATAGGTGATGCATTCAAGAGATTCATTCGAACATTACATATTACCACACACACACAAAACATCTACAATTATACTTGTATGCGTTCTTTCACTTACTTAAAATTACATTCACACACATCCGGAGTCACGTTATTATTCACACGCACATCCAATGCCTTACAAGCACACAACTCAATTTAAAGTCGAGTAAATTCTCAATTCTCAGTCACTCTATCGCTCTCTTGTAAACAACATCCATAATAGTACTTTTTTACAAGTTTGTTTTTGTTTAAAATTTAAACTTTAAGTTTGCTGAATTTTTTGATTTTTTTTTTTTTCGGTAAGTTTATTATTAATTAAATTAAATAAAAATTAAAATAAAAAATTACGGAAAACAAAATTTTTAAATTGTAAAAAAAATAAATTTCCGGCTTTTAAATTAACGTCGCTGAGGAAAGCGTTATTAAATTACGTAACGAGTGCAATCGTTATTAAATTACTTACCTTAGACGATAACGATGTAAATATCTAATCGTCCATTGATAGTATTATTTATTTACGGTAATGGTAATGACCTACCGCAATACAATTATTTTACAATCAATTTAAACGTTGGCAAATTAAAGTTACTCGAAATACATCCATTAAATATTTACGACGATTTGTGTGCGTATATATTTGTAATTTATTAAACATATAATTTGGTACTGTATTTATTTATATATATATATATATATATATATATATATATATATATATATATATATATATCTATATATAATATATATATATATTTAGATACAAAGTTTAAGTGATAATATAGCTGAAAAGTCTTTGGCAAAGGAAAACATACTTAGCCTGAGCTTGCTTGAGTTTTAGTTTCATTCACACGTTTGTCAGTTAAATCTATTTGGGGAAACCTACGGATGAAGGAAATCTTTTTATTACCGGACATTATTTTTTTTTATTATATTTATTGTTATTGCAGCAAAAATTTATTTTAAGTGAATTTTTTTTAGAAGAGTACTTGTTTGAAAAAGTAGAAATTGTTTGACTATAAAAAAAAAAATTTTTGCACACCTTATAAGCGAAGCGTTGAAGTTGTGCTCTACTCTCGACATTTCAAAAAAAGTTTAATTGTAATAATTTGTCAGGCATATAAAATATATTTCAATAACAATTGTTTTGTTTAACATAGTAAATAATAACATTAAACATAATAATGTTAAACGCGCTTGCGCGCGCAAATTTAAATTCTAGTTATTTATTAAAAATCTAATATATGACTGTGGATTTTGTTGTATATCTATCTATACATATTAATATAGTATTTTTTTTTCTCACATTTGTATATTTTATTTCAATCAATTTTATTGTGAAAAATGAGATTATGAGGGGTGCACTTTTGGATTTTCCAAATTTGTCTTAAGTTCAACTTAGAAAATTTTTTTAAAATTAGAAACAAAATTTTTCATAAATTAAATGATTTTCCAAACTTTTTTTTAATTTACACTCTTTTTTTTTGTAATTAAAAGCTGAAAGTTTTCTATAAAATTAAAAATTTGTTTATTTGTTACTTATTATTTTATAAATTTTTGGTATAACTGAAAATCTCTAAATTTAAAAATTTTCATGATTTAAAATTTTTTTTTACGAATTTTATCTAAAAAATTTTTGAACTCACGACTTCTTGCACGCCTCAAAAGCGAAGCAGATGAGGTAGTGCTCTACTTTCGCCTTACAAAAATCAAGGAATTTTTTGAAATAAAATTGTCCCTATTTATTTTCTATCGCACTTGTTTCACACTAGTTTCAACACTTATGAAATTTTTAAAAGACATTTTGCTTTTTAAATTAGAAAAAAAAAAATTTCCTAAAATTTAACTTAAAAAATTTTTCAAAATTATTTAAAAATTTAATTCTTTTCAAATTAAAAACAAAATTTTTCATAAATTAAAATTTTCTAATTTAATAATTGTTCGAAAAAATTTTTTTGAACAAAACATTTTTTTTACAAATTTAACTAAAAAATTTGTTTAAAAAAAATTTTTTTCAGAGCTAAAATTATAAAAACTATTTTTTATCCTCAAGAATCATTTTATGGCTTATTTAATTTGAAAAAAAAAATCCTAATCAGAAGTTAAGTATTAAATTTTAAATAAAAACAATTTCCTGTTTTCTCGGATGAAATCCTTTTACAAAAAATAAATAATAATTACCATAGCAATTTAACCTTCTATTTATAAATATCTATAATTAATATTCCACTTGTATTTTTTAACTTTCTTGAATTATAAATACACAAGTATCACTTTGAATTTATTATGTGAATCCTAGCATGAAATTCAACGCTTGGTAAGTCATGACTCTCATACTACATACCACAAACATACACTTCTCCATTTCATCCTACCGCATTTCAACTATTTTACAGGAAGAAAATTCTCGAGACGATCTCGAAAAAAATTAATATTATTTTTAAAACCTCTCTATATATCTTCTCGTTCATTGATCTCAAAACGAAGTTATACATTTGATCATTTTTAGTCTGGAAAAAATAAATAGTGATGTAAAAAAATTTTTAATTTACGGGGTAGGTACAGTCGGAGCTATGAAAAGAAAATGAGTATTGTTAAAAATTTTTTTTCGACACTAAATTTATTTTATCAAATAAATAACACCGAGTTACTGTATTATATTTTAACTTGACTTGAACAAAATTGAAAAAAAAAATATTTATTGCAAACAAAGTTATCACCACCTTTGTCGGAGCCGGTTGCTCAAGTAGTTGCTCAAGTGCTTCGAGGTGACCATCTTAACTCTTTATTAGTTCAGTCAAAATCAATCAAACAAGAAATAATCATTTGTTTAATTGTAAATCTAGTACAAAGATCAAAGCTTTTTTTTTTAATTTTAAAATTGAGATAATGACAGCCTCTAACAGTTCACTCGCGAATTTTTTAGAAAAAATTAGGATTTTATTGTTGGAAAAAATCGAAATTAAAAAAATTAATCCTTCGATCAAGTACTAGCTTTTTATACTTTTGATTAACTGTGAAAATTTTATTAAAATCCGTCGGGTGGTTTTTTAATTACGATCATCACGGACTTTGAAAATTTAGTTTAGAGAGTTACAAGTTTAAAGTTTTGGTCTTGGCAAAAGAATTATCTTTTTCTATAATTTTAAAAAATTTATCACTCAAAAACTGTGAATTTTAATTAAATTTTATAAGAATGTTTGTTTTAAAATTACCCAAATTAATTAAAAAAAAATTAATTCGGACCAAGAAAAATTTTTAAACAATTATTTCTAAACAATATTTCATCTCGGATTTTGTAGAGTATCTCGGAAATTTTTTTCTTGTCATATATCTTAAAAAATATTTCTTAAATTTTTAAGAAATATTTTCCGGATATCAAACTCTAAGAAAATACAAAAAATTAATTTCTACACTGATAAAAAAATTTATTTTCATTAAAGAGGAAAAATTTTGAGCCAAAAAAAATAATTTTTATTCTAACTTTGAATGTCAATTTTTATTCACATGTAAAATTGCAAGAGGAGAACTGATTGAAACCTCGAGATAACCAAATGTTATTTTAGCTAATTAGAATAAAAATAATCAAAGATGGTAGTTTTGACGTAGGACATATTTATTCGGCAACAAATGCTTGAGCATTAATCAAATCATAAGATCTCGTGGAATCCTCAAGTTAGTCAAGTTTCAAAGTATCTATATCTACAACAAATAAAAACAACTGCCAAATTCTTTGGCCAGGTATTTCAACATAAAGTACAAATAAATTCTATATGCTATGCACCGCACAAAGATCACCGTAAATCACACACGCGCACGATTTCCGTTTTATTCTTTCCACCAAATCTTTTTCTTTCTTCATATTTTTGTTCTTTGTTCCTCAAAATCTTTCAACAGCTATTATAAGCTTACATTTTTTTCTTCTGCCCTCGGAAGATACTAAAAATACATTTGTAAGCCACAATACATTTTTTTTCGGTAAAAGTATCGTCAGATTTGTGGCATTTTGCAAACTGTAATTATTAAGGGCTCAAATGTTGCCGTTAGAAAATTTTTTCGACTTATATTCTGCTTTTATAAAAATGAAACTCATGTTTTTAGATTACATTTCTCTTCAAAAATTACAACTGTTGTATTTTATTTAAATTCTGGATAAAATATCAGAACTACGAGAAAAATCACAATTTTGTTAAGAATTAAATTTCTAACAAAAAAAAGCTCTCTAATCAGTTATATATTAAATATTCAACCCAAAAATTTAAATTTTAAATTTAAAAACCAAAATTTCTCATAAAATTCCTAAAAAAATATTATTATTACTTGAAATTCAATTTCTGTCTAAACTATGAAAAGTATAAAAAAATCATAAAGAATATTTCGCGACCCAAATGCCAAAAGGGCGCATATCAATTTATACGCCCTTTTAACTTTGCAATGCCAAAAGGGCGTATAAATTTTTTTTTTTTTACTAATCGCTCTATTAACACTTTCTAATTCTAAAAATAAAAAAATAAATTTCCAAAGCCAAAAGGGCGCATGTTTTAACTCATACGCCCTTTTTAGCTTCAGGACATTGAAAATTTAGTGACCTAAAGACAGAAGGGCGCATAATTTTTTTTGCCGATTGCTTCGAATTGTAATTTATATGTTACTAATTTTGCTGCATAATTGAAAATCTGTATTGATTATTAAATTACAAATAGGTATTTTTAAAGGTTATTAAGGCAAAGACTCAGTTATTGACATTTGCAATTTTATTTTAATTAAAGAAAACAAATCAACTCTGATAAATTAATAAACATAATTTTTAAATTATAAATTTTAAGAAAATTGGTTTTTTGAGAACATTTGATTTTTTTAATTAGAATAAAATTGTAAGTGTCAAACAACTAGGCCAGTGTCAATAACTGGCTCTTTTACCTTTCAACAATTTTAATACAAATTCTGTTTAAAATTTTAATTGAAAAAGATAAAAAAAAGTTGCGATATCTAACATGGTTGCTGAGTCAGAGGCGCGAAATTCAACAATATGAAATGATCTGGATTTATTTTTTAGTTAAATTTTATATTTCAGAGCAAAATTGAAAGTTTTTTTATATGCCCTTTTAGCTAAACTTTTTCTAAAGTCAAAAGGGCGTATGTTTTGAAATATGCCTCTTAGGCATTAGTAAGTTGAAAAATTTTTTTTGACAAATCTTTACAATTTAAGCAGTTTGAAAAAGTATTTTCTTCCATGTAAAGAATAAATTGTAGCGTTAAAATGATAAATATTATAAAGTGATTGTTAAAATCACAATTTTACTGTTTGAAATGGTAATTTTCGCAATTGATCATTACCCTTATTAAAAAAAAGAATTAAAAATGATCTCACGTGTTAAATACCCATAAGAAATAGTATTAAAAAGAATTTGAAGGATTAGAAGGTATTCAAAATGATTAAAAATCAAATCATTCTGAATTATTTTTTTTAATGAGGGTACTTATTATAAATCGACTATTACTTATTACAGTTTACTTTTTTCCGTGTTGTAAAAAATTCAATTTCCCACAAAAAAGGTCTCTTACAATTTTTTCCTATCTCCAATATTTCCCTCAGAATTTAAACTTCAAACGAATATCGTGATATCTAAATTCGCGAAAAAATAAATTCAGGGGCTTCCCATCATCACCCTCAGCTGCGCCATCTAGCGTTTACGACAATGACCTAGAAATACCGGTATAAAATTTTTCCGTCTTAAATTTAATTGTTGAAAAATGGAAAAATAAAATAAAAGAGGCCTAGGTCATGGACAATGATTAATGATAATAAAACATTAAAAACCTCGGAATATTATGATAAAAAATGAGGATAAAATAAAAAATGATTGGGCAGTTAGTACTCGAGAAGGCCAGTGGCCGCGCTCTATTACTTTGTTATAAATAATCACAAGCTCGACTGATGATGTCCAAGTATAGACCTTTGGGCGGGTGCCAGTTAACTGACGAGGAGAGCTCAGAGCAGAGGCTTTAGCTATTTTCTGACTGACTAAAACTTATTCATCTCTCTCTTTTTTAAATTGTCTATGTTCCTTTGTGAGAAGGCAATTGGTCACTCCTTCAATAGCTTCAGCATCTCCAAAATTTCTATCCTTCGGAGGCATAAACTCATGGATATTTTCTTAAATTTATCCAAATTAAATCTCAAAAAATGACAATGCCCCTCCACTTTTCACCATTGTCACCAGCTTAATGTCTAATAATACATTTAAATGTATGATTAGATATGTTTTACCTATTTTTAGACTCCCGGTTGGGTTCGGAGCGACCTTGACGCTTGGGGAAGACCTTGATGTTATGGAAAAACATTTAATGCCATCATTATTTTAGTTCCTCATCCCACCCGCGACTTATCATTAGTTCTATTTTTAACTTTAATAATTAGTCATTTTTATTTCTGTTATTAATATTCTTGTTTTGTTGTCGGGTTTTTTTTTTGTCTGACGGACATGGGCCGTGACGTGACGGGTCACGGTGAAATCCGTCGCGAATATTAAGGCTTGTCGCAGCTAAATGGCCCTTGGAGACACAATGCCTGTTAAGCATAAAGTAGGAGTAAATAGAAATAGTTGAAAATTTAATTTTATATTGTGTCTCCGGATTTTACTTAATTAGTTGCTGAGTTTAATTACACTTTATTTTATTTATGCCTAAATGGTTAAAAATACTGAAAAATTTTATAGAACCTTTTTTGTATGAAATTTGAGGGGCACAACCAGTGTGACAGTCTAAAAAAAAGGCGATTTTTGGGAATTAAAATAAAAAAAGCTCTTGAATGAATTATTTAAAAATTTTAAGGGTATGCTAATACATATTTTAAGAATATACAGAAAAATTTTTTAAGAAAAAAATAGAATATTTTTCGAGGCGCCAAAAAAAAAGGTCCTCCACTGCTAGAGTGATTCCGGCCTTCTTCGTGGATAAATCTAAAAAAAAAAAAAAAAAAAAAAAATTCTCGTTAAGGTAGAACCCTCGCGATTTCCGTAGTCAAAAGTTTATGTTAGAGTGTACGGTACACATACTTGAGAGTCATTATTGACAAGCCCAAAACTTTTTGCTGTTTATGTACTTATTTTAGCCAATCACAAACGAGAAACTGATCGTTTGAAATGTCTGGCAACACTGCATGAGCGTTAAGATACTTTATAGTGGTTACACTGTAGTATTTTGGACCAACTGTAGACTAACCTCTGTTTTGATACATGCGTTTATTTATTTATTTACATACATTTATTCGGAAATATAATTTCAATGTCTGAAAAAAAATAATTGACAGTATTGTTTTGTTTTTTCAGAAAAATCAGTAATTAAATTTTTTGTGTTGATGTATTAACTGATTTTAAATTTTACTATTTTTTATTATCTCATCTGACTATCATTTTTATAACTTATCAAGGATTAATATATATTATTATATTAAAATTATTAACTTTTTTGAATTTTTAATAAATATAGAAAAATACTTATTTTCATAAAATAATCATTGTTATTTTTTTTTTAAATAAATAAAATTAATAACTATAATATTACACCTAACGTACATTAAACTTTTCAAATTTTTCAGCGCATACGCGTCTCATACTTTTTTCGGGGCTCACAAAACTTGCGTTGTTGCCATAGCTTTATTAACGTACCCCTTCCTCGGCTAAAGTCTGGTAAATTTTTCATTACTTATTAATAAATATTTGTAAAACTGTGTGGTAATTATCAATGAAATTATTTTTAAAAAATTGTTTAATTGTTAGTTAACGTTACTCTAGTTTTTTAAAAAGATCCTAAGAAAAGTTTCTGAGATATAAAAATGTTTGTAGGTAAACTTTTGGATATCGCGTATACCGTAATGTATAAGAGCGTTCAAAATTCAAACTCTGAAATTAATTATCTCTGAAACTAGATGGTAAAAAATTTTTAAATTACGCCAATCGATACAGAATTATATAAACATTAATCTGCCAAAATTAAAAAAAAATCCTAAAAAACGACTCTGGCGAGGGTACTACCTTAAACCAGAAAATATTGTTCGTACGATGACCCAGGGTCGGAAAAAAAATCAAAAATTGACAAAATTGCGGCATTTTTTAAAAAAAAGTTGAATTTTACCCAAAAATTTTAGTCGTTTTTGGCCTGCCAAAATTCGATTTTTGATCAGATCAAAAAACTAGAAGGTCATTGTATGGAAAACTATATACAGACTATCCAGAAAAAAATTTGGTAGTGTGAAGTCCGTCAATAAGTTTAGAAATCGTAGCTTTTTGAAATTAGCAAAATAGTTAAAATCACATTTTCGTCGACTGCATTGATGTATAACTTTTGATTGAAAAGAGATTGCTAATTTTTGATAAATTTATGTAAAAGCTCATAAAATTCCCTTTAATTTGACGTATATGACTTTGAAATTTTGACCACTTTTAGTTATTTTATCAAAGTTAAGAGTTCTATTAAACCATTTTCAAGCAATGTGCAGTACAAGTAACTTGTGAATGTTATTCTATCGAGAATTCTTAACAGATCTTAATTAAATTTAGTATACAGATTCCTTGGACAATTAGCTTGCATGAGCCTTAAAATGAGCGAAATCCTTCAGTTAGTTCAGAAATAGTAGCTCTTAAAAATGATTAAAATAGTAAAAATTACGTTTAAAAAATTTTTAATATCCGTCAACAGTGTTATAATTTTTTCACTAAAAAAATGACATTTGAGATGTCACTTGACAATTTTTTAGGTTTTTTTTAAAAAACATAAATTTAATCAAAAAAATTATTTTTAAAAAATTGCATTTGTAATTTTTTGAAATTTCTGTCAATTTTTTTTATAAAACTTTTTTTTTTGTCATAATTTATTTGTTACAAAAATTATCAACTATTTGCTAAGTTAATTTTCATCTAAAAAAAATGATTACAAAAAAATAACTTCAAAATTTATAATTTAAAATATTCAAATTTTCCCGCGCATGCGCTTTTACAGCTCCATCTCCCTGTTTCCAAGGTGACTATAATATTTTCCACAAATCAATTTCCGAACACCTACAAATTACACTAACCTATAACTATACCTTACCGGGAGCCATTTTTTCACAAAAAAAAAAAAAAAAAAAAAAAAAAAAGTCATCCATTAAAAGAAAAAAACAGAAAACAGAGTACAGTTACGTTAGTACAATGCCGTAGTTTTATTATCTAAAGTTTAATAGTAAGGGCGCTGCCTGAGTCATCAACCATCAACGATCAACGACAAATCACACACATATATTATAGTATATATTCCAACATATACATATTCATCGGATGTCAATGTACAGTAGTAGCGTTCATGTTCATATAACTAAAACTAAACTCATTAATGTGTAATGAAAAGTGGGTGAGGTCTTTATTAAAAATTAAAATAAATAATAATATTACTAATAATAATAATAATTAAAAAAATTTTCAGATTAATAAAAAACAAAAATAATAATTATTAAAAAAAAAAAAAAATCTAAATTACTGCTGTATAAATTACATTTAAAAAATAAAATAGAAACTAGTGATTATTTTTATCGAGGTTATCTTTTGATTTTATTGGTGAGTAAAATTAATTACTTGTGTCGTTATAAATAATTACTATTGTAATTATTATTATTATTAACACCAAGGATTTATTTAGTTATTTATTAGCATTGAATTGTTGAGAAGAAAAAATTTCCGATTTAAAATGCCAATTTGGCAGTAGTCGCTCCAAAAAAAAAAAATCGATTGTGTATATAGATATTTAATTATATTCTGGGGTCATATATATTTAAGTAATGTTTATTTATATATAGATGTAATGCGCTGATGATTGATGGAGTAATTGCTCGGAGGACTTGCAGCTAGAGGTTGTGAATTGTTAATTATATTTTGGTGGTCAGTTGTGATTTTAAACAGGGTTTAATAAGTTTAGGTTGATTTTTTTTCTTTCAACAGTTTTGATCATTTTTTTTTTCAATATTCAATTATTAATGACACTGAAGTTTTTTGATTTTTTTTATTAATTAAATTACAACTAAAAGATATTTCTAAAAACTACACTTATAGTTTTTTGAGTTTTTTACAGGTGACATTTTTTTTTTTAAATATTTAATTAACATTTTTTCAATAAAAAATTTCTAAAAATTTTGAAATGTCGGCTAACTTCATTTTCATAATTATTATTATAAAAATTAAGTTAGCTGACATTTAAAAATTTTAATTATTTATTTTATTGAAAAATTATTTTTTAAAAAATCTTAAGAAAAATTTCACATGTAGAAAATTTTTAAAATTACTCATGCAATTTTTTTGTTATAATTGAGCAAATGAAAAAAAATCAAAAAATTAAAAATGTCGGTTAATTTTTGTATTGTAAATTTTAGAGAGAGTTTTTTAAATTTAAATGTGGAATTTTTATTTTCATTTTTTTATGAGAAAAATTAAATTAGATTAGTTGACATTTGATCATTTTTGCAATAATGAAGTTAATCGTGAAAATTAAATTAGCCGACATCTGTAAATTTTTATAATTTTTTTTTATGAAAAAAAAATTGAGAGGAAAATTTTCACAAGTTGAAAATTTAAAAAATTATCTCTGCAATTTTTTTTAAAGTAATTTTTTTTTTTACTTGTTATTTAATTGATGAAGAAAATCAAAAATTGTTGAACGTTCGCTAATTTTAGTATCACAAGTTAGTCGACATTTTTAATTTTTTGATTTTGAATAATTTATTAAATTATAATTAAAAAATATTTTTTAAAAATTTGTATATTTTTTTATATTATAAAAAAATTATAAAAATTTTTAGATGTCGGCTAATTTTCATTGATTAAATTATGGAAAAAAAATTGACAAGAAATTTTTTAGATAAATTTTTTTTGCCGTTATTTATTTGTTAAAAAAATTATAAAACTCATCAGATGGCTCTTATGAGAAAATTCTAAAATATTTTAAAAATTAAAAAAAATTTTTTTTTTACTATTTAATTATAAAAAAAAAAAAATTCACGCAAGTAAAAATTAAAAAATTATAATGAATTTTTTTTTTTTCACTACTTAACTATAAAAAAAAAAAATTAGAAATAGTATGTTTCATTATAATTAATTTGGTTGAAAATGGAAAAAATTTTTTCACATAATTAATAATTAAAGATTTATAAAATTATTAATTTTTGTTATCAAAGTTATTTATTAATTACTATATTTTAATTATTTAATTATTTTCATAATTTTATTTACTATTTTCAGACTTCAGCGTCGCACAAAAAAACCACGATGACAACAGCCGCTAAATTGTACGGCAAAGATCTTAGTGAATACGATGATGTCGACGTTGATGAACTTCTGTCCCAGTTGACGCCGGAAGAAATAAATATTCTGGCTAAGGAAGTTGATCCTGATGTAAGTATCAAGATTATTATTAATTATTGATAATTAATCAATGTTGATTAAAGTAAAAAAAATTTACTAAATTTCAGAAGCTAATTTTTTATTAAAATTTATGTAGAAACATTTTAACTAGAAAATTTATTGATCCAAGAATTTTAATTGCAAATTAAAATTTTTGTTTTAATAATCATAATAATTAAAAAAAATTTTTTAAATTACTTCATTTTATAACAAATAAATATTAATTTGCTATTTTCAATCTTAGTTAATATAAAAACGGAATTTTTAAAATGTTTAATTGTAAATTATTTAAAAATTAAATTTACAAAAATTTTAATTTTTTAGTAAAAGGTCTTTTGGCATAAAATTAAATTATTGTCATTCTTAAGGTAAAGTACACAGTAGTTTTGACGATATAAGCTCATTTTGATGTTACTCTCATCGAGACCTTTCATTTGAATACCCACGTGAATTTTTTATATATTTTATATATTTCACAAATATCAGAAATATCACATATATATATATATATATATATATATATATATATATATATATATATATATAATATATGAACAATTCATGTGGGTACTTAAATGAAAGGTCTGGATGAGTGTAACATCAGAATGAGCTTATATCTTTGAAAATGTCAATAACCAAGAAATTATGCTGTATTTTGTCCATTTATGATATTTTTAAAGATATAAACTCATCCCGATGTTACTCTCATCAAGGGCTTTCATTTCAGTACCCACATGCATTTTGATATATTTCTCATATATACATATATATAATATATATAAATATATGAAAAATTGATGTGGGTACTCAAATAAAAGATCTCGATGAGTGTAGCATCGGGATGAGCTTATATTATCAAAAATATAAATAACTGAGAAATTAGATAAGTACTCTAGTTGAGTAAAATTAAATGATATTAAATTAAAAATGTCATATTCTTATCAAGTTTTTATTTATGTAACTCTGATTCATACATTATACATAATCTGTTATTGAACTATCCTGTATTATTATGTACTATGATGCTATAAGTATCTCAAAGTTATTTAATTACACTAAGCTGTGACTAACCGATTAGACGCGCATTAAAAAAACAATTTTTGTTGACACTTAATAAAATTCAAATATATTTAAAAATTTATTAAAAATTAAATTTAAAAAATTTTTTAAAAATTAAATTTTTAAAATAGTGAGTAAATATTTTATCATCTCAAAAAAAAAAATAATATTTATTATTTAATAAAAAATATATTTTTTGATAATTTGTTTTAAATTAATTAGATTAATTAGTGATGAAATTAATACTCATAATTGACCAAGTTTTTCAATTATGAACTTGAAAAAAAAAATATTAATTAAATGCTTAGAAAATAATTAAAAAAAAATTAATTTTAATAATTTGTCATTGAATTAATGAACTAATGTTAATATTAATTATTACAGGATAGTTTTATGCCACCATCGCAAAGATGTAGTTACGAGTGCGACAAAAGCCCAACGGGCCCACTGAACCGTAAAAAGTTGATAGAACATATCAACAAACAGGCGATGGAGACTCCTGATATTCCTGAACTTAAGCCATACGTACCTGGAATCGTTCGCGGTAAAAAGGTATGTATTTATTTATTTAATAAGAAATTTATCTATTGAATATAATAAATCTTTTATTTAAAATTTCAGTGGGTACCACCGCCGAAAGAAAACCTCAAGGAAAAAGAAGCCGATGAACAAATTTCAATAGATTTAGGTGAAGAGTACGAACAAGCGTTGTCATCGGCAACGCAGGATGAAATAATTGATCTAGCTGGTAACTATCCATTTATTTTAAATTCAATTTATTTATTTGATAAAATTGATTTTTTTTCGTTAAATTTAGTATTTTTAGAAAATCATTAACCTTCAATTGCGCCCTTAAAAAGTTTTATAGGTTTTTTTATGACAATTTTTCGGAGTAGTTTTAAATAGATTATAATTTAAATTTTGATAAAATTTTTATATCTGTTTAATTTGTTTTGTGGAAGTTAATGTCGGTATAAATATTATTAATCCATGTAGTTAAGAGGGTAAGAAAATTTTGGGTATCAAATAATGAATTTTTATAAGTAATAAAGAATTTGCGATCAATTTTTATTGATTTATTTAAAACTAAAATTCACTCCGAAAAAAATTCAATTAAGATGAGCATAAACAAAAATTACCTTAAAAAAAATTATGGCTTTACATTTTTGTTCTTAAATTTGATGTAATTTCTTTTAGAAATAATATTTGTCCATTTATTGGTGTATTTATCCTATTTATAAAAAAGAAATATATATATATATATATATATATATATATATATATATATATATATATATATATATATATATATATATATAAGATGCATATTTAGAAATTTTGAAATTAATACGAAATTTTTCCTTAATTTAATATACTAAATTTTTAATAATAAAAAAAAATTACATCAATATTTATTTTTTATTTCAACAAGACGCATTTTTTTTATAAATTCTTTCTACAATAATTCATTCGTTAATAAATTATAAAAAATGTGTATAAAGTCCCGTGTAAAAAAAAAATTGTCCTACAAGAGTCATAAGCTTAAGATCCTAAACGTGACACAATTTAGGAGACTTTTATGACAAATTTATGACATCAAACCGAAATGAAATTTCGATTTTAGAAAAACATTGTCGCAATTACTCAGAGAAAAAATATTGTAAAAAGTACTTTTATGACAATTTTAGGATACTTTTATGTAAAATATAAGAATAATATTATGACAATTTTAGGACACTATTATGAATTCTAGGACACTTTTATGATAATTTTAGGACAATTTTAGGATACTTTCATGACAGTTAAACTTTGCTTTAATATAAATTCATTAAAAATTATATTGTTATTAAATTAATTAAAAAAGTACCCTGACTTTTTTTTTTTTGTTTAATTTATAATTCAAACTCTCGACAGTGACATAGTCACTCCAGTTTGCTAGTTATTAATAATAATCGATGAATAATATTATTAACTTATTGATGAATTAATAATTTTTTTTTTTTTTTTTTCAGCTATCCTTGGATTTCATTCAATGATGAACCAAGATCAATACCACGCATCTCTTTTGAATTCCGGCCAGCCAGTTGGTCTAGGTTGGGACGGTATCACTAAAGCAAGCCAGCCTAAAGTATTTCCTATGGACCCGCCAAATGACACTGATGTTGATCAATCTATCAAACAAGTCCAGAATAATGACATTGATCTTATTGATCTTAATTTAAATAATATTAAAGTAAGTGTATATTTAATTACTCAAGTAAGTTAAAATTTTACATTTATTTATTACATCAGAAGTCTAATAAGAAAGAATTATTTTTTTATTGCAAAAAAATTGTTAGTTTTTTTTTACTTAAAGTAATATATAAAATTTTATTGCAAATTCAAACAAATTAGAAGCATTAAAAAAAATATTAAAGAGTTAACAATGTTTTTTATATAAATTATGTCAGTATGATATTAAATTGTTATCATTTCTCTATCAATCTAGAACATTGAAATGTTATTCTTTAAATATTTATCATTAGTCATCTTACAAACAGAAGTAGTATAGTATATAGTTATTTTGATTAAATCTCAATGATAATTTCATTTGATGGATTATTTCTTATCTTTTTTTGTTATTTAAAATTTATTACAGAGTATTAAATGATAAATTTTTGATTAATTCAATTATTGTTATTATTTTGATTATTATCTATATTATCAAGACGATGAGAAAAATTTTGTGTACTTGAATTTGTGTACATAATTAAGAAATGACCTTGTATCTTGTGAACTATTGACATTTTTGAAGATATAAGCTCATCCCGATGCTACACTCATCGAGATCTTTTATTTGAGTACCCACATCAATTTTTCATATATTTATATATATTATATATATATGTATATATGAAAAATATATCAAAATGCATGTGGGTACTCAAATGAAAGCTTTTAATGAGTGTAACATCTGGATGAGTTTATATCTTTAAAAATATTATAAATTGACAAAATACAACATAGTTTCTTAATTTTTGACATTTTCAAAGATATAAGCTCATTCTGATGTTACACTCATCGAGACCTTTCATTTAAGTACCCACATGAATTTTTCATATATTTTATATATATATATATATATATATATATATATATATATATATATATATATATATATATATATATATATATATGATATTTCTGATATTTGTGAAATATATAAAATATATAAAAAATTGATGTGGGTACTCAAATGAAAGCTCTTGATGAGTGTAACATCAAGATGAGCTTATATCTTTAAAAACGTCAATACTTAAGAAAGTACAGTGCAATTTAACAAAATTCATTATTTAATAAGGCAAAATTTTATTCATTAATATTTCACAAGTCTCAGCAGTCACGTAGTGACTGTAAGGTTGCTAGCGTTATTATTATCATTATTTTTTTTATTTTTATTTTTATAAAAATTTTTTTTCTAATTTCAGAATATATCAGACGAACAATTTTTCAAATTATTCGAAGCACTAGAAGGCAATACCCACTTGGAATCATTGAGCTTAACAAATGTGTGTCTTACTGATAGAACAGCACAAAGATTAGCTGAAGCAATGGAGAAAAATTCAACATTGAGAATATTAAAGTAACAAAAATTTTTAATCTATAATATAAATTTTTTCAATCAAATTTATTAATAAGGAAATAAATAATATAAAAAATTTTTTTTAGTGTGGAGACCAACTTTATCAGTCCAACAGTGATGGTCAGACTGATCCGAGCATTATTACAGACAAAGTCTATTGAAGAATTCCGTTGCTCGAATCAGGTATTTATTAATACATATATGTATTAAGTAAATTTTAAAGCTTAGATTTGACTTTAGTAACATTGAATTTTAATTTCAGAGATCGCAAGTTCTAGGGAATAAAATAGAAATGGAAATAACGCAGCTGGTTGAACAAAATCCAACTTTGCTGCGATTGGGTCTTCATCTGGAGTTCAATGACGCAAGACATCGTGTTGCAGCTCACTTACAGCGCAACGTCGACAGGAGTAAGTCCTTTTGATATTACATCATTTTTTTTTTTTTTTTCCACTTATATTATTTTTATTATTACTGATACGAAAACGGAAACGACGTACAGCTGACATTTTTTTAAATACTTGCTTACCGCTTTAGCTTTAAATTTTTATTGAAAAGCTGAAATTTTCAAAACACTAAGTATAATAAGAAGTAAAGTGCAGTCAGAGGCATGAAAAAAAAGAGTATTGTTAATAATTTTTTTTCGACACTAAATTTATTTTATCAAATAAATAACACCGAGTTACTGTATTATATTTTAACTTGACTTGAACAAAATTAAAAAAAAAAAATGTTTATTGCAAACAAAGTTATCGCCACCTTTGTCGGAGCCGGTTGCTTAAGTAGTGCTTCAAGGTGATCATCTTAACTCTTTATTAGTTCAGTCAAAATCAATCAAATAAGAAATAATAATTTGTTTAATAGTAAATCTAGTACAAAGATCAAAGCTTTTTTTTTTTTAATTTTAAAATTGAGATAATGACAGCCTCTAACAGTTCATTCGCGAATTTTTTAGAAAAAATTAGGATTTTATTGTTGGAAAAAATCGAAATTAAAAAAATTAATCCTTCGATCAAGTACTAGCTTTTTATACTTTTGATTAACTGTGAAAATTTTATTAAAATCCGTCGGGTGGTTTTTTAATTACGATCATCACGGACTTTGAAAATTTAGTTTAGAGAGTTACAAGTTTAAAGTTTTGGTCTTGGCAAAAGAATTACCTTTTTCTATAATTTTAAAAAATTTATAACTCAAAAACTGTGAATTTTAATTAAATTTTATAAGAATGTTTGTTTTAAAATTACCCAAATTAATTAAAAAAAAAAATTAATTCGGACCAAGAAAAATTTTTAAATAATTATTTCTAAACAATATTTCATCTCGGATTTTGTAGAGTATCTCGGAAATTTTTTTCTTGTCATATATCTCAAAAAATATTTCTTAAATTTTTAAGAAATATTTTCTGGATATCAAACTCTAAGAAAATACAAAAAATTAATTTCTCCACTGATAAAAAAATTTATTTTCATTAAAGAGGAAAATTTTGAGCCAAAAAAAATAATTTTTATTCTAACTTTGAATGTCAATTTTTATTCACATGTAAAATTGCAAGAGGAGAACTGATTGAAACCTCGAGATAACCAAATGTTATTTTAGCTAATTAGATTAAAAATATTTTTTAGATATCATATTTTAAGAAAATGCGAAAAATTAATTTTTTTTATTTCTGACTGCACTTAGCCCCTTAATTAACAAAAAAAAAATCTTTTAATTTTTCCTATTAAAATTATTTATGATAATTATTTACAAGTGGGGTCAAACGTATTTTTGGCTATAGTTAGGTGAAAAATTAACATTTTTTTAATTTTTTTATTCTTCTTTTTTTTTTTCCGGCGGATTTATGCTAGTGATATCGAAAATATCAAAACATTATTGTTTCGATAGTTTTTTTTGCCTTCAAAAGTTGTAAAAAATTTTGGCTCTCCAAAATGTTTATCTTTCGATAAAAAAATTCTACAAGTTTCTTGAAATATGCTTTCGTGAAGATACTACCTTAACTGTTCATTTTTTGATGTATTAAAAAAAAAAAAAAATATCTAAAAATTGAAAAAAAAAAAAAAAAAAAAAAAAAAATCTAAGAATTAAAAAAAAATTATCTAAAAATTAAAAAAATTTTGTTCAAAAAGATGAAAATTAAAATAGTAGACCCCACTTATAAATAATTATCTCATTCTTTCTTTAATTTTTAATAAATTTCCCCGGCCATTTTTCTAGATGGAAGTTACGTAAAAGGCGATTACAGAAGATACAAATATCAGTACAAATACTAAAAATCATCTCATGCTTGGTAGTCTGTCGTAGTGCTCTCATCTCACCTCAAAATTCCGCTTTATCTAAAAAAAAAAAAAAAAAAAAAATACCTATAAATTAATTAAAAAATATTTTCACTCTATTTAATTCTTTATTCTAATCTAAGGTATGCTCATTTCACTGGTTAGCTTTTTTTTTATCTTCATTTCTTCTTGTAGTGCATTTTATTAATAAAAATTCCATACTATCTTCTAAAAATTTTAAAAATAAATTTTTTTGAGTAGTTTGTCGTATTGAAGCTTTGCTACGCAAACAAACAGTTCCTATAGCTGGTGGTTCTGCCGGTTTTGCTTTAGTGGAACCTGAGTCATTAAAAAATCTTTAAAAAAAAATATATATTTTTTTTCTACACTTCAGTGAGTAAATATTAAAATTTCTTTTTATTTTTTCTTTTAACAATCTTAGCATGCTTTTTATAATTATTTTTTTTTCTGCTCTGCTATTAATTTTATTTTAATAACTGACAAAAAAAAAAAAATGACTGACAATTGTGCATGTAATTTAAAATTTAATTAATTTTTACGTACACTAAGTTCAGGATTTATTTATGTATAAAAATTAAATATTTATATTTTAACAGTACGGAAAGATCTTGAGTTGCGGCTACAATTCAGATTCTTTAATAATATGAATCACAGGAAACCCGCATTAATTAAGTAAAGGTAGAGGAATTTTATTTAAAAAAAAAAAAAAAAAAAAAAAATGTTTGGGCTTAAAAAAAAAATATTGAATGTGCAAAAGTTGACTAACAAAAAACTAACAAAGTTTTTGTGAGATTTTAAATTAACTAAATTAATTAGAAAAAAAAATTTTTATTTTCACTTCGGCTTAAATTATTTTAATTAATAATTATCGCTAGTGATAATAATAATAATATTTGATGAAATAATCCAAAAGGGTTAGTGTGCTCACGGGGAATTTATCGTGATAGACATAATCCCTGAGCGCAGCTCGTTAATTTTGTGAAAACCGTCATATAGGACATAGTCATAGTCAAGTTACGATCAAGACGTGACGCGTTAATTTATCCGGGAACGTTAACGCCTACTGTGTTTGTATTCCTCTTCTCTTATACTATCAACACAATTCACTTCCAATCTATTCCAAAATTTCAAGTTAACGAGAGACAATGTGAATAATTAATGCACGGAAAAAAGTAAGCTGTAAAATTTACTTAGATTCCGGTTAATTTTTATAGTTTCAAACAGTAAAACGGATATTGGGGTGCACAGAAAAAAAGGTTCACTTGAGCCAAGAAAACATTTTTCTTCCTAACTATTTTCTTGAGCGAAAAAAAAATTTTTTTTTGACACAAGAAATTTCACTTATTCTAACAAATTAATTCTCTTGCTTTGAGAAATACGTATCTTGATCCAAGAAAGTTTATTTAAGTCAAGAAAATCGTCTTGTTTTGAAAAAATTCGGCCTCTTGCTCCAAAAAATTTTGTTCTTGATAGAAGTAAATTTTTTTGCTTTGAAAAAATTTTTCTCTTGTTCCAAAAAATTTAATATCTTGATAGTAAATTTTCATTAATATTTTTATTGACTAACATGTCGAATGGGAAGATTAAATAATATTGAATCATTTTTTTTTTCATTCAATATATGTAATTGCACGCTAAAATAATATAAAATGGGCATCAAATATTGATGAGAAAAATTTTCTCAAGGTGAGAAAGTAGGTGCGCTGCTCCCCCAAAGTATCTAAAAATCTTGATCAAATATAAAAATTTACTAGAATTCAAATTTGCGCGCGCCTGAATTTAGGAATTGCATATATTTTCATGCTTATGATATATTTGACCAATCACGTTACGAATAGATTGCTTACATGATATATTTTCATATTTCTCATCTAAATTATAAAAGTGGATTGTATCAATTATTTATGATAATTTGAATTAAGAAAAAATTACTTCCAGCAAGAATAGAATTTCAAAAAAAATTTTTACTTCGTCCAACATAACTTCGATCTTCTTTCAGGCACCCGAAAATTTTCTTGAGCCAAGAATTTTGTTCTCCAGTCAAGAAATTTTTCTTTCTGTGTGGCAAAAATATAAATATTACAGAACTTAATGTAGAAAGAGTAAAAGCCACAATTTATGATTTAATATTGAAAATGAGTGATTAGTAGCTGTTACTATAGTAACTAACGACTCTCTAATCTTAATTTAAAGGGTTATATCCACTGGTAAGTTCGAAAAAATGTGTTTTTTTGTTAATTTTTTCTGGAGAGGCTTTTTTAATGAATATATACATAAAATATATGAACATTTAGCGAATTTAACGTATTCTAAGAATTCATATTTTATTAATAAAAATATTGGGTTCCGTCGTTCCTGTAGAAGATCTCCTGAAGGTCCTCTACAAAAAGGTGTCTGGCGGTGAGGAAGATATCTCTGATCCAAATTATTTTAAATAAAAAAAACCAAAAGGATTACTTTCAGGATAGATAAATACAGGTAATGATCGAAGAAATAGTCAAAATTTTGGTTTTAGACAAAGTGGCGGCTTCCCAACAAAAAAAATCTTTTTTTGCATGAAAATTTACACTTTAAAGTGACTTAAAAAATCGAAATTTTTATCAGAAACTATTCCTTCGATCATTACCTGACAAAAGTATCTAAGAAGACCTTGCGAAAATTTTAAGTCAATCGGTCAAGCCGTTTCGGAGAAATATTCCTCACCGAATTTGAAAACATCGTTTCGAGAAAAACGCATTTAAAGTTTTGGCTATTATTTAAAGTTACGGTTCCGCCTACCTTCAAACGCTCAGAGACGTCTTTACAAATACGCTCATTACTCCAAAAATATTTACCAGATTACTTTGAAATTTACAGACAATATTCTCGAATACATACATTCAAAATATCAAAAAAAAATTTCGATTTTTTCAAAATTACAAGTGGATGTAACCCCTTAATATGTTTGTACACTGAAAAAAAAAATTAATTTGAATCAAGTAAATAATTTTGAAGAATTTCATCTTCTTGATTTGAGTAGAAAAATTTTTAAACTAAGAAATTTTTCTTGGTTTAAGTAAATTTTGCTAAATTCAAGAATTTTTTGTCTTGATTCAAGACAATGAAACTCTTAAAAATTATTTTCTTCGTTCAAGAATTTTTCTCTTGATTCAAATTAATTTTTTTTTTTTAGTGTAAGAATAAATGAAAAGTAATGAAATGAATAAAGAAAAAAAAATAATGTTCATTTAAAAATATCAAGACTGTTTTCTTATCAGTATATTATTTAATAATTAGTTGGTGATTTTCCAAGTATCGCTTAGTTTATAAATACTCAAAACCCTCTTTGTTATTATACCCTTAGGAACATACATTTAAACCCGAGAGACCTTATAACTGACATGTTACGCTATAGCGGTTGCGTGAGTTGTTTCGACGTGAAACGTCAACCATTTAATTGATTGACGTTATTAGTGTTATTTTTATGTATTTTTTCTTTCTTTACTTATTATTAATATTTATTTAAAAAAAAAAAAATTGTTTTTATTTTTCGATTGTAAAAAAATTACAATGGATATAAATTACAATGGATAAATTAAAAATCATTAATCGAGCAAATGGTTTTTTTTTTTTTTTTTTTACAAACTAATTGTTACATTGTATTTATTCTTCGGCTCGAATCAATTAAATTGAAAGCTTTTTTGATTTGTATTAACTAGCACAAATTTTTTTTTAATTTTATATGAATATGCGCATGATTAACAACTGTGTGATTCAAATTAATTGATAAACGTTTTTTAATGAAATTTTTTTTTAAGGAATTCTAGTCTAAATTATGAGAATTTTGTGATCAGAATAGTCATATGATAAAATCGGTTTTTTTAGTGAAATTTAATTTCATTGCAAAGGTCTTGACTTAAATTTGTGCCTTTTCAAGGTTTTATATAATTCTCATCGATAGTCAATTTACTATGATAAGTATTTAGGCTGCATTCGAAAATACTCTACCTCTAGATACATAATTAAGAATCTACCTTGTATCTTGTGAACTATTGACATTTTTTACGATATAAGCTCATCCGGACATTACACTCATCGAGACCTTTCATTTGAGTACCTACATCAATTTTTCACATATTATATATATTATATATATATATATATATATATATATATATATATATATATATATATATATATATATATATATATATATATATATATATGTATATATGAAAAATATATCAAAATGCATGTGGGTACTCAAATGAAAGGTCTTAATGAGTGTAACATCATGATGAGTTTATATCTTTAAAAATATCATAAATTGACAAAATACAACATAATTTCTTAATTATTGACATTTTTAAAGATATAAGCTCATTCTGATGTTACACTCATCGAGACCTTTCATTTAAGTACCCACATGAATTTTAATATATTATATATATATATATATATATATATATATATATATATATATATATATATATATATATATATATATATATATATATATATATATATATATATGTGATATTTCTGATATTTGTGAAATATATAAAATATATCAAAAATGCATGTGGGTACTCAAATGAAAGCTCCTGATAAGTGTAACATCAAGATGACCTTATATTTTTAAAAACGTTAACACTTAAGAAAGTACAGTGCAATTTAAAGAAAATTATTCATCAATAAAGCAAAATTTCATTTATTTATCATTTACAAGTCTCGGCAGTTAGATAATGACTTTAAGGTTGCTAGTATAAATTACGATAGTAATATCGATGAAAAGTATCTTTAGACAATTAATTTCGATTTTAGATTACATTGGTGCTTAAAATCAATGTAAATACCATTTTTATCGTCATTTCAAATCGTTTTATTATTGTAGATAAATAAATTTCGATCAACATTTTGACACTCGGAGTCAATGAAATTTATTTTTGTCAATATTTCAGCATCTAGCCAATTTATTTTTACGAAATTCAATCATGTTTTCAAGCCTGAAGCGAGAATAAGGATAATATAATGTTATAATGCTCGAGATAATTTTTCAAAGTGAAATTAAAAAAAAAAAAAAAATTAAAAGACTAGAATTCACTACTGTCAAACTAATCAGTCGTGTGAATTAATAACAAAAATAATATATGTAACTCATTAAAATAATAATATTATCTTCTGTTACAGTACGAAAATCCCGTCTCGGATCATCTGAGATCAACGACATGTCTCGGTGAGTTAATCTAATCTACATGCATAATTTACATCATAACTTTAATATTCAAATTCGCGTGTATGTAATCCTATAAAACTAAAATATTTAACTCAATTTAGTTAAATTATATTTCCTCATTAATATTGTAATCATATTTTAAAGATTTCCATCCGTTGGCCGTTAAATTTTTATCAATCATTAATTATTCCTATAATCTAATTGAATCCTATAAAAAAATGCTCTACTTCCTTCTTGAAAATCCGAAATTATACTAATTGACAGAGATAAACAAGACTTTAATATATATATATATATATATATATATATATATATATATATATATATATATATATATATATATATATATATATATATATATATATAAAACATAATATAAATTTAATATATATCTCAGGGTATTGCTGAATAAATACCATTATGTGGTAGAAAAATAATCTGAGAAGCCAAACAAATAATTCCTGTACTCATCATTTTATTTTTATACAAAGACTTATTCTATTTTTCAACCAACTATAATTCAGTTTTATTCAAGAAATAATAATCTAATTTATTGAGGCAGCAAATAAAATAAAAAAAAAATTAATAAAATTTTTATTAAAATGCTTTCCATACAGTAGCAAAAGCTGCTTTTTGTGAGGATCGAAAACTATTTCGTGAGGATTTATCGTTAAAAGACGTTTATTTCAAACTGCGTTATTATAATTATTGATTCTATTTTGCAAACTATTTAAAAGTGCTTTACAATCGAAAATTTTTCTTTAAGAAGATCCACGCGAAGTAGTCAAATTTTAAAAACTTCTTTAAAATTTATAAATTCAATCTACGTAGCCTAGTAATTAATAAAAAAGTTAAAAAACAGTAACTTTGTGGGATATTTAATGAAATAATTTGATTTCGAAATTGTAATTTTTACATGTAGGTAAATAGAGATTCCACAGTCGTGTATTTGGATAAGAATTTAATGCAATTAACGATTTAAAAAAAATTTTATTTTCATTGAATTTGATGGAAGAAAAATAAGCTTTCGATTAAAACAATAAAAAAGTAGGTTTCCGAACGTATTACGGAGATATTTTAAATTTTTTATGAAAAATCACAAGGAAAAATAATCCTCTAGAAGTGAAATTTATTTTAATTAATCTCGAAAATTAAGGTAGTACCCTCGCCAGAGTAGTTTTCTCAGGATTTTTTAAAAATTTTGGCAGATTAATGCTTACATAATTCGGCATCGATTGGCACAAATTGCCAATTTTTGACCATCTAGTTTCAGAGATATTTAATTTCAAAGTTTGAGTTTTGAACGCTCTTATACGTTACGGCATACGGGATATCCAAAAGTTTACCTACAAAAATTTTTATTTCTCAGAAACTTTCCTTAGGATCTTTTTAAAAAACTAGGGTAACGTTAACTAACAACTAAAAAATTTTTTAAAAATAATTTCATTGATAATTACCACACAGTTTCACAAATATTTATTAATAAGTAATGAAAAATTTATCAGGCTTTAGCCAAGGAAGGGATACGTTAATAAAGTTATGGCAACAACACAAGTTTTGGGAGCCGCGAAAAAAGTATGAGACGCGTAAGCGCTGAAAAATTTGAAAAGTTTAATGTACGTTAGTTGTAATATTATAGTTATTAATTTTATTTATTTAAAAAAAAAATAACAATGATTATGTTATGAAAATAAACATTTTTCTATATGTATTAAAAATTATAAAAAGTTAACAATTTTAATATAATAATATATATTAATCTTTGATAAGTTATAAAAATAATAGTCAGATGAAATAATAAAAAATAGTAAAATTTAAAATCAGTTAATACATAAACACAAAAAATTTAATTACTGATTTTTCTGAAAAAACAAAACTATTCTGTCAATTATTTTTTTTCAGACATTGTAATTATATTTCCGAATAAATGTATGTAAATAAATAAATAAACGCATGTATCAAAACAGAGGTTAGTCTACAGCTGGTCCAAAATACTACAGTGTAACCACTATAAAATATCTTAACGCTCATGCAGTGTTGCCAGACTTTTCAAACGATCAGTTTCTCGTTGGTGATTGACTAAAATAAGTACATAAACAGCAAAAAGTTTTGGACTTGTCAATAATGACTCTCAAGTATGTGTACCGTACACTCTACATAAACTTTTGACTACGAAAATCGCGAGGGTTCTACCTTAAGCGGTAAATAATTTTTATTTTTTTTTTAATTGTTTGAAATATCATATTCTTCAATCTACTAGTTTTTCGATAGATTAGTGATATTCCTTCGATGGAAAAAATTAAAAATACCACTATTTTCCTACGCTTCTCCTACGTTACATGAACAAAAAATGTCATTTTCAATTGTAATTATCTCAAGTTACGTACAGTAAATTGTCTTCAAATTTTAACAGCATGTATTATGCGTTTAATGACATATTAAAAGTTTTGAGGATTTCTTAAAATATTGCTTTCATAACCGTACTACCTTAAGGAGATCCACGTGATGTAGTCATATTTTTAAATCTTCCCTTTTATATCAAACGTCGATAGAAAAAAAATATCTACTGTACTTCACAAGAATTAAATTAAAAAAGTAATTTTAATAAGTTTAGTCTAAGGGATTAGAAATAAATTAATTTTATTTACAATTCAATTTTAAAGCTCGTTTAAATTTTCTCGCGTATAGTACTTTTTTCATATGAATTGAACGTCCTCTTTCGTTCCGATAATTGAGTTATAAAAAAAGAACCAATTAAGACTGTATTACCTTTGGTCAGCCAGCGAATACAATTGAGTATAGTATCAGCTGTCTTCAAGCTGTATTTACAAATAAACTTGTATAAATGGCTGCTCAAAAGACAGAAAATTTCTTCAAAATTTCTTCACAAAAAAATTAATTATAATTAACATTATGAGTCGTGCACTTTTGAATTTCTGAAATTTTATTTAGAAAAAAAATCATAAATTTTATTTAAAAATTATTTCATTTTCTAAAAATAATTTCTCATTATCGTTAAATTTTTAGCGAATTTAATTATGAATTAAAAGTATTGGAAAAATAAATTTAACTTTCTGATTCACTGCTATTTTTATTTTGAATAATTAGAGTTGATTATTTTTTATTAAATTAACATTAAGAGAACGGAAAAATAAATAAACAAAAAGTTTGAACTAGATGAATTTATTTTTAGTAAAAATTCGTCGAATTTCTGTAAGCTCTGTGGTTTATTTATCGCTTCTGGGTTTTATTTTTATTGGGAAAATAAATTTCGTCGGTTGATAAAGTTCGTAGGGATCTGGGTTTGATGGATAATTCCGTGTAATTTACGACATACCTTAATATTCATATTTCATATTTATTTATAAAATAATTAAATTTAGCAACGAGAAATATTAATTATATACTGAATTGTCAATTAACGTTTTTAATTAATTAAATAATCAATTTGATTAGTTAACCAATTGACGGGTGACAGATTCATTTATTGATACAAAATGACAAGACCTAACATTTATAACCGGAAAGTAAGTAACCCATTTCCTTTTCCTCATTAGTTCATCGAAATTCCAATAATCAGAATTTAATAATAACTTTTTAATTATTGAATCGATATTAAAGGTGATGTCTTTGTTGATTTTTTTGAACTTTATAGTCCACTATCTGTAGTACATTCAAATACACAAATTTCTACATGGGAAGAAAATTGAAGGAATTTTTACTATTTCACTATCGTAATTTTTATTAAATTAAATAGTAACGGTGGACTATACTTCTCATTTAGTCATTTTTACGATCTACTATTGTAAATTTTATCCAACAAACAATGCTAGCAAGAAACTTAAAAAGTCCAATAATATAGAGCAAATTATACAATATGTGTTTGTAAACTTTACAATTCAACTATTGTAAAAATTGACACCCGGTTTTTTTAAAAGAAATTTTAGGGAGGGAGAGAGATAGGAGGTTGGACTAATTTCTACCTATACAGTAACCGAAAGAAGAAATCGGAATTTTCGTCCTATCCGGGAATCGAACCCAGAGCTATTTGTCGGTAGTCAGAGACTCTCCTTCTACGCTATCCGAAGTAAATTGTACTCATGTCCTTTAACATTTACATAAACTCGGATTCTAGCGCTCTGCACAGCCGTCACTTACACTAATTGAGATACATTCCAATTCAACTATTGTAAAATTTATTATAGTTCTATTGGAAAGGTATAGAGGCAGCACTGGAAATTTTAATCTCTTACTTTTTACAATTGTAATTTGTAAAATTTCATGAATAAATAGTAAATTTTCTTCTAAAATATTTGGAAATTTATAGTAATATAAGAATAGTCCAGCTTTACAATAGTTGTATCGTAAATTTTCTCAGAAATTTTTTTCCGTTTACCCTTCAAAATATTGACATTTTTAAAGATATAAGCTCATCCCGATGTTACACTCATTAAGACCTTTCGTTTGAGTACCAACATTAATTTTTCATATATTTTATATATTTATATATATTATATATATATATATATATATATATATATATATATATATATATATATATATATATATATATATATATATATATATATATATAAATGCTTGTGGGTACTCAAATGAAAGCTCTTAATGAGGGTAACACCGGGATGAGCTTACATATTTGAAAACGTCAATTATTAAAAAAGTAGTAAATTTTCATCTAAAATATTTGAAAATTTATAGTAATAAAAGTATAGTCCAGTTTTACAATAGTTGTATCGTAAATGTTCCCATAAAATTTTTTTCCGTGTATTTTAAGTAAACACTACGTATTTTTTAAAGCAAGAAAATTAATTTTTTTCGAATAAGTAAAGTTTATTATGTCAAAAAAAAAAATTTTTTTTCGCTCACGAAAATAATAAGGAAAAAAAATATTTTCTTGACTCAAGTGAGCCTTTTTTTCTGTGCGACTTTTCACAAATCATCACAACGAATAACGATTTTGATTTAAATTATTTCATATAAACACTCAAGTATAATGGCGAGACCCCGCGGTCCATTGCGAAACGCATCGGTCGATCGTCTGCTCACTAACAGAACCAAAAAAACCCACGTCAGTACGGCTTAACCAACATTGCTATTTATTGCAACCAGTCCTTTCTCCGGGGCGATCGCCTTGTTACCGTTTTTGTTATCACTGATATTATTTTACGCGGAACAAAACATTAAAACCCATCAACGCGTGACACGTCGCTGATTGTTTATTAATTTTTTGACACGTTTGTTTGTTTAAACCAGATGCTTCATTTTATCGGTACTTGCTATATTACTGTAATTTATTTATTCGCTAAGCCGAGCAGATAAATCTCGCGAGCAAGCTGATGAAAACCAAAAATAAATCTCGAATCAAACGACTATTGTTTATAAATATTGATAATTACAATATTATATTGATTTTTTTTATTTGTTCGGCGCTGTTGAATAAATAATTCATTAATTAGCCGACATTACCCAGCAATCCTGCGTCACGATACACCACACTCATTTTAAAATGTTGGATATTAAAAGCAAATACGAGATCAAAAATAACAAAAACAAAGACATCACTTTTAATAAATTAACAATTAAATTGTAAAAAATGTTATTATTATTAATTATTAATGTCAATGTCAGATCATCAATGACTAAGGATTCAAAGAACTTGCATCAAAATTCAACTCAGAGCCCGAAGAATTCACCAGCAAAGGTCAAAAATCAAGAAGACGACCGATAAATATTACCGGCAACAAATTAAAATAATATTAACAATTACCGCCAGTTATTTTATACATTTTTAATTAAAAAAACGCAAGCCCAAATGTTTAAAAATTCACGAACGATAGTTTCGCACGCAAAAGCTTAGACGCCGCTAAAAACCTCCACAAAATGGACGAACGAATCAAGATGGCGAAGCACGGGTCGTCATTCGAAGAAATGGAGTATCTGTTAATAATACAATCCTTTTTTATTATTTTATTTATAAAACAATGAAGACATGTCATTTTATTATATACTTATTAAACATTTATTATAATTATTATATTAATAATAATAATGACTATTAATATATAAAATAAATATTTAATCACCGATAATTAAGTTAATTACTAGCTCTGCTATTTACCAATTAAAACATAAATAAACTAAAAAAAAAAATATTAATAATAAATTTGTAAATATTGTCTTGTAATGCGTTTTAAGAAATGCTGAATTTATTATTTAATTTTAATAATCAATTGATTAAATTAATTTATTGATTATTAAAATTTTTATTATTTAAGATTTTTAATTATTATTGATGATACGTGTATTTGTTTTAAGTAATTGTGAGAATGGTTTATTTCAAAGCTTTGGTCAAGAAAAAAAAAAAAATTTTTTTTTCAACATTATTTTGTGTGAAAGATTAGCGAATGCTCGATGGAACGCTTGTAGTTTTAAAATTTTATTATTGTCACACTCATTTTGGTAAAAAACGGTTATTTACCTACAGTCGGTAATTTTCTGCAACCTTTTTAGTAATTCCGATAGATAGCGCTGATAATAGTTGCAGCAGCGGGGGTTAGTGACGTTATATATTGGCGGGAAATTTAAATTATTCAAAAGTTCTTATTAAATTTTATTGGAAAAAAAATTATTTTAGACGTCGGTAAAATTGGAATTAAATTTTTTTAAGAGAATTTAATTTTTGATATTATATAGAATGGATGAATTGAAATTTTAATTAAATATAATTTAAATAAATACTCAAATATCATGTCATCTATTGGGCATACAAAAAAAATTCAATTTAACCGCCGGTTTGGTGAAAACGAGTGATGACATTATTTTAAATATAAACGATGTAATTTTATTTAACATTATGATTGTTATTATTGATAATAAAAGTAGGCTATATATATATATTTGCACGCAAAATGCCAGAATTTAAAATATATGTACTTGATAAAAGGAATTAAATAATATAATAAATACTACTAAGTAATGAGTAAAAAAACAACATTGACGCGTATGAGAATTTAAAATGAAAAGCCTTGTTAGCTTTATTATTAATATTACTACTATAATAATTATGAAAAATAATCCTATTGTTGTAACACGATAAAATTGAATAAATGAATAAAACTGCACGTTTTTTATTATTGAAAGTTACAAGCCATGAATTTATTTACCGTTTTTGTTTTTATATTATGTTTTCATATTATCAAAAGAGTTAATTTGTTATTTAAAAAAAAAGTAACAAAATACGTATTTAAGGAATTCTCTCATCAATATAACCTATTTTGTTTTAATATTTAAAAAATAATTTTATCGATATTTTTTTCTCAATTTCTATAATTTTTGATTTCTATCGTTCTACTTTATTTTTATCTCGGAAATTTTTCAACCTGCCCATTTTACCTTTTTTTTGTGTTCCGAGTATTAAAAACTAGCTGTTACCCGCCCGTGTTGCTAGGCATTTTATAGAATTGTATTTTTAGATCTAAACTTGAAATTTAATTAGAGTATTATTTTGACTTTCACAAATTCCAAATTACATCGAATTAGCATATGCCTTTTATCCATGTAATTATTCCAGCTAATATTCATTGTAATTTATAATATGCAATCATTATAATGTTTGCGTGACTTTTTTTCAAAAATTAATAATAATTGACATTAAGAAAAAAATTTGAAATGAGAATTTAGAGTCTACAGGAGCTATAGCTTGGAAATTAAAAATTTTTAATGTTAACACCCACCTTCGCAAACCTCTGTGAGATGAGCTATCGTAAAATTTGCCGTAGACTTTTTCTACATCTCTTACAGAAGATTCCTACTAAATTTGGAGTCGATAGGAGCTATAGTTTAAAAACGGGAATTTTTCATTGTTAAAGCCCCCGCAACCCCCCTTGTGGGTGGAATTTTGTAAAATCCGTTCTTAGCTGACCTCTACTCGGTGAAAGGAATATTCCTGCCAAATTTAAAGTCTCTAGGTCTTATAGTTTCAGAGATATCGTGATGAGTGACTTTATCTATTGAAAGTCTCCTATATGTATATAAATTTAATAATTGATGAATTTTACTTATTTAATAAAGTCAAGTAATAAAATGACTTTTGCGTAACTTACAAGTCAAAATAATGTTTAAATTTTTTTTTACTTTCAGTCTTCCCAATATTCGTCAAAATTCTTTATTTTAATTTAAAATAATTTGAACAATTTAATAATTGATGGTTTTTACTTACTTACTAAAATAAAGTAATAAAATGACTTTCGTATTTATTACTTGCCGGATTAAATAAACAGATTTAGCAACAGCGCGTTTGATTATACCCATTACAGAGACGTGGATGAGTGTGTGAGTTGAATATTTCTCTCTCTGTAACTATATTTCTATCCTTTTCTTTTTTCTCAGCTGTTGACGCGACGTTGCCAAATCTTTATTCGAATAAATAGCTGACGATAAACGAGTCAAAAACATAAAATTAAACTTTAAATATTTCAAAAATTATATCGGTAATGTATTATTATTAAATTTTTTTTATATTTTACAATAATCCAAGTTTCTTGTGTATGGTTTTTTATTCGTTAAAGTTGGGAGGTTAATATTGAAAAAAATAATTAAAGTCTCGACTAAAGTTTGTCCGCCATAAGAGCCCGTGTGTAAGGAGATAAAAAATGTGATTTTTGAAATTTAATATCTAAGTAACTAAACGATGAATCTTTTAAAAATTTTGGGAGTAGATGAATGATGTACTTAATTTATTCGTATACTTAATTTCAAATCTCAAAGTAGGAAATTATTTTTTACATTAGTTTCGCTTGATCCTCTTTAATTGCCAATATTTACACTATTTTTGGTTACTTGATATTATTAGTGACTATGTTACTATTGTAAATTTAGAATATTGATGTCGGTAAACAATTTCAGAGGAATTTGAATTACAAACTGTCTAATCAACTCCACAGTTGCGGTAAGATTGATCAAGTTACTTCAGACGGTAACAGTTAAGTCCGAAATCAAGTAAACTAAGACCGTACGCTTGAACTTCAAAGTCAAAGATCTTGACGGTACACGCGAAATTAAATTATTAATCTGCATCCGAGAAATTTCTCAGCGATTACGGTGTATTCAAAATTATTTGGTGGTTTAGTAATCGTTTAATAAAATTAAATTCATAAGTATATTTTGGGATTGAATTGATTGAACTCCGATACAAATAAGGTGTTAAAAATTGAAGATTTTTGCTAATTGCAAAAAAAAAAAAAATTATTTACAACAAAAAATTTCGAAATCTAGACAAAAAAATTTTTATCAAATAGTTATTTAAGTTGTAACAGTTTTACCTGCTCAGGTTAGCCCCTAATCAATTTTATAATTAACTAAACAAAACTAACAACAATAAAAATTATCAGGGCGCCACCAGGATTATTAATCACGGTTCCTGGAACCGGTCCAGAGCTGAGAAAACTTATCTTAGGGTAGAGAGAGGGGAGGAAGGTGCTGTTGAATAATAAAATCTTAACTAACAATATATCGATATTTATTAACAATAAAAATTTAACAAACTTAACAAATTTAAGCGCTCACTCACACACTTATAAGCTAACGAAGCGGAGAACAACTGCGAAATAAACGATATTTACAAACGAACCTTCCAATGACGATACGATGACTAGACGGGCTTTTTCGAACAAACGGTCTCCCACACCTGTCTTAGAACTAAACTTAAAATTTAACGTCCACCGGACGACCAAAACTAACTAACTTTACACACTTTACAACTTAAAATTAAGTCCACAGGACTACCAAATTTAACACTATTAACACTCTCTATCACGCATAACCCGTTCAATTCTTCACACACATAACCCACACTTCGCTTAATTGATTTTACAATTTAAATTTTAATAAATCGAATGTAATTAAATTTTAGATAAAATATTTAAATTAAATTATTCAATCATTAGTAAATTAATAAAACGACAAACAATATTCAATTTACAACCAATTCTCAATTCCAATTGTTAATTTTAATTCCGTTAAAATTTTAGATGGATTAAAATTCTTCAGTAACTTATTGTCATGGTCTTAAGAATATAACAATACTTATTTAGAACAAAAGGTCTTAATGCCTTGAATTAACTTTTGATAACTAAATAAATTAATCACAATATAATTTTTTACATCACTTCAAAATTATTAACACAAATTTAATTAATTAATTCTGACTAAGTTTTTACTGTGACAATTTTTGACTCAATTAACTAATTCCTAGGACTTAATGTCCACGCCGATAATTATCAAATTAGAGTAAAATTAATTTAATTAATTCACGGACTTAATCCCAAAATTATTAAATTCACACTTGACGGAATAATCTTATAATATAATATTCTCAATAAATAATTCCTAATATAATATTCTTAATAATTTTCCACTCTATATTATCCTCGATAATTAATTCTCAATATAGAATTCTTAATAATTAATTCTTAATATAAAACATTATCACTAGCGTTCTACTCGTCTTATAAATTATAAAAATTCGACACGAGTCGAAATAGTCAAATTTATTTGCTAGAACATTCGCTAGTCAAGCCTTGCTTGACCTTGGGTATTGGAATTTATACGACACAAAACTGACGCTTGACGAAAATTTCACGAACAAAAAATTTTATCTATTTTTCTCAATGACAAAAGTTAATCAATTTTACTCAGTTAATTATTGAAAAATTAATTAAATGAATTTTCTTAGATGTTAGTTAATTGATTGAAAACTTTTAGATATTAAAAATTTCCCCCGCAAGGTCGATCGAGCGATCCTCGGGTATAAACCCCCATGAAAATCACTCAATCCAAAAACTAGCAAATGTTCCACGATTTATTTATTGAATTAAATTTTCGTCGATTAACGATCCAATTGATAAATAATTAGGAGAAGTAACTGGGCATTGAATAAACCGCGGTCCACTTCCTTCCCACAGAGCAATAATTGACACCTTGACGAACAAAACGATGATCTAACTCACTCGTTGAGGATGAAGTCCTAGTTGTAGTTGGCTTCCTTCGTCTCGTCACTACTCTTGGGAACGGTCCTTTTTGATTTCCGTGGCACTCAGTCTGGCGGTCACACTACTTCTCCCTGTTCCGCTGTACGGCTCACCTATTTTAACCCAAACTCACCCCCTCCTATTCTCCCTTTAGGCCCGAAGATCGAGACGCGCCAGTGCTATGTCGAATAATTATCGATATTCGGTGACTTATCGATTAAGGGTAATTTTACCCTGTTACAAAGTTTCTCTCTATATGAGTAAAAATTTCATATTTCTACTATGAATCATGATCATAGTTCAAAAATTGATTGAAAAATGGAACGATAATTGAAATTTACACTCTTTTGTAAAGTTAGATGTACATAGAGCACAAAATGGGTTCTTAAGATAAGTCTTTTGTCATATTTGGCGGGATAGGAAATCCCCGAATAGCCCTTAGGCTCATACCAGTACATCATCTTTTAGTGTGTATGGAAACATTGCAACATGAATCATCCTGAGAAAATGCTACTCTGTGCACTTTTACTTTTATTGCACAGACATATACTCATTTTGTATTGTAATTTATAGACCACTACTTTAAATCACACTTTCACAAACTTGTAACAATAAGAAGGATGGCAATAATAAATTAATAATAATAATAATAATAATAATAATAATAATAATAATAATAATAATAATAATCTACATTATTAAGAGAATAAGAAAAGTTTTGTCCCCAGGATAATTATATTATGAGTATTTAGGTTGCATTCGAAAATACTCTATCTCTAGATACATAATTAAGAAATGACCTTGTATCTCGTGAAGTATTGACATTTTTAAAAATCTAAGCTCACCCTAACATTACACTCATCGAGACCTTTCATTTGAGTACCCACATCAATTTTTCATATATTTATATATATCATATATATGTATATATGAAAAATATATCAAAATGCATGTGGGTACTCAAATGAAAGCTTTTGATGAGTGTAATATCAGAATGAGCTTATATTTTTAAAAATGTCAATAATTAAGGAATCATATTGTATTTTTCAATTTATGATATTTTTAGATATAAGCTCATTCTGATGTTACACGCATCAAAAGCTTTCATTTCAGTACCCACATGCACTTTTGATATATTTTTCATATATACATATACATAATATATGTAAATATATGAAAAATTGATGTGGGTACTCAAATGAAAGGTCTCGATTAGTGTAATATTGGGGTGAGCTTATATCTTTAAAAACGTAAATAGTTAAGAAAGTACAGTGCAATTTAACAAAATTCATCATCTAATAAAGTAAAATTTGATTTATTTACAGTTCACAAGTAACGGCAGTCACAAAGTGACTGCAAGGTTGCTAGTAATAACATTAATAATAATAATAACAATAATAAGATTAAATTGACGGTTGATTAAATCTCTAAGAAAAGAAGAGCAATTAATTTCTTCATTATTATCCATTTAGTAGTTATTCTTATCTGTAAAAAATTTTCAATCAATTTAATCCAGACTATGCATTTATTGCTGCTCACAACTTTTATCTGCTACTCAGCGAAATGAAATCAAGGTACATAAGTAATAAGTAAATTGAAAAAATAATCGAGTTGATCTAAAATCCGATTAAACTTTATTGTAATAAAAATTTCTTTTGTTGAAAAAAAAAAAAAAATTATTTGCGTTCTTCTTTCAGATTTAAATTTATTTAAAAAGGAGAAAAAAAAGTACTTTGCAGCGCGATCTAAAAAATGTAGAAAACCCACTGCATGTAACCTGTTATCGCGGGTAATTTAAAAACGTATGATTAGCCTCTAAAGTCCGCTCACGTGTTAATCACCGCTTGCGTACTAACCAATCGCGGCTCCCGAAGGAAAACTACGACGTGTCAAGGGTCGTTAGCAAGATTGCGTAATGTCTCTTGAGTATTATACACCTCAAAACTAGTTTCTCTGGGGGTTAGTAGAAGTAACTATGCTTAAAATCTATAAACGTCGCCCTTTATTGCTTATTAAGTATCAAAATTAATTATTGAATGCCTCTAGTCAAGATTTTCACATCTTTAAAGTAAAGGTACCGTCTTATGAATTTCGTCGTCCATCTTAGGGCATGAAATGAATTATAAGGTACCGGCGGGTAATATGGCCTAGCTGAGGGAGATATTGAAAAAAATAGAAAATATTGCATTTAATTATTGCAATGTATAATTAATTTTTAAATTAATACATTAGCCATTAAATATAATGGAGTAATGGTAATTTTTACCATAAACAAACACAAAATTAAATTTTTTCAAAAACCTTGCGAATAGGCCTTATTGTACTACGGTAGGGTAATAAGGCCTACGGGTTATACATACTGGAAATATTTATACTATACTTGATAAAATTGGTATTAGAGATTAATCATCACTTAAATTGACCAACAATACTTTTTAAGATGTTGATAAAAATTAGAACAATGATTTTAAGTTATTAAATATAAAATTATAAAAAATGTTTAACATTTACTTAAATCGTTTTTTAGGAATTGTTCTGCGCTACTTTAGCATATTTAGGATGATAGAATATAGAAGACAAGGAACGTTTTATCGGGACTCTATAAACTTATAGCGACATTTCTATGCTAGACGCTTCTACTAGAGAAGTCTTTAGCGAAAGCGGTTATTTTAAATAGCATATCTATCACTTAGGCCTCATTATCCGCGGTTACCTTCGAAATTCCTAGTTCGATCAATTCAAATTTTAACGAAAGTTATTAAGACAAGATGATAATTAAATCTATGAAACTTACCTTCCATTTCAGGTGTAGCCGAATGGCGTTTTTTTTTTTTTTTTTATGATTTTATCGGTATTTTTAGGTGGCGCTGCTTTGTTTTGGAATAAGCAAAATATCTCTTGAGTACAGAACTTCAATTATTAACTCCGGAAATTTTTATGTTTGTATGAAAAAATAAAAAAATATTCATTTTTACTTTGTGTAGATTTTCTAAAATTTTTTTTTTTAATTTATCAAACTAACTGTTATCATTTCAACATTCTTTTTCAAAATTAATATCGAATAACTTTTTGCTTTCTTTTTGTCACCTCTCAGATAACTTAATTTTTTCCGTGATTGTTCAATAATCGTACCTTGTAAATTTTGGGTATAAATCATCATAGTTCATCATCGTAAGCCCCCTCAGATTTTAAAATAGCATCAATGTCATCAATGAACGCATCAAAGATCTCGTCGTCGTTAATAATTGCGTTGATCTCATCAGCTTGTCCAATGATATTGTCGTCAACGTCTTTGTTTTTAGAGTCGCTCATAACCGAGATATCGGAGTCTGGACTCTCTATAACATCATTCTTCACCAAGTCCATCCAATCATCAGGCTCTTCACCAGTCAATTCACTGCGAGCGTTTTTACGTTTTTCCGAAGATCGCGGTACCTCCGTTACTACATTCTCCGATGATTTCAATAATGTCCGTAGTTTTTTGTGCTGCTGGATATTCTCCAGATCAATCGCTGAAGATCTTTCTTCTTGTTCAGGAGCTTCAGGCTCTTGGACTTGACCTTTAATTTGGTGCCGATATGTAGCTTGTTTTATAATGCTACTCAGCAATCTCTGGTTAGTCAACCACAGAGTGCAGACCAAAGCATTTCTTAATGAACAATGATTCAATTTGCGATTTTTATGGTGTGAACACGCTTTCGCAAGTATAACAGTAGGCAATTTAAAGTTCATCTGCTCTAAGATTAAGATATTAGTGTAGTTCTTTCCTGTAAATCTTTCTAAATATTTCTGTAATTTTTCATTTCTGATGTAAATATGGTTGAATTTTTCTAGAGTTTCGATTATTAGCTCTCGAGCATCTTGGGCTGAAATGTACCCTGCAGACCAGTCGATTTCGTAAACTGGTTCCATATATTTTAGATAATTCTCACGAAATGGCGCTGATAATTCAGATAAGGGATTTAGCGGTTTCACAATGTTGAATATTGGTCTCATGACTTTGTTGTTTTTTATAGGAACGATACAAAATTCTTTAATGAAATATGAACTTCCTAGTGCATTGTTGTCTGTATAGTAGCCGTTGTGATCAATTACGCAATCCATTTTTACTTTTTTTGTCGTAAAATTGTAGTTTACAATTGACTTGTAGTTGTCTTCTATCACAACTGATATTTGAACAGTGATGATTTGTGATGAACTCTTGGTCAGAATGAAAATTGCAAAGACATTAATGATGTCAAATATCAATTAGTTATCCATCTGTCGTTGCATATGACACGTTGTTGATTAGAACATGTCTTGCTTGATAAGTCCTGATCATAAAATATCTGGAAAACGGTTGACCCTAAAGGCCATCCCTGCAACATCCCGCTAATAGCTTTTCTATGCGTTTGAGCTCTTCGAGCTCAAAAGTCTGATAGAAGTTTGATAAAACAATATTTTTTAAATTTTCAAACTGCAATAACTTTTGAATGAATTAACCGATTTTCAAGTGGTTGGCGGCATTCAACGCAGCTTTTTAAGCCTCATAAAGAATTTCTAAGTTTAAATTGATCAAACTAAAAATTTCGGAGTACTTCCAAAAAAACACTTTTTTCGGTTTCCTTTCCTTCCAGATATCTCTCGAACGAATGAACCGATTTTGACTGGATTAGCGGCAATCGACGTGGTTTTTCAAAGAGCTGATGAGTTTTTGGAAATGATCAATCGAGCCGTTTAAAAGTTACTCCAAAAAACCACTCGAAAAAAAAATCTTTTTCACGGTTTTTTTTAGATTTCTCGAAATCTATCAGTCCGAATCAGTCCAAATTGTATTCAAAATCTAAGTTTGGTCGAGCCCTTTCGAATGGCATCAACCGCGATAAAATCGGTCAAACCATTCGACAGTTATAGGAGGTTTACATACCTACACACACGCAGACATAGTGAAAACTCGATTTTTGAAAAATGGGGTGAAACCAATAATTTCTTGATTTTTGAAAATTTTCAATTTTCTTAGCTAATTTCAATAGTTAAAAAATATTCTCAATGCTCAAAATAATCGTATTGACAATCATTAATTAACGCTGTAATCATTTTTCGTAATTTGCCGTTGTAAACGAGTCTTCATCATCAGAAGTGTCATTTTTCAGTCTAGGAAATATCTTGATCATGGTCAATAATCATGACATCATCATCTGATTAACTGTCATCCCAGATGAGCCTAATTGGATCTGATTCCACATTTGGCTCATGGAAATCCAAGTTAAGTTTAATGATATCTGATCCTTTGTATGAATCGTCGCTTTCACGACAAACTGGTGCAGCATTACCGTTTGAGCCGTTAATTTCAAATTGATCTTTTACTCAACTGTTCCTACGATTAACATATCTCTGGCATCTTGAAGCTCTATCTAAATCAAGCCTTGGGCTTGAACTTAACAAACTTATTACATCGGGTGAGCGATTGCCGTCAATGTTTGAAGATTGCAACATTTGGCTTACTAAAATTATCATTTGATTCTTCAAGGTTATCTTCAGATTGCAAACTCCCGTCACCAACCGACTCGTTATCATAGATTTCTAGACTTAACATCTGGAGTGTCTCTTCCAGAGGTGATGCCTTTTAACTCATCTTCTTTTGGTTTGCCTTGAATAGTCCGACAAGTCCAGCTTACATCAGCCTCTTCAAGCTCTTCAGATCCCATCCAATGACTGCTACCAATCGCAACCGAATCATTGTCATCGTTCTTAATCTTCTTTAACTTCTCTCTCTCGTCGTCAATTTGCTTATCGAGAAGTTTAACAATTTCCCAAAGTTTTAGGAACTCTTCATTACTAACAAGCTCATATTTGGTCCCAGTTGCATCTTTGCTTATCAAATACGCTTTTGATATGCTGAATTTATTTCTTACAATTTTGAAATGCATATCTTCATAATTTTCATTGTTGTCCATGTCTACCCAGTTTTTGTAACGAAATGTCGAATTTACATAGCTTTTCATTTCGACTCTCACTCTTCCGTCGGGTAGGTTGATGATTTTGCACTCGATCATGGAGACGGAAAGAGAATTTTTTAAGAACTTTGTTATTTGTTTATTTATTCTCTCGATATCGTTCTCCGTTAGATGCATCTTTTGCATATGTCTTCTCAATGAACTCTTCGTGAGAGGTAACTTTGCCCTCGATAGCAAGTGAGCTGTGAACATAGCTGTTTTCACGACGTGATGACTCATAGTGTTTTTGCTCCAGGTCTTCAAGGTTACAACACTTTCAGGTAACTTAAACCCGAATTGATCCAAGCTAGTCATAGAATAATTAGTCCGTGTAAATCTCTTAAAATCTCTTATTTGCACTTCCTTCAACACATAAATACTCGGTGCTTTTTGAAACTTATGGGATATAATCTGACGGGCTTTTTTCATCGAAACATCGCCATCAGCCCAATCTAAGCCATGAATGTTGCGAATCGACCTGATGTACTAATTCTTGAAATATTCTGGCAATTGTCTCCATGAGAAGGGTTGCTTCATGATATGATGCACAGGTTTGAACACTTTGTTGTCCATGATGCGAATTATGCAGAATTCTTTGATGATGAAGTTCAAATGCCATTCCTCGTCGGTAGCTATCTTATTGCCAACAAAATCCAAAACGTAATCCATTTTTTGTAAACAATTCTTTAGATTTCAAATGTTTTGTCCTGCAAAACACAATTAATAGTGGAAGAACTGATTTTTTCTTTCAGTTACAAGTGGTATGTTGCAAGACGTCTTCTATCAGTAATCATTCGTTAATGATCATGATTTGAGACAATTTCTTTGTAGAAAGGTTAAGTCACATTGAGCTTTCTATTGCCAATTTCAGATCACTTATTTTATTCTTTTAGACATTTTACGGTTGACCACGAATGAGTCAAAAAAAATGTGCAGTTTCTCAATAGTTACCTTTAAAAAAATTTGTTGATAGTATAAGGCACCCGAAGGGTAATAAGGCCTAAGTGATAGAAATGCTATTTAAAATAACAGCTCCCGCTAAAGCCTTCTCTAGTAGAAGCGTCTAGCATAGAAATGTCGCTACAAATTTATAAAGTCCCGATACAACGTTCCTTGTCTTCTATATTTCATCATCCTAAATATGCTAAAGTAGCGCAGAAAAATTCCTAAAAAACGATTTGAGTAAATGGTAAACATTTTTTATAATTTTATATTTAATAATTAAAAATCATTATTCTAATTTTTATTAATATCTTAAAAAGTATTGTTGGTCAATTTAAGTGATGATTTATCTCTAATACCAATTTTATCAAGTAAAGTATAACTATTTCCAGTATGTATAACCCGCTGGCCTTATTACCCCACTGCAGTAAAATAAGGCCTATTTGCAAGGTTTTTGAAAAAATTTAATTTTCTGTTTGTTTATGGTAAAAATTACCATTACTCCATTATATTTAATGGCTAATGTATTAATTTAAAAATTAATGATATATTGCAATAATTAAATGCAAAATTTTTTATTTTTTTCAAAATCTTCCTTAGCTAAACCTTATTACCCGCCGGTACCTTATCTTCATAAGTCGTAGCAGCTGAATAAAAAAATTCTCAATACTTCAAACAATCAGATTTCAATTAGTAATCAATACGTTAATAATCTTTCATCTTTTGTCTTTGTAACTAATCGCCCAGTCTTCATCATCAGAATTGTCATTCATAGATCTTTTGGACATTGGTCTAGGATAATCATCATCAACAATTACGTCACCTTCTGATGAATTGTCATCCCAGATCAGCCGAATGGGATCTGATTTATCATAAAACCCATGGTGATCCAACTTAAATTTAATTTTTTCTGAATCGTTATTTTTACGACGAACCGGTAAAGTATTATTCCTTGGGTGAATAATTTCTAATTGATCTAATTCCAACAAACTGTCCCTACGATTAATAGACCCCGGGTTCCCAGAGGCTCTATTTAAATCAAGCCTTGGACTTGAACGGATTTCACGACCAATGCTATCAGAATTCAAATTTTGAGATCTTGATAATGAGCCTTGCAGTTTTTTATGTTCATAAATTTGGTCAACATCAGAATCACTTCCAACTTCGATTACATTTGGATTTACTTGATTGTTTTCAACTATTTCACGGTTATTGGGCGATCGCATTGGATTTTTAGATCTATCAAATGACTTACGAAATTTCTTATGCTGATAAACATTGTCAAAGTCAGAACTTCTCTCAAATTTCGGACTTTTGTGAGCTTTAGGACTTCTGTTGAGATTTGGACTCCATCTACTTGTACCAGGTTCCATCTTGATGTCATCGATCGAAGTCCATCCATTATAGTTAATGTCTATTTCAGAATCAACGTCTGGACCTTCTCTTCCAGAGTAGCTTTCCTTTGTCTGTCTAAACTCATCTACTGTGGAGTCACTTTCGTAATTGGCATCCTCTTCAGTTTCCATCCAATGATTGCTACCGCTTGCAGCCCAATCATCGTCACTGTTGTCAATTGGACTGATCCTCCCTGGGTTAATTCCTTCAACCTTATCCAATTCTGATGAAGCGTCGCTAACATTAGCAAACTTCTCCTGATTCTTTCTCTCATCATCTATTTTAATCTTGAGTAGTTCCACAATTTCCCAAAGTTTTAGAAACTCTTCATTACTAACAAGCTCATATTTGGTCCCAGTTGCATCTTTGCTTATCAAATATGCTTTTGATATGCTGAATTTATTTCTTACAATTTTGAAATGCATATCTTCATAATTTTCATTGTTGTCCATGTCTACCCAGTTTTTGTAACGAAATGTCGAATTTACATAGCTTTTCATTTCGACTCTCACTCTTCCGTCGGGTAGGTTGATGATTTTGCACTCGATCATGGAGACGGAAAGAGAATTTTTTAAGAACTTTGTTATTTGTTTATTTATTCTCTCGATATCGTTCTCCGTTAGATGCATCTTTTGCATATGTCTTCTCAATGAACTCTTCGTGAGAGGTAACTTTGCCCTCGATAGCAAGTGAGCTGTGAACATAGCTGTTTTCACGACGTGATGACTCATAGTGTTTTTGCTCCAGGTCTTCAAGGTTACAACACTTTCAGGTAACTTAAACCCGAATTGATCCAAGCTAGTCATAGAATAATTAGTCCGTGTAAATCTCTTAAAATCTCTTATTTGCACTTCCTTCAACACATAAATACTCGGTGCTTTTTTAAACTTATGGGATATAATCTGACGGGCTTCTTTTACCGAAACATCGCCATCAGTCCAATCTAGGCCATGAATGTTGTGAAGCAACTCGGTATACTGAGTCTGGAAATAGGGGGACAGTTTCCGCCATGAGAATGGTTGCTTTACGATGTGATGCACAGGTTGGTACACTTTGTTGCCCGTGACGCGGACTATGCAGAATTCTTTTATGATAAAGATCACTTTCTGGGTTTTTCCGGTAATTATGTTGTAGCCAATGAAATCCACAACGTAATCCATTTTTATCAAAAGATTCTTGAAATATTTAAACAATCGTTGATTTGTTTACGTTCAATTTAAATAATGTAGGTTGTCTTCTACTAGTAATCATTTGGTAGTAGTCATGCTTTGTGACAACATCATAGAAAGAAAGTTGAGTCGCATGAGCTATTTCTATTGCTAATTATCAATCAGTCATTTAGTTTTCTTGGACATTGTATGGTTGACTATTTGTAAGTCGCAAATCGTTGTTTGATTCGTCAAAACTTTCTAATGTGTCGTAATTTAGCTTGATCTGGTCATATATGATCACATTAGCCCATTTTTTAGTAGATTCCATAAAAAGTTCAAAGATGAGCTTAATCGGGCGAGTAGTTTGGGAACAAGATTTTGAAATTTTGAAAATCCTAAAAATTTATGTTTTTACTACTTTAGCTTGATACAATTACTGAATTAGACAATATATCGAAATTCGGTAAGTTTTATCGTAAAGATCGTTTATTAGGGGGTTATATCCACTTGTAATTTTGAAAAAATCGAAATTTTTTTTTTTCATATTTTGAATGTATATATATATATATATATATATATATATATTCGAGAATATTGTCTGTAAATTTCAAAGTAATCTCGTAAATATTTTCGGAGTAATGAGCGTATTTGTAAAGACGTCTCCGAGCGTTTGAAAGTAGGTGGAACCGTAATTTGAATTAATAGTTAAAACTTTAAATGCGTTTTTCTCGAAACGATGTTTTCAAAGTCGGTGAGGAATATTTCTCCGAAACGGCTTGACCGATTGACTTGAAATTTTAGCAGGATCTTCTTAGATACTTTTGTCAGATAATGATCGAAGGAATAAAGTTTCTGATAAAAATTTCGATTTTTTAAGTCACTATAAAGTGTAAATTTTCGTGCAAAAAAAGATTTTTTTTTGTTGGGAAGCCGGCATTTTGTCTAAAACCAAAATTTTGACTATTTCTTCGATTATTACCTGTATTTATCTATCCTAAAAGCAATCATTTTGGTTTTTTTTTTATTTAAAATAATTTGGATCAGAGATATCTTCCTCACCGCCAGACACCTTTTTGTGGAGGACCTTCAGGAGATCTTCTACAGTAACGACAGAACCTAATATTTTTATTAATAAAATATGAATTCTTAGAATACGTTAAATTCGCTAAATGTTCATATATTTTATGTATATATTCAATAAAAAGCCTCTCCAGAAAAAATTAACAAAAAAACACATTTTTTCGAACTTACAAGTGGATATAACCCCTTAAGCTTAAATTTTCACTACCTAGAAGTGGGAATAGCTTTAATATTACTCATTTTAGTTTATTTAAAGAGACAGTTTTACTGTTGCAACCGTTTTGTTAGAATCATTTGCTATATTATAGTATAAATATTATATAGATTTATAATATGAATGTAATTGTAATTTTTTTGATTAATAAAAAATTATTATTATTATTATTATCTTCAAGAGAAGTCTACTTCCATTTCGGCTGCCGAATGGTCTTTTTTTTTTTTTATTTATTAACAAAATGATCCACAGCAGAAATTTTCTTCTGAATAATTCAATCAATTTAGAATCATCTACTAAGCAAATTTATTAGTTCTTCAATCTACATCAGAGAATTTTATGGGTAGTCATTGGATGCGACTAATCCAGAAAAAAATTATCTCTTATCACAACTGACCAATTTATAATTACTAGAAAGTCGAACGCGCTTTGCGCGCTTCTGTAAGAATTTTTATTATCGGCAATTTAATTAATCAATATTTAGACAAATTTTATTCATTAATATTCAACCGTCACCATAGTAACTGTTGCTATGGTGACCAAATTAGTTACCATAGCAACGAAAAGCGACAACAATGAAAATGTCTAGTTTATTTTGTGATCAAAACGTTTCAAATTACCATTGAAATCGCATTTAAATAGCTTATCTTTTAGCATTACTCATTATCCTTTTCAGATTCTAATATTTCTTCAATATCATTTATAAAGTGATTAAAACATTTTTCATCGTTGAGAATCGCTTCATATCTATCAATTTTTTCAGCATTTTGACTTTCGATTCTTTCATCATCCGTATCAACATCTTCGCTATCGGAGTCGTCAATTACCAAATAATCAGACTTTGGACTCTCCGAGATATCTTCATAACTCGCATTTGCATCAGCAGGTACTAATTGATACCCAGATTCGTTAGATCATTTCAAAATTTGATTCACCACTTTATCATATGGTTCTCCAACTCTAGGTTGATCTTCTTGCAAACGGCTATCTTCAGATTCCAAATCTGCAGAAATTTCCAATGACCTACGCCGTTTTTGATGTTGGTCATCATATTCAACATCAGAATCTCTGTCAACTATATTGTTTTTGTTTTCAAAGTTCTTTTGCAATTGCAAATTTTCCGTAGTTGAATTTCTAGATCTTTTCAACGGATTAAGAAATTTCTTACGCTGATCAACTTGATTATCTACAGGATCGTGAACGGCTACTTCCATTCGACTGTTACTCGCTTTACCTGGAAGTTGATGACTTCTTTTAGCTGGAGTTTCATTCTTTATTACCGACTCTTTTATCAACCATTCCACCATCTGCAAGGCTATTTTCTGAGCACACATTCCAGTTTTATCGTCTTTATGATAATTGCATGAACTATCCAATGAGTCACTTTGCACCCGATATTGCCGTTCAACCAAATTTATAATATTTTTGTACTTAATCCCAGTAAAAGTTATCAAATGTTTTTGGGTTTCTTTTGATTTTACAAAGATAATTTCTGCATCATCCAAAGTTTCAATAATCAGATGTCGAGCGGCTTGTAAGGATATATTTCCCTGGGCTCACTTTATTCCATATTGACTGTTGTGATTTTTCTCGTAAGATCGTATAAACTTCGATAAATTTTTATAAATTTTCGACGGAGGCTTGACAATTCGGTGGATAATTTCTACGTCATCTTGGATTGAAATTATGCAAAATTCTTTGATAATAAGATAGCTGTCGTTTTGAAAGTAGTAATCGTTAAAATCAATGACACACTTCTTCATCTTGATCAATTAAGTTTTCCTTTTCTTCTATAACTGCTATCATTTCATCAGTAATGTTCTTCTGCAATGTTTGGGTAAAAGAATCAACTTTCTAATAAAAATCATCATCACCCATCAATTATCTATTCTTTTCCCATTGTAACTTTAACGTTGGACGATAACTACCCAATAAGACGTTCTTTCAACAAAAAAAATGTTCTCAAATATAATTATCTCAATTATCAATTAATCTCAAATTTCTCAGTAATATCTGCTTTGTTTTGATGCTCGCGAATCTTCTGTTGACCCAGATAAGTTATCAAAATCTAAATCTCTGTCAAAATTACTTGAGTTACCATCAGAACTGCCAATTACGGTCTTGTCTTCTAGAAGTCTACGTTTTAGATTGTATGAACTTTTAAGACTCATTTCTGATGATGAATCAGAGTCTTCAGAATCAATTACGGAGTTTCTACCAAATTCACTGGAAGGCAAAGTCTCAACAGATTCAGGTACTGAAATAACCGACCCAGAATTGAAATCATTGTTTCTTAATCTTAAATCTGCTGTATCTGATTCATCTTCATCAAATTCCATGATAATTGGTTCAGAATTCAAGTCATCGGTTTCTGATTCATCTTGCAAACCATAACTTCCACTTTCATCTGTATCAACGTCTAAATTTCGATTCAAATTATCTTCTTCTGGAAACGAATAGATACTAGGTTCATAATCATCAAAAGGAACCTTCATCGAATCAGTTTGTTGAAATCTTCCACCATCAAATTCAAACCTATCATCTTCACAATTTTTCCGCGTTGATTCTAGTCCCGTAGTCATATCAGCAATCCTATCTAGTTTTCTCTCTTCATTTCTAATCATTTCATTGCACTCTAGACTCCCTGCAAGACTGACTGCATCAGACACAAATGACTGACCATCAGAAACTCTATCAAACAGGCTTCGGTCATCATCAGACGAGCTGGCATAATCTGAGTCGTTCTTCAAGTCTTCAAGTTCTTTCAACAGCTTCGCGTGGATTTGCCGGTACCTCTCGATCTTTGAATTCAACGATTCAAATTCTCCGTAACTTAGTAGCGAGCTGCTTTGAGAAGCGTTTGATCTAACCTCATCAGCTAAACCCTTCATTTCTTCCAGCAATTCGAGATCCAGCAGAGGCTTGCAATTTGCATTCTTAGGCGCGAATGACTTCTGCATCAGCCATTCGACCATACTAAGCGCGTCTGTCACGACGCAGCAGTTCTTCTTGCTCACGTGGTTGGAACAAAGTGCAGGCGACACCTTTTGACAGGAGTTGTAACCTCGTGATTCTAAACAGACCACGTTGTTGAAGGGAATCCCGGTAAATTGTTTCAGATATTCTTTTCTCGAGTCATTCTTCAGGTAAATAACTCGTGCTTGCTTAAGAATTTCGACAATAACATTGAAAGCGTCGTTTACTGTGCAATTACCTCGGGAATAATCAATTCCGTATTTTTTATTGAAACGCTTTTCATATTGTTTTTGATACGAAACTGGCAATTTGTTCCATGCATACGGAGGATTAACGACATCAGCTTTCGGTTCAAGGGGCTTTCTGCAGGAGATTGGAATCAAACAGAATTCTTTTATCATGTACTTCTTTTTTGGCACGTAATAGCCGGTGAAATCCATTACGTAATCCATGATTGGTTCAATAAATCTGCTTCTAAATAAAGAATGAAAATACGTTAATTTTTTTCTTGTACGTCCTTTCGTTAGAAATTAATTTGTCTTTGTCAATTCTTCTATCAAAACTGATTAATTAATAATCATGCTTTGTGGTGATGTTTAAGTAAAAGTGTTGACTGCCAAAGATTTACTGTTGTCAATTTTCATTCGGTCATTTTGTTTACAATGTTTATTCACTGTCAGGCATGAGTTAATCATTGATCATTTACATTATTAAGAGAATAAGAAAACTTATTTAGTAACAAAATATTTTGTCATTTATTTGCAGAAAAAAAAATATTTTTTATCCATCGATATTATTTGTTACAGTTTAATAAATGATTTTTTTATTTTAAATAAATTATATTAATGAGATCCACGCGAGTAGTCACATTTTTAAAACTTCCTGTAAATTTGGAGATTCAGTCAATATTAGGAGTAGGTTGTCATAAAATCCGATATTAAATCACTTCTACATCACATACAGAAGATTCTTACCACATTTGAAGCTTACAGGAGCTACAGCTCGGAAATTGAAATTTTAATGTTAACATCTAAGACTGAACTCAGATTTTAAACACGATTTAGACCGACTCAGACTAGTAGATTTTAAGAAATCTAAAAAAAACTACGAAAAAAATTTTTTTCATATGTGGTTTTTTTAGAATAACTTTTAAACGGTCGGACCGATCAATTCAAAAAACTAATCAGATCTTAACACCAAAAAACCACGTCGATCACCGCCAAGCCGGTCAAAATCGTTTAATTCGTTCGGGAGTTATCGTTGACGAAAAAAATCGAAAAAGTGTTTTTTTGGGATTAAGGTACCGGCGGGTAATAAGGCCTAGCTAAGGGAGATTTAAAAAAAATTTGAAAATATTGCATTTAATTATTACAATGTATCATTAATTTTTAAATTAATACATTAGCCATAAAATATAATGGAGTAATGGTAATTTTCACCATAAACAAACACAAAATTAAGTTTTTCAAAAACCTTGCGAATAGGCCTTATTTTACTACGGTAGGGTAATAAGGCCTGCGGGTTATACATACTGGAAATAGTTGTACTATACTTGATAAAATTGGTATTAGAGATCAATCATCACTTAAATTGAGCAACAATACTTTTTAAGATGTTGATAAAAATTAGAACAATGATTTTTAATTATTAAATATAAAATTATAAAAAATGTTTACCATTTACTCAAATCGTTTTTTATAAATTCTTCTGCGCTACTTTAGCATATTTAGGATGATGAAATATAGAAGCCAAAGAACGTTGTATCGGGACTTTATAAACTTGTAGCGACATTTCTATACTAGACGCTTCTACTAGAGAAGTTTTAGCAGAAGCGATTATTTTAAATAGCATTTCTATCACTTAGGCCTTATTACCCGCGGGTACTTTACTTCGAAATTCCTAGTTTGATCAGTTCAAACTTAAAAATTCTTTATAGAGCTCAAAAAATTGCATCGAATGCCGTCAACCAGGTGGAAATCGGTTCATTCATTCGAAAGTTATTGCGGTTTGAAAACTCAAAAAATCTTTTTTTTAAGTCCTATCAGACTTTTGAGCTCGGAGAGCTCAAAATGACATGAAAATTATATTTTTGAGCTCGAAGAGCTCAAAAACATAATAAATTCAATTTTGAGCACTTAAGTACAAAATTAGCAAGAAGTTGCAGGGACGGCCTTTAGGGTCAACCGTTTTCCTATTTTTTGTTTTTTTTTTAGTGACCAAATTATGTAAGTTCAGCATAACTTGATACAAAAAAAGGACCCTTTTACGAAATAATTAACTGTTTACAGAAGGATATGTATAATTAAACTATGCATTTGATCGAGTCTATCGTAATTTAGAACCGTCTAAAACAGTGATACCTTAATTACCATCACAAGCTTGCAATTAACTCTTGTTTGTTGATTGCTCACTTCATCAACTAAACAGCGATATCTTTCTCCCGCCGTCACTTTTAATAATTATTAAATTAGAAGCTCTTTATCTAATTAATTACGTATAAAAATTCCCAGGTACATTTATCACATTTAATAAGATTGAATTATTAGTATAAATTTCGTTGAAATGATTATTAATATTAACAGTAACATTCGGCAATAAAAAAGTTGCGGGTCGATCGTATCCAGTTTTTCCAGCCCAAGCAGCACTCGCACGTATAGATCGAGCTGTTTGCTGTAATTAAGGTAATTTGTTATGCACCAAGTGCATTATTTGAACAATGCTCAGCAGCTTTAAACCCAGGTGATTCGTGACAGCTAAATGACTGCATGAAGGATTTTATAATTGTGTTATGTTTGTTTGTTGCTTGTGCTCAAGTACCAGCTGTTTATAATCACGATCCTTGTATGTTTATCTATTTATTGAAGTATGCATGTATATTAGGGTGGGTCAAAAAAATCGAATAATTTATTTTTGATTTTATACTCTGAAAAATAGGTTCGTAGACACCTAAAAAGAATTCTCTCCAAGTATAAGCTCTTAATTATAACGGGAAGGTCCTCCGCTTTGCGGGTTTCTATTTTTTTCGAATAATCAGATAAAAAAATTTATATCTCGCTTCCAACTGCTTGGAAAAATATTCCGTGGCATAGATTTTGTGAGAAATTGAATGCTTTACAAAAAAGGTCTCTTATGACTTTTTCAAAAACTCAACCGATTAAAAGATATTCATAGTTGAAGTTTGGCTATTTTAAGGAAAATATTCGTTTTTATTATGAATTTTATAAGTCGATGAAAAAAATTATTTCGGATTGCGGAACTCATGATTTTGTAGGAAATTTACTGCTCTACAAAAATGGTCTCTTATGATTTTTGATTAAGTGAAGCCGTTACGAGATATTCATCGTCAAACATTAACGAATATCAATATTTCCAGTTTTTGATCAATAATTCGATAAATTTTAATTTAAACTATGAGTTTCAGGAAAATTTACATAAATTTGAGTTTCGATCGATAAAGAAATGTTATAAACAATTTTTTTAATATTGTTTTCAGTCTTGAGCTTGTTTGATTGCATTAAAACAAGAAATTAGAGCATTTTTTTCGACATATAGCCAATGATTAGTTTAATTTGAAGTGAATGACATATTTCTTTGTCAAATTTAATATGAAAAGTATTGAATCAAGTGAGAAACAACCAGTATTTAACTTTTTTATAGATAAATTTTTTATTGAATTATCAATTGCAATATAATTGTCTATATTTTTAACATAACAGTACGCTATTACTATAAATAATTTCTTTTATTACAATTTGGGAATGTTTTTGATGTTCTTTGACAACTTGCAATAAGTACTGGAATTGTTCTTCATTTTTGTCAAGCATTGATTATATTCACTGACTAATGCAACAGCTCGCTCTGCTGAATCATTGACAACTTTTAGTTGTTGAAAGTATTCTTTATTTTCGAGATAACTCTCATTAGTAGGCCATAATTCAACATCGACATCAAGAAAGTCATACGGTAGATCGAAGATTTTGAAAAGATTTAATGACTTTTTAGACACAAAGTCACTCAGAGTTCTCTGCGCCAATGAATTCAAATCTTTTTAGCAATTACAAATCTTTTAGCTTTAGAATCTGTACCTTCACGAGTATTAACAGCTTCAACAATACTTTTTTACTTCTAATGGAACGCCATCGTCAAACAGTGATAAAATGGCAAGTTCATCGCTCAAATACCATAAGTGCGAAATCATTTTTTCACACGTAGCTGAAGAAATCAAAGGATTGATATGTTTGTACTCCAATAAATTTTTCATAAACTGCAAGTCATGATAAGCAGCAGTTGTTGCAGAAGTTGATGAAAACCAAGCTTTTAAATACAATGTGACTATAAAAATACAGAAATGAGGAAGACCATGCAATTCTTTCTGAGAGAGTTTGAATTCATCTCTGAATAGATACATTTTCAAACTATAAATGGCCTTAGCCATCCATCTAGCATGATGAACAGCACCAGGACGTTTGAAAGAAATCTTTTCTTGAGGCATTTCTCCAAGGAAAATCAATGATAATTCCAATAATTCTTTATCTAACTTATTATAACATTTCTTTATCGATCGAAACTCAAATTTATGTAAATTTTCCTGAAACTCATAGTTTAAATTAAAATTTATCGAATTATTGATCAAAAACTGGAAATATTGATATTCGTTAATGTTTGACGATGAATATCTCGTAACGGCTTCACTTAATCAAAAATCATAAGAGACCATTTTTGTAGAGCAGTAAATTTCCTACAAAATCATGAGTTCCGCAATCCGAAATAATTTTTTTCATCGACTTATAAAATTCATAATAAAAACGAATATTTTCCTTAAAATAGCCAAACTTCAACTATGAATATCTTTTAATCGGTTGAGTTTTTGAAAAAGTCATAAGAGACCTTTTTGTAAAGCATTCAATTTCTCACAAAATCTATGCCACGGAATATTTTTCCAAGCAGTTGGAAGCGAGATATAAATTTTTTTATCTGATTATTCGAAAAAATAGAAACCCGCAAAGCGGAGGACCTTCCCGTTATAATTAAGAGCTTATACTTGGAGAGAATTCTTTTTAGGTGTCTACGAACCTATTTTTCAGAGTATAAAGTCAAAAATAAATTATTCGATTTTTTTGACCCACCTAATGTATATATATATATATATATATATATATATATATATATATATATATATATATATATATATATATATATATATATATATATATTATATATGCACATGCGAGTGTGTTGTTTGCTGGCGCAGGTTTACTGGTTAATGTCGGCTGATTAATGAATTATTTATTCAACAGCGCCAAACAAATACAAAAAATAAATAAAATATTGTAATTATCAATATTTATAAACAATAGTCGTTTGATTCGAGACTTATTTTTGGTTTTCATCAGCTCGCTCGCGAGATTTGTCTGCTCGGCTTAGCGAATAAATAAATTACAGTAATATAGCAAGTACCGATAAAGTGAAGCATCTGGTTTAAACAAACAAACGTGTCAAAAAATTAATAAATAATCAGCGACGTGTCACGCGTTGATGGGTTTTAATGTTTTGTTCCGCGTAAAGTAACATCGGCGATAACAAAAACGGTAACAAGGCGCTCGCCCTGGAAAAAGGACTGGTTGCAATAAATAGCAATGTTGGTTAAGCCGTACTGACGTGGGTTTTTTTGGTTCTGTTAGTGAGCAGACGATCGACCGATGCGTCTCGCAATGGACCGTGGAGTCTCGTTATTATACTTGAGTGTTTATTTGAAATAATTTAAATCAAAATCGTTATTCGTTGTGATGATTTGTGAAAAGTTGCACAGAAAAAAAGGCTCACTTAATCAAGAAAATATTTTTTTTCCTTATTATTTTCTTTAGCGAAAAAAAACCTTTTTTTTGACACAAGAAATTTCATGAATTCCAAGAAAATTAATTTTCTTGCTATAAGAAATACGTATCTTGATCCAAGAAAATTTATTTAACTCAAGAAAATCTTCTTGTATTGAGAAAATTTAGCCTCTTGCTCCAAAAAATTTCGTTCTTGGTAGAAGTAAATGTTCTTGCCTTGAAAAAATTTCTCTCTTGCTCCAAAAAATTAAATATCTCGATAGTAAATTTTCATTAATATTTTTATTAACTAACATGTCAAATTGGAAGAACAAATAATATTAAATCATTTTTTTTCATTCAATATGTAAAATTGCACGCTAAAATAGTATAAAATGGGTATCAAATGTTCAAGAGGAAAATTTTCTCAAGGTGAGAATTTTGTTCTCCAGTCAAGAAATTTTTCTTTCTGTGTGGTCAATTTTTGCGTCATTAAGGCTGATAATTAATCACTGAGCTGTGTTTCGAGAGCCGATCGTTTTTGTGGATGTTGACCGAGTACTTCATCGAGGATTTAATCTTGTTATTAAAAATTTATTGAAAAGTTTATTGCCCGAGATGAAAAATTCCCTTACAAAGATCGAGACATTGCTCAAGAATATTACCATCATTCAGAAAGCTTGAGTTAAAATAATAGAGAGAAAAAAAAGTTTTAAATAGTTACTACCATCAGAAAATCAGAAATAGATACGGCCAGTTCGGAGATTAGGTCATTGTTCATTTTTAGCCATGTCAATCGATTACATTAAACATTAATGTATTTAAGTAGTATTCATAGAATAGCTTACTTTGAAAAAGAGCCGTATGAATTACTCTTAATCAAATAAATTAGTATTTTCCATCTCTACATAGAAAAACTCACATAGAAAAATCTATACACGGGATATATTTACCCTGCAAAAAATAAATAGCACTTTTACTACCCTATAACTGTTTCGTTTAAAAGTTGAGTGCACGAGTAAAGTACGTTAGCAAATCATTGAGCTGTAAATCGTGAAACGGATTTTATGTTTTATCTCAAACTCCGAAGATCAAGTGTTTATTTTTTTGTATTACGTTAACAAGTATACCAATTTGTCATTTATGCAGAGCCTTATCGCCATAAAAATAAATCCATGATTCAAAATATAACCGCTACCTTTTTTAGCTGAAGGTATACTAGTATATTTCCGTTAATTAGTCGCGTGTCAAGTTACGCGCTAGAGTTTGACGTCACTAGTACCCCTACTCCTAGGCTGTAAGCTGAGCGAGCGGCCTGAGCTAGAGAGTGGGGGCCGCTCCGTCCTCACTCTAGCTCGAACTGCGGTCGAGTAAACATCGCCTTAAATTATTGTAAATTCGAATTATTGAAGAACTGCTTACAATTTCGGTTTAAAGACACAACAATACACTTTTTAAATAAATAAATATTGAGATAATTAATAAATAATTAATTTAAAATATTTAAATCCTAAAAAAAAATGTATTATCTCCATTAATTCTCCGCAAAATTTTATTTTTATCAAACCAATTGTTTTTATAACTTTTGAATAATACTTTTATCTTACTTGACGAAAGCATGCAGGATTAACACGTTTAGGTAGATTTTGTAAATTAAAATACGTTCTTTAAATATGTTATCACGCGTGAATTGTTCCAGCAGATGTAAAAAAAAATGATTAAGTTTAAAAAAAGGAACAATAGTTGGAAAAGCACAAAGCTTGTGGAGGAGGAAAATCTATGGAATATCCTCTTGAGAATTTTTCAGCGCTAGAGGCGGAAGGGACCGAAAAGTGATTATGTATCTATATGTATATGATACGAAAGGTTAAAGGAGAGCGAAAAAGACAAAGAGAAAAGAAATAAAGAGAAAAAAGATTTTAGTTTGTGGATGTGCAGGGTGCCGTATTAAATGGTGGTGCTTTCGTACTTTTACGATGGATTTGCGCGGACAAAGCTCCCAAACTCGTTGCTCTGAGGAAGCGACCCATAAATTCTACAAGAGAAATTCTTGTGGGAATGATAGTGTGGGCTGCATTCAGGATAGTCATTCTGCCTTTTTAGACAAAGAAGAGTAATCCTTACTAAATATGGGCTTGATCTACTTGTCAACAAGTTTCGTTTTTATTATCTGTTTCTTTACCGCCTAAGTTTTTCGTTTTTATTTAATATTTTATAAATATTCTTATAAGCATACAAAATTAAATTGAGTAAATAAGAAAAAATTTTTTGCGTGTTTTTATGATAGAATAGGTTTTTTAAAATTAAATTTAGAATTATTGGGAAAGTCTTGATTTTTCACATGCTTTTTATTGATAGCCAATTTTCAAGATGTTTTCCGAGTATATTGATAGGAGGATTTAGTTCTTATTTTAAGAGAATTGAATTACTTGAAATCAAAGTTTATTTTATAGTTAACAAATATTTCTTTCGTGGTAACAATCATATATTTCAACCAAATCAGATTTGTCAACTATAAATAAATGGTATGTTTGAATATACTCAAAGCAATGATTTTTAGTTTTAGACTAGGAAAGTAGTAAAAATAGACATATCGAACGTTTAGGGTAAAATGGGCACTTCTTTTGAAATTATTAATTATAGTGAAATTAACAATGACAGTAAAGTTAGCCGACATCTAAAAATTTTTAGAATTTTTTTTATTGAAAAAATTATTAAAAAAAATTTTTTTTTTAAATTTCATTTGCAAAAAATTCGAAAAACTGTAAGTGCAATTAAAAAAAATATTATTTAGTTCTAATTTAACACAAATTTAAGCAAAATAAAAAAATAAAAAATGTCGACTAACTTTATTATTATAAATTAACAGACAGCTGTAAATTTTTTTGACTTTTATAACAATAAAATTATTATGAAAAAAAATGTAATTAAAAAATTCCACGTCTAAAAATTAAAAAAAATTACAAGTGCAAATTTTTTTTTTTTAAGTATGTTTTTTATCGTCAACCTGTAATAAAAATTTAAAAAATTGACAAATGTCTGCTGACTTCAGTATCATAATTATTAATGTCTATTAGTAAACTATTCCAATTTATCTCAGCATATATATATATATATATATATATATATATATATATATATATATATATATATATATATTTTATTTATTTCTATAAAAAATAATTTAAATAATAATAAAAGACAATGTACTGAAATATGGATATAAGAATCTAACGGGATAAAATAAGTGGCGACCGTAGCGGCACCAAGCGTAATTAACTCAAAGCGAGATTTGTTAATAGTTAACAAATCTTTATTTAAATGAAATAAATGAGTCGATTCAATCAAATAAACCAAAACTAAGTAGTATTTGATTCAAAGTAATATATATTTAAATAAAAGAAATTTGTTAACATTAAACATATATTTTTGACTTATTTTGAGTAAATCTGCGTATTTGATTCAAACAAACTGTTTTCTCAGTGCAGTGTACATTTGACAATGAAAATACTAAATCAGAAATATTGCATCTAACGAATTGTTAAAGACAAAGCTCGAACAAGTTATCAAATTCCTAGAGGATTTCACTAATTGATATCCTCGAACGAGTGGATCGCCTTTAACCTACAGGATTCCTGCAGGAGAGAGTACAGTCAATTAACAGTTGATACTAAAACAAGTATAAGCCCCCTCTTTCTCCTGCTGGTCTTCTTCATTAATCGCATATAACCACAGGAACGTTGATCAATTAGTATCGCTAGATAGTACGAGTTTCTCTATGGCTATAGTCGACAAAATCTCGACTTCCTGCTCGATTATCGGAGCAACTACCCGACTCCCAACTCAGTTCGAACTCCCAACTTCACCCGTTGACCCTCGGAGGTAGAAATTCGAAATTTGTGAATTCTAGGGCAAACTCTGAATAGCGCAACACAGGTAAATTGGACTGTTCGTTGAACCGTTCAACCATCCAAACTGAAAATGCACATCTACACTCTCCTATCATTTATATAACTGACTATTCTGTGTAACTTAGTACCAGCTCGCTACTGCTAAACCAAAACCATTTGGGGTTCATCAGCTCTATAGTTTCCATTTGCTACTCATCCCTCACCTCTTTTCCACTCTGTAAATTTATACAGAAAAGTTGTCAAAACTGTGATACATATTTACTGTTGTAGGTCACATTTGCTTAAATAATAATAATAATAACTACTAGCAACCTCCGGTGACTATCTGACTACAGAGAGTTATGATTTATAGATAAGGTACCGGCGGGTAATAAGGCCTAGCTGAGGGAGATTTTGAAAAAAATCGTAAATATTGCATTTAATTATTGCGATGTATCATTAATTTTTAAATTAATACATTAGCCATTAAATACTTCTTAAGGTAGTACCCTCGCCAGAGAAGTTTTTTTAGGATTTTTTTTAAATTTTGACAGATTAATGTTCATATAATTTTGCATCGATTGGCGCATTTTAAAATTTTTGACCATCTAGTTTCAGAGATATTTAATTTCAAAGTTTGAGTTTTGAACGCTCTTATACATTACGGCATACGGGATATCCAAAAGTTTACCTACAAACATTTTTATATCTCAGAAACTTTTCTTAGGATCTTTTTAAAAAACTAGGGTAACGTTAACTAACAACTAAACAATTTTTTAAAAATAATTTCATTGATAATTTCCACACAGTTTTACAAATATTTATTAATAAGTAATGAAAAATTTACCAGACTTTAGTCGAGGAAGGGATACGTTAATAAAGCTATGGCAACAACGCAAGTTTTGTGAGCCGCGAAAAAAGTATGAGACGCGCAAGCGCTGAAAAATTTGAAAAGTTTAATGTACGTTAGGTGTAATATTATAGGTATTAATTTTATTTATTTAAAAAAAAAAATAACCATGATTATTTTATGAAAATAAGTATTTTTCTATATTCATTAAAAATTCAAAAATGTTAGCAATTTTAATATTCTAATATATATTAATCTTTGATAAGTTATAAAAATAATAGTCAGATGAAATAATAAAAAATAGTAAAATTTTAAATCAGTTAATACATCAACACAAAAAATTTAATTACTGATTTTTCTGAAAAAACAAAACAGTACTGTCAATTATTTTTTTTTTTTTCAGACATTGTAATTATATTTCCGAATAAATGTATGTAAATAAATAAATAAACGCATGTATCAAAACAAAGGTTAGTCTGCAGCTGGTCCAAAATCCTACAGTGTAACCACTATAAAATATCTTAACGCTCATGCAGAGTTGCCAGACTTTTCAAACGATCAGTTTCTCGTTCGTGCTTGGCTAAAATAATTCCATAAAAAGAAAAAAATTTTAGGCTTGTCAATAATTACTCTCGAGTATGTGTACCGTACACTCTAATATAAACTTTTGACTACGGAAGTCGCGAGGGTTCTACCTTAATTATTGCAATGGATCAATAATTTTTAAATTAATACATTAGCCATAAAATATTTATTAAAGCAAGAAAATTAATTTTGTTTGAATAAGTGAAATTTCTTGAGTTAATTAAGTATTTCTTGTTAATTTAAAATTGTTGTTAATTTCTTGTTAATTTAAAAAAAAAAATTTTTTTTTTCGCTCAAGAAAATAATTAGGAAGAAAAATATTTTCTTGGCTCAAATGAATCTTTTTTTTTGTGTACATTGCACTTGTGAATAATTATTAAAACATTTGTAATTAGATCAGGAATTGCGGAATGTCCTACGATTACTGTCATTTTAACAGTAATTTCCAATGAAAATTTCCGTTCAGTTATTTATCAGAAACAATTACCACAAAACGAAACAGGAAAAAAGAAATTTGAAGGATTAATGAAGAAGCAAAGGAAAGTGGATGATAAGATTAATCTAAAATGTTTGACACGGGCTGTCATTATCAAACTCTCACTTGGAGTAATCTGATCTTATATCTCCCTGGGATTGTCCGTGTTGAAGTTCCGATAATTATAAGTTTAGCTAATTGGACTGAACAAGCGTAAGCGCTAAGCTTCGGAGCAGGTTGAATACAAGATTATTACCCGCCAAGAGCTTAGAATTGAGGATGGAATCGATTTTCCTGAAAGCTTTTTAGCGATAAGCGGCATTGATACTTCGTCGCTTTTATACTCGTCTCTATTTTTTTAAATAAAACTCGGTGTAAATAAACTACAACACATTTATATTTCAATTTAAATTTTATTATTGTTTAAATATTAAAGTGTTCAATTAGCAATACCGATTAATGAACAAGAGAATTCGTCTCTTTAAAGTTTTTATGAATTATTACTTGTCTCGCGTATCATCTATGTCACTTTTAACATTTAATGACTAAATTTTAGTAATTTATTCATTATATTTTATCTGTTTTACTTCAGTCGTTAAAAAGAAATCTTAATAAATTATTATTCATTGATTAATCTAACTGAATAAAATTTGAAATAGTTGAATTATTTCTTTCTTTATCATCAATAATTAAAAATGCGTAGTACGTTGATAGATCCATAGACTCGGTAGAAGTCTAGTGCCAAGTACCTTTCAAACGCCAGCCTACCAAGTACTATACCGCTTCAGCAGAGCCTGATTTTAGGGTTAGAAAATTTTAGATATTTATTACATTAATTAATATTGAAAGTAATGTTTTTAAATAATAGACTAAGGTACCCGCGGGTAATAAAGCCTAAGTGATAGAAATGCTATTTAAAATAATCGCTTCCGCTAAAGACTTCTCTAGTAGAAGCGTCTAGCATAGAAATGTCGCTACAAGTTTATAGAGTCCCGATACAACGTTCCTTGTCTTCTGTATTTCATCATCCTAAATATGCTAAAGTAGCGCAGAAGAATTCCTAAAAAACGATTTGAGTAAATGATGAACATTTTTTATAATTTTATATTTAATAATTTAAAATTATTGTTCTAATTTATTATTAACATCTTAAAAAGTATTGTTGCTCAATTTAAGTGATGATTGATCTCTAATACCAATTTTATCAAGTATAGTATAACTATTTCCAGTATGCATAACCCTTGGGCCTTATTACCCTACCGTAATAAAACAAGGCCTATTTGCAAGGTTTTTGAAAAAATTTAATTTTGTGTTTATTTATGGTGAAAATTACCATTACTCCATTATATTTAATGGCTAATGTATTAATTTAAAAATTAATTATACATTGCAACAATTAAATGCAATATTTTCAATTTTTTTCAAAATCTCCCTTAGCTAGGCCTTATTACCCGCCGGTACCGTATAGATTGGTTATTGTTATAAGGAGAAAAGCTGTTTGTTTACAAATTGTTAAACGTTTAAAAAATTAGCCTTTATATAGTTACAAAAAGGTTGGTTAATATTTATCTAATAATACCTTTAATTATTTATAGTTTATTAAATTAAAAATGAAAAATTAACATCCTGGAGTTTTTTCATAATAACATAAATAAAATTTTTCACGCAGTACATTTTTACTCTTGAAAGATTACATCGATTGAAAATTAATTTCGCAAATTTTTCTCAGTGAAAAATGTTAATCATTTTTTTTTCTTTTCAGTATAAAATTTACTGTAAAATTCATGAGAAAAATTGCCAGAATGAAATGTAATTTAAGGCGGTGCTTTACCATTTATTAGTAACATTATAACAGCAACTTTTTAATTATCAAAATTTTTAACACTATTCTCAATTTAAATTTATCAAAATTTATTTTCTATTTTTTAGTTCGGTTTTCCATAAAAAGGGTTTTTTTTTTAGTTTTTTTAAACTATTATTTATTTAAACTTTGAAAGAATTGTAGGTCTCTTATTGCAAATAGCTATGAAGGTCTGTGTCGTTCATTGCAATTAATAAAATAAAAAAAGCCAAAAGATTGTATATATGTTTAGATATATTAGGTACATTTATCTCACTACACAGAAAGAAAGAAAGTCTTGAGTCAAGCGTAAATTTTCTTAAATCAAGAAAATCTTAAAGAAGATTGAAAATTTCTTGAATAAAGTTAAAATTTCTTGAACGACGTTAAATTCTTTTAAGTCAAGAAAATTTCTTTTTGCTCCAAAATAACTTCGCTCTTCCTTACAATTTTCTTGGTTCAAGAAATTTTTTTTTCTGTGTAAGGGCGTCTAACGTGCATTGACGTGCTATTACATCTGTCATTTTTTTTTACATTCTTCATTTTCATATTATTCAATAATTAAATTAGCACTATGAGTCATGTATTTTTTGATTTTCCAAGTTTTTTTTTAAATTACGGCTAATAATTTAATTGATAAATTTTCAAGAGTTCCAAGCTCGAAAATAGCGAAAAGTTTCAGGCATAGCCTGAAGGATTAATCGATTTTTTTTTTTTTTAACTATGCATGTGTAGAAATTTCGACCAAAAAGTGAACCCTAAAAATAAAACACAAATATTGTGACCAGCAGTTTTTAACAATCGATTTCGCGTGGAAATAAAAAGGCGTTGAGTAAATAAATGTTTAATGCATGTGTGAACATTAAACTCTTTTATATGTACGCTAAAATACATATGCATACTCACTTTATCAGGAATTTAATTTCGTTTTACTAAAAGCCAATTTAAAGGATACCTTTTGTCTCAATTTTCGCTAACGATATTCATGATATTCATTTTATTTCATTCACATACATGCTTATCTTTCTCTCTCTCTCTCTCTCTCTCTCTCTCTCTCTCTCTCTCTCTCTCTCTCTCTCTCTCTCTTGTGTTCTCTTCACATATGTGTTAGGGTGTTTTTTCCAAGACTACTTTTTTTTGCTCTGAACTGGAAATTTTGTTGAAATTGTAAAAAAAAATTACGTTAAAATTTGAGCTTTTACACGGAGAGAAAATTATTTTCATAATGAGTCTACAGATCGTTATTTTGTATGGAAAAAAAAATTGTAGGAAAATTAACATAAGTCACATTCGTAATTCAGAAAAAGACAAAATAATAATGATTATAATAATTAATAACTAGCGACCTGCAGTCGCTATGCAACTGCCGATGTTTACGAATTATGAATAATAAACCTTTGGCATAATTATGTTTTTATATTTATAATCACACTGTAAATAGTTTGGGTACCTTTTAAACAAATTTTAAAAATAATAGTGCCATCGCAGAATCAATTACAAAGAATTTAATGGACAAATGTGCCTAAACAAATTTATAGAATTTACAGAACTATAGAAGAAATTCATCAAAAGCTTTCATTCAAGTACCCACACCAATTTTTCATATATTTTATCTATTTCACAAATATCAGAAATATCATATATATAAAATATATGTAAAATTCATGTGGGTACTTAAATAAAAGGTCTCGATGAGTGTAACATCAGAATGAGCTTATATCTTTAAAAAATGTCAATAATTAAGAAATTATATTGTATTTTGTCAACTTATGATATTTTTAAAGATATAAGCTCATCCCGATGTCACACTCATAAAGAGCTTTTATTTGAGTACCCACATGACATTTTTATATATTTTATATATTTATATATATTTCACAAATATCATATATATAAAATATATAAAAAATGTTATGTGGGTACTCAAATGAAAGGTCTTGATGAGTGTAACATCGGAATGAGCTTATATCTATAAAAACGTCATTAATTTGGGAGATGCAAGGTCAATTCTTAATTATGTATCTAGACACATAGCATTTTTGAATGCAGCCTGAATTCTTTTTTTAATAAATTAACTATTGCTGAAAATCATATGAAACATTAAAAAGGCAAAACTTCAGGTCAAGACCTTTTTAACGATACCAAATTTATCCATAAAAACCCATTTTATCACATAAGTACACTCGCCACAAAATTTCGCTTTTTTTCTCTGGAATATAGGTAATCATTTCGACTGAGTTTATCATAATTTTTGGATCCACAGATGTTGTTATGTATAACAGTTTGTAATATGAAGTAAAATATAATAAAGTAAAGTGTCAGAGAAGTGAAAAGTCTTAGGTTGTGTTAGTCTATAGTAAATGAGTAGAAAGAACACAAGTTAACTGCCAACTCGTAACTAAACTTGGTAGTAAACTTGTTAAAGTTAACTTTTACTCATTCAGGATTTGTGAAATGTTAGTAAAGACTTTATAAGCCTATAAATCTATCATATATGTGTTGTAAATATGGATATAAATGTGAGTATGAATAATATTAAAATATTCATCCTCAACATTTTAAGTTTAAGTTTAATAGATAAGTGAAATTTGCTTTTATACAATGTTATTTTATTTAAAAGTTACGACGGTTATGTCAAAATTTTAATTGACTAATCTTTAGAGTTATTTTTTTCTCAACAAGGTTATACAACTAAGTATGTTAAACATTGTTTTGCAAGATAACTATAGTTATTTTTCAATTTATGATATCCATTATTTTTATTTTTATTTTTATTATGCTGTAAGTACAAGCGTAAAAGTGTGTTCAGTAAATGCATTGCCTAACAAATCAAGATTTTAACATTTTATCACATTCAACCGTACTTGACAATTATTTGTAGATATAAATGATACAAAAAGTACACTGTTAGACCTAAAAATAATCATTGCACGTGTCAAATATTTTTTTATATCAATTAATTGGTATTTTTACATAAAAAAGTAGTTTTAATGGCTAGTATGGATTTTTAAAATTTTTATGGAGGGGTAAATACGATAACTTTTCAAAAAATAAATTTTTCAACTCTATTTATTTTTTAATCTCTTCATCTGGCTTATAGAAAGTTGCGTATTGAAAATTGCAGCTTAATATTGTTTTAGTTAATTGAAATTAATTTTTTCCGGCTGGCAGTTGAAGAAATTTTCTGTCCTTTGAGCAGCCATTTATAGAAATTTATTTGTAAATACAGATTGAAGATAGCTGATACTATTCTCAATTGTGTTCATTGGCTAACCAAAGGTAACACAGTTTTTAATTGGTTCTTTTTTATGATTCACTTATCGGAACGAAAGAGGGCGTTCAATTCGTATGAAAAAAATACTCGCGGAAAAATTTAAACGAGCTGTAAAATTGAATTGTAAATAAAATTAATTTTTTGTAATTAACTTATTTAAATTATTTGTTTATTTATTTTTATAGTGTACAGTACACGGAAAAAAATTTCTGGGAGAATTTACGATACAACTATTGTAAAGCCGGACTATACTTTTATTACTATAAATTTTTAAATATTTTAGAAGAAAATTTACTATTTATTCATGAAATTTTACAACTTACTATTGTAAAAAGTAAGAGATTAAAATTTCCAGTGCTGCCTCTGTACCTTTCCAATAGAACTATAACAAATTTTACAATAGTTGAATTGAAATGTTTCTCAATTAGTGTGAGTGATGGCCGTGCGCAGCGCTAGACTCCGAGTTTATGTAAATGTTAAAGGACACGAGTGTTAGTTTACCCCGGATAGCGTAGAGGGAAAGTCTCTGACTGGCGACAAAGAGTTCTGGGTTCGGTTCCCGGATAGGACGTAAATTCCGATTTCTTTTTTCGGTTACTGTATAGGTAGCAATTAGTCCAACCTCCTATCTCTCTCCCTCCCTAAAATTTCTTTTAAAAAAACCGGGTGTCAATTTTTACAATAGTTGAATTGTAAAGTTTACAAACACATATTGTATAATTTTCTCTATATTATTGGACTTTTTAAGTTTCTTGCTAGCCTTGTTTGTTGAATAAAATTTACAATAGTAGATCGTAAAAGTTACTAAATGAGAAGTATAGTCCACCGTTACTATTTAATTTAATAAAAATTCCGATAGTGAAATAGTAAAAATTCCCTCAATTTTCTTTATGTGTACAGAAAAACGGAAAATTCCAATTTGCGGCCTCTAAATCTCAATATTTAGCGTTCAAATTTGAACAAAAAATTGAGTATATAATTTTTGGCTTAAATTTCAACACATATTCTATAATTTGCTCTATGTTATTGGACTTCTTAAGTTTCTTACTAGCCTTGTTTGTTGGATAAAATTTACAATAGTATAGATCGTAAAAATTACTAACTGAGAAGTATAATCCATCGTTACTATTTAATTTAATAAAAATTACGATAGTGAAATAGTAAAAATTCCTTCAATTTTCTTTTCGTGTAGATAATTTTTTTTTATCGAAGATTGATATAAATACGAATAGATAATACGAAATCAAACACTTCTTTGATTAATTTACGTATAATACGAGCGCTTAAGGCATGAACACTTGGATTTACCGAACCTTTTATTATTATTATTATTATTATTTATTTATTATTTTTTACTATTCTCTGAGGCAAAGTCATTGATTTTTTTATCCATCACCAAAGCTTCATGAAAGTAGATTCGATTAATTGATATTGAAAAAAAATTTTCCAGTAATTGAAAATGGATTAGAGCCTCTCATATATATTGATAAAAAAAACCTGTAGTGTATGGTACAGAGTACTTTTACCTTTATACAGAGAGGAACTGTGAAGGGATTATCACGTAAATTCAGAATGAAAGCCATAGTGAATGAATGGTGTACTGTCAATATAGTACCAGCGCCGAAACTGAAATCTAAATCGAAATTGAATCAATTCCAACACTTTACAAACCGGAACTCACTGCGGTCGATCATTTCAACCGAGAACAAGACCATCCGGACACGCGAAATCATTCAGCGGACTCGACACTATCAACCTTTACTTCCTATGTTTTCCTTTTTTTCCCATGGGAAACCCTTTATTTTGCTCTACAAATCAAATTATTTGTTTGAATTTAGAACGACTGATTTTTCTCAGAACATTTTTGTAAATATTTTTTAATTGCTTGAGAATTCATTCCATTTAAATACGTTTTAATATTGCTCGTTAAATTACGCGTCGAATGAGTACCCACATAAATTTTTTGATTTTTCAAAAATTTAAAAAAAAATTATTTTTACAAAATTTTTCAGAAAATTATTTTTACAAAATCTTATAACATTTTTCAAAAAATTATTTTTTCAAAATTTTTCAGAAAAGTATTTTTCAAAAATTTTAAAAGATTTTTTAAAAAATTGTTTTTCCAAAATTTTGAAAAAAATTTTTTTTTAATTTTTTGAAAAATTTTATTTTTTTATATTGGTACTCAAATTTTTCTAAATTTCATTGTCTATCCAGCTACGTCATATATTTTATCATAATATTTACTTAAAAAAGATTTTGTAAAAATAATTAAAAATAAAAAAGACATTGACCCGCAAAAACTGTCAGCTGCAATAAAAATTTGTCCGAGTCACCATCAGCTGTTTTATTTCCGTAATAAGACCTGAAAAAAAAAAAAAAAAAAAAATTGTCAAAAAAAAGTCGAGTGTTTTTATCATCAGCGAAATACGATTGTTGAGAATCGCAAATAGTGAATAGAAGCCCAGATGAGAGTTAAAAGTTGAGGTTAAGCTCGAACCAGGCTAGTGAGAATAAAACTCTTTTGAGTATTTCTCTTACACTCTTATTCGTTCTAGTCTGGTTTTATTCCGCGTCTAAGTCTCCTGGGGGTGATGCCGCAGTCTCCAAAGTGAGTAATGCCGTAAATTTATTTTTCTCTACTCAACTTGTCATTTGTCACCAACGAGTATAGTATAGTGGCCCTCAACTTAAACTGGGTGCTAAGGAGAAAACATTATAACTTTATTTAACCGACAAAAATCTCTATTCAAATATAAATTTTACATCACGCCTCTATCTCGATCGCGAATGCGATAATTTACAAAAATAAAAACAATATTCCTTCATCTCATCGACGGAGACTAAAATCCCGAAATTTCCTTCATTATTATTATCATTATTATTATTCCAATGAAACAAAGAGATGAGCATTGTAAAATTTATCAGTATAATGGTCCAATATCTCGGCGAGCGAGTTCAGAAATTCCAATCACGTTTACGGGTATCGTTAACGCTTGCAGATTTCAGATCCTCTCATCTCTAATCCTCTGTTTTTACCTTCCCAGCACATCTATATTCTATCTCTATTTTATTATCTTTTTCGCCTCATAGTCTACTTCTACTTCTACTTCTACCTCTTGCTTTGCTTTGCTTTATTTCCCTTTTTTATCAACACATTTTTATCTATCTTTCCGCTATCTGTCTCGCGAGGTATAGTACCGCGAAATCTCCTTAGTAGCAGATAAAATTAACCGGATAAATTACCGCTCCAGTGACTATTCTCACTGAAATATTTCCCCGACTGAAAAAAAAAAAAAAAAAAAAAAAAAAACTAGTTGACAAAAAAAAAAAAAAAAAATTCGTAGATTTTTTTTAGAGAACAAAATTATTGTTAAAAAGTCGCCCTGAAAAAAAATTCATATGGGATACCAGCCTGGATTTCCCATGGCGTTTTTGGATCGATTTGAATATGGTTTCCTATATAGGAATTCAGGGTAGGATCCTACATAGATTCCCATATTAATCAGGCGGGAAAAAATTTATTTAAAAAATTAAAAATAATTATTAATTGAAATTGAAAAATTCGAAATTTTTAGGTGATTTTCAACGAGCTGTAACTTCGAGGAAAATAATCAGCAAAAAAAAAAAACAGCAAATTGTAGCTCCAAGTGTCTAGTTTTCAGATATGACCATGAAAATTTTTTATCATGTTCGGATCTGGAGAAATCCTAAGAAAACTATAAAAAAAAAATTTCCAAATTTTATCTCGTCTTAAAAAAAGTCTACGGGCTTCGAAAAAATTTTTTCCATTTTTTCGCTGAAAAGCTTCTTTAAGAAAATTTAATGCCCTTCAATTTAACATAAAGCCTGTTAAAAAGCCTGTACGATGATTTGCCGCGGAGTTATCGTCATTCAAAACAAAAAAGTACTTTTTCACTTTGAAAATCAATAACTCTGGAAATAATGATCGTATAAGAAATCGAAGGACGATTTTAAAAACTACACGATATTCTCTATAAGATACTGTAAATAGCGTTTGTCAAAAAAAATTTTTTTTGGATCGATAACTTTAAATCAAAAATCGACAAAAATTCGCATAATTAAGGATATTTGGATAACTTGGTATAATTTTGGATAAAATGGATGAACAAAGGATATCGTCGGTAATTTTTCAACCTCCAAGTGTCCCCTAAAATCCCTGAAAAATTAAGAGCGCTGCGATTTTTCTTTCATAGTGCCCCGAAGCTTCAAATTCTTTGTTTTTGCAAAAATCACCATTATGAGCAATATTTCGATTTTCATTCATTTTTTAATGAAAAAAACCTTTTTTATTCAAAAATCTTTATTTTTTCAATCAAAGAGATTCATTTTTAAAGAAATTTGAAAAAAAAATCGAATTATTTTTCAAGAATTTTTTTTTCGAAAAATTCTTTTTTTGATTATTTTTTTCAAGTATCCTGAAAAATCAATCTCTTTGATTGAAAAAATTAACTCGATTTTTTCTGACCGCTGCAACTGCCTCAGTTTCAAATCTCATTTTAAAAAATCGATATATCCCCACGGATTTCGGCTTTTCTTCAAATTTTGTATGAATATTTCAAAAATATCATATATATAAAATACATGAAAAAATCATGTGTGTACTCAAATGAAAGGTCTTGATGATCGTAACATCAAGATGAGCTTATCTATTTAAAAATGGCAATGATTGAGAAATTACATTGTATTTTGTCCACTGATGATAATTTTAACGACATAAGACCATTTTGATAACAAATATAACCCATATAAATAACAATTGCATATATTTACGTGAGTGCTTCAATTTTAATTGAAAGTATAATTAAAAATTGATAATTACGTACGAATTATAAAATTAAATTTTCTTTTAATCAAATTGTTATGTTGCTTAGTCAATATTTTATTCTTTTGCTCCTGTTTTTTTTTTCTTGCGTAATTAAGAGTAGTTAATTCTATTAGACATAAATTTTTGATTTATATTTAAAAAAAAATTAAAAAATTCAAGAACAAAAAACTGACCTCGATTGCAGTCTAAGAATAAAACTAAGCAAAGAAACCCAGAAAATTTGATTTCCCAAGGTAATATTCGTGATTACAACAAACATTGTGCGGAAGTAGTGCAACAATCTTACTCTGTTAGACTTGCTCGGCTTCATTTAATAATTTCTTCTCACTTTCTTTCGCTTGGCAATTTCGAGGAGTAATAAAAAAAATCTTGTTACCTTTATGTTTACAAGCTATTATTATCCTTCGTTTCTAATAACATTATTAAAACTTTCATTGGTAGTTTTTTTTTTTTTTTCTGAAATTCAAGAGTATTTTTAATTATTGTTATTTGGCGGAAGACGCAAATAGAAGTTCTGGTTATAAAAAATAAAGTGTTACCATATAAAAGATCAGAATGAGTAAAGGTTAGCAATTTGAATTTAAAAGGAATGCCAGCTTCAATGATATGAGAGCACTTATTCTTCTGGGTTTCATTTTTATTTTTATTCTTATTCTTATCACTCCCGGTATTCTTAAAAACCGAGAGACATCACCGAAGTAAAGAGTTTAAATGTATATAAAGAGTGTACGTTTATCGCTGACAGCACAACTTACGTCCTTAGATATTGGATTTTGTAGGACCTATTTTTCAATACTCGAGAGTTTATTCGATATCAAGCTTAACCTTTTGAAATAACAAAATTTTACTGGGATCTAGTTTTTAGAAAATATAATATATATATATATATATATATATATATATATATATATATATATATATATATATATATATATATATATATATATATATATATATATTATATATATATATATTAGGTGGGTCAAAAAAATCGAATAATTTATTTTTGATTTTATACTCTGAAAAATAGGTTCGTAGACACCTAAAAAGAATTCTCTCCAAGTATAAGCTCTTAATTATAACGGGAAGGTCCTCCGCTTTGCGGGTTTCTATTTTTTCGAATAATCAGATAAAAAAATTTATATCTCGCTTCCAACTGCTTGGAAAAATATTCCGTGGCATAGATTTTGTGAGAAATTGAATGCTTTACAAAAAGGTCTCTTATGACTTTTTCAAAAACTCAACCGATTAAAAGATATTCATAGTTGTTTGGCTATTTTAAGGAAAATATTCGTTTTTATTATGAATTTTATAAGTCGATGAAAAAAAATTATTTCGGATTGCGGAACTCATGATTTTGTAGGAAATTTACTGCTCTACAAAAATGGTCTCTTATGATTTTTTGATTAAGTGAAGCCGTTACGAGATATTCATCGTCAAACATTAACGAATATCAATATTTCCAGTTTTTGATCAATAATTCGATAAATTTTAATTTAAACTATGAGTTTCAGGAAAATTTACATAAATTTGAGTTTCGATCGATAAAGAAATGTTATAATAAGTTAGATAAAGAATTATTGGAATTATCATTGATTTTCAGTCTTGAGCTTGTTTGATTGCATTAAAACAAGAAATTAGAGCATTTTTTTCGACATATAGCCAATGATTAGTTTAATTTGAAGTGAATGACATATTTCTTTGTCAAATTTAATATGAAAAGTATTGAATCAAGTGAGAAACAACCAGTATTTAACTTTTTTATAGATAAATTTTTTATTGAATTATCAATTGCAATATAATTGTCTATATTTTTAACATAACAGTACGCTATTACTATAAATAATTTCTTTTATTACAATTTGGGAATGTTTTTGATGTTCTTTGACAACTTGCAATAAGTACTGGAATTGTTCTTCATTTTTGTCAAGCATTGATTATATTCACTGACTAATGCAACAGCTCGCTCTGCTGAATCATTGACAACTTTTAGTTGTTGAAAGTATTCTTTATTTTCGAGATAACTCTCATTAGTAGGCCATAATTCAACATCGACATCAAGAAAGTCATACGGTAGATCGAAGATTTTGAAAAGATTTAATGACTTTTAGACACAAAGTCACTCAGAGTTCTCTGCGCCAATGAATTCAAATCTTTTTAGCAATTACAAATCTTTTAGCTTTAGAATCTGTACCTTCACGAGTATTAACAGCTTCAATAATACTTTTTTACTTCTAATGGAACGCCATCGTCAAACAGTGATAAAATGGCAAGTTCATCGCTCAAATACCATAAGTGCGAAATCATTTTTTCACACGTAGCTGAAGAAATCAAAGGATTGATATGTTTGTACTCCAATAAATTTTTCATAAACTGCAAGTCATGATAAGCAGCAGTTGTTGCAGAAGTTGATGAAAACCAAGCTTTTAAATACAATGTGACTATAAAAATACAGAAATGACGAAGACCATGCAATTCTTTCTGAGAGAGTTTGAATTCATCTCTGAATAGATACATTTTCAAACTATAAATGGCCTTAGCCATCCATCTAGCATGATGAACAGCACCAGGACGTTTGAAAGAAATCTTTTCTTGAGGCATTTCTCCAAGGAAAATCAATGATAATTCCAATAATTCTTTATCTAACTTATTATAACATTTCTTTATCGATCGAAACTCAAATTTATGTAAATTTTCCTGAAACTCATAGTTTAAATTAAAATTTATCGAATTATTGATCAAAAACTGGAAATATTGATATTCGTTAATGTTTGACGATGAATATCTCGTAACGGCTTCACTTAATCAAAAAATCATAAGAGACCATTTTTGTAGAGCAGTAAATTTCCTACAAAATCATGAGTTCCGCAATCCGAAATAATTTTTTTCATCGACTTATAAAATTCATAATAAAAACGAATATTTTCCTTAAAATAGCCAAACTTCAACTATGAATATCTTTTAATCGGTTGAGTTTTTGAAAAAGTCATAAGAGACCTTTTTTGTAAAGCATTCAATTTCTCACAAAATCTATGCCACGGAATATTTTTCCAAGCAGTTGGAAGCGAGATATAAATTTTTTATCTGATTATTCGAAAAAAATAGAAACCCGCAAAGCGGAGGACCTTCCCGTTATAATTAAGAGCTTATACTTGGAGAGAATTCTTTTTAGGTGTCTACGAACCTATTTTTCAGAGTATAAAATCAAAAATAAATTATTCGATTTTTTTGACCCACCCTAATATATATATATATATATGCTGAGATAAATTGGAATAGTTTACTAATAGACATTAATAATTATGATACTGAAGTCAGCAGACATTTGTCAATTTTTTAAATTTTTATTACAGGTTGACGATAAAAAACATACTTAAAAAAAAAATTTGCACTTGTAATTTTTTTTAATTTTTAGACGTGGAATTTTTTAATTACATTTTTTTTCATAATAATTTTATTGTTATAAAAGTCAAAAAAATTTACAGATGTCTGTTAATTTATAATAATAAAGTTAGTCGACATTTTTTATTTTTTTATTTTGCTTAAATTTGTGTTAAATTAGAACTAAATAATATTTTTTTTATTTGCACTTACAGTTTTTCGAATTTTTTGCAAATGAAATTTAAAAAAAAAATTTTTTTTAATAATTTTTTCAATAAAAAAAATTCTAAAAATTTTTAGATGTCGGCTAACTTTACTGTCATTGTTAATTTCACTATAATTAATAATTTCAAAAGAAGTGCCCATTTTACCCTAAACGTTCGATATGTCTACTTTTACTACTTTCCTAGTCTAAAACTAAAAATCATTGCTTTAAGTATATTCAAACATACCATTTATTTATAGTTAACAAATCTGATTTGGTTGAAATATACGATTGTTACCACCAAAGAAATATTTGTTAACTATAAACAAATCTTGATTTCATTCAAATATACTATATCTAACTTTGTTTCAAATAAATGAATTTAGTTGTATCAAATAAATCTTTCTGGTGATATTTAAATAAGAGATTTATTTATAGTTAACGAGCCTCATTTCATTTAAATAAACTGTTTTCTCGGTGTACTACTGACACCCTATTTAACAGGGTATTATGGTCTACAAGCCTAAATTTTAGGCATTTTTCAAACTTACATAAAAAAAAATGAATAACATTTTTATTATCTGTTTTTTTTATGATGTTTATTGACATTTTAAGAATTTAAAAAAAATTTAAAAAAAAAAAAAAAACGATAAATTTGACAATAGTTATAAATATTTCATTGACAGATATGAGTATACTGATAAAAAACAATCTTGATTGAAAAAACTTTTTTTCTTCAAAATTTGAACCCTTGAAACTAGATATAGATATATTTCTTTCAAGAATTTTTGTCTCTTGGTTCAAGATAGACGATAACATTGATTCAATATGTTACCAACTTGTGTTAAGAATGGCTTTTTTTCGAGTCATTTTAATTTACTTATTTCCAAGCAATAATTTTTTTTCGGTATAACAATTAAAGACTATTTAGTTTTTGAAATATACTTTGATGAATTATTTTAAGTTTTTTAAACGATAATGTTATTTTGGTTGAAAAACTAAATGTATCGATTGAAGGTAATATAGAGCTCTTAAGCCAAGAAAATCTAAATCAAGACAAGAAATTCTTAAAGCAAAATAATCATTTGTCTTCCAAAATAAATTCTTAGATCAAGAAAATATCTCTTGAGTCAACATAAATTTTCTATCAGTGTAGGAATGTCATTTGGATAATATTTTAAAAAGCACCCCACGCTTTTTTTAAAATAAAATATATTTTATTCTTATTTACACTACAATTAATTTATATTTATCAAAATTTTTAACACTACTCTTAATTTAAATTTATCAAAATTTATTTTTTATTTTTTAGTTTGGTTTTCTATGAAAAGCGTGTTTTTTAATTTTTTTTAACTATGATTTATTTCAAGTAGACTGAACCTGCTTATACGTTTGTAATTTCTTAACAATATTGTTAAGAAAGACCTTATTTTCAAATCCAGATTTCTCTATGTTTTTTTATGTAATTGCATAGCTTAAAATTATTTTAGATTATTTATAAAATAAAAAATAATCATACAATCATTTATTTATACTTTATCGAATTAAAACTAATTTTGAAATAGCGAATGTCTATAATTAATACACAAAATATTCTCTTAATAATATAGATTAATTATAAAAGATTAAAATTAATCGAAAATAACCGATTTAAATCGATTATCATCATTTAAATTCAAATAACGCGCCTGCGCTCTACCTTAGCCTGCGCTCTTCCCCCTTTACACCTCTTAATTAATCTAGCTTTATTTAAGAATCCCTCTCGCAGTCTGTTATCCCGAAAATTAACCAATTTTCCGATAAATCCTTTACAAAATTATTTTCCAATCATCTTCACATTTATTTTCAATATTTCAAATTAATAAATAAATAATAAAAATTGTAAACTTTCGCGTCCCTGAAAATAGTCGGCTACACCAGAGAGCGCAGTCGTTTCTCCGACGTCGAACCGAACAGGTCGTCTCAGACTTTCTCCGTATTTTTATCGAGCACACGCGTTCTCAATATTTATTTCTACAATAATTATTAGCAACGTACGCAAAATTATTGACAATTAATAATTAAATCGTCAGTAATTAATCATAAATTATTAAGTGAGTGTAAGTGTGTGAAAATACTTTTAAAGTTTTGAAATTTTAATTATTTAAAAGTTTTTTATTATTGTGTGAGTGATTATTTATTTTTAATTTAATTATTTTATTAAAATATTAATTATGGAGTGCAAGCGGGTTAAATTTATTTATTTATTTTCAATAATAAGTTTTATTTATTTTAATAATGCGGATGGTGCCTCGGTTGATTTAAAAATGCGCGAAGATGCCGACTTATCTGAGGTGAGATTTTTTTAAAATTTAATTTTCATTTTTTTTATTTTTAATTCGTCATTTTTTAGTGCTGAGAGATTTTTTCAATTTTATTTTTACTCAAAAAAAAAAAAAAATTGGAAAATTTAATCGCCGAAAGTTAAAAAAAAAAAAAAAAAAAACTTTTTATTCTAATTGGATGTTAGTTTGTTCCTGTTTTTTGTTTCCTATTGTTGGAATGTTGGCTGTTTCGAGGTCAGGGTAAAACGACAGGTAGATGCAGATCGAACTTTCAGGGTTTAGTCCTTGAAATTTTTTATAGATTGTGCTAAAGTTATAAGTTAGTTCAAGATTTGTTTATTTTTGCTTTTAAAGTTGCAAAATTTTGCGGAGTTTCTGATTTTTATAAAATCTATCAGTCGGAAAAAAAATTGTTCAAGATTTTTTTTTAAAGAATTTCATTTCCTATCGAACTTTTTCCCAATTCCGAAAATTTACCGGTAAATTCGATTTTTAAAAATTTTTTATTAAAAATGAAATTTTATTATTTTTACCTAAATAAATTTAAATTGTGAATAAACTTTAGATATTTTGAGAAATTTGTCAAAGCTTTTTTTTAGGAAATAAAATTTCCTACAAAATTAGTCTAGTAAATTTTTATCGTACATAATAGTTTAGTCGTAATTTTAATTTGTAAAATGTAGATTAAATTTTAAATCGTTGATTTTACACTTCCTAAATCTTCCTTTTTAGTTTGAAAGCAAAGTCTAATTAAAATTTTCAATACTTAACAATTTATCTTGAAACTTTTAATTCTTAATGATCAAAGTAGGAAACTGTAATTTTTTTCATTAAATTAAGTGTATATGGCAATTTAAAAATACTAATCTTCAGTTATAAACCTTATAAAATATAACTATAACTTGAAATCTATTAAATAAGCTGTGCAATTGAAAGCTAAGAGAGCTAAGACTACTTTTATACTACTATATTATAATTCTTTTTTTTGCTACTATTGTATTATTACTATTACTAATATAAAAAAGCACCTTTGAGTGCACTTGTACTATTATTATTTTTGTATTCTTATGGTCGTCAGGGGACATAGTTCTACGATCAATTAAATAAAGCATTACATTACATTACATTAAGTTCTATAATATTTATATTTTTGCCGTTCCGATATCCGCTTTACTGTTTAAAACTGTAAAAATAAACCGGAATCCGAGTGAATTTTTTATTTTTCGAAGTAACTACACAGAAAGAAAAATTTCTTGTCTGAAAAACAAAATTCTTGGTTCAAGAAAATTTTCGAGTGCCTGAAGGAAGACCGAAGTTGTGTTGGACGAAGTAAAATTTTTTCTTGAAATTCTATTCTTAGTGGAAGTAATTTTTTCTTATTTGATGATAATTCAAATTATCATAAATATTTGATACAATAAATTTTTATATTTGATCAAGATTTTTAAATACTTTAAGGAAGTAGCGCCACCTACTTCAGCGAAGAAAAAAAATTTTCTTTCAAATATTTAATGCCCATTTTCTATTATTTTAGCGTGCAATTATACGCAGAAAAAAAAAATTTACTTGAATCAAGTAAATAATTTTGAAGAATTTTATCTTCTTAATTTGAGTAGAAAAATTTTTAAACCAAGAAACTTTTATTGGTTTAAATAAATTTTATTTGATTCAAGAATTTTTCATATTGGTCCAAGACAGTAAAAACTCTTCAAAATTATTTTCTTTGTTTAAGAATTTTTCTCTTGATTCAAATTAATTTTTTTTTCTGTGTACATATTGAGTGAAAAAAAATGATTCAATATTATTTGATCTTCCAATTTGACATGTTAGTCAATAAAAATATTAATGAAAATTTACTATCAACATATTTAATTTTTTGGAGCAAGAAAGAAATTTTCTCAAGGCAAGAAAATTTACTTCTATCAAGAATACAATTTTTTGTAGTAAGAGACTAAATTTTCTCAAAACAAGAATATTTTTTTGACTTAAATAAATTTTGTTGGATCAAGATACGTATTTCTAAAAGCAAGAGAATTAATTTTGTTGAAATAAGTGAAATTTGTTTAAAAAAAAAAAAATTTTTTTTCACCCAAGAAAATAATTAAGAAGAAAAATAATTTCTTGGCTCAAGTGAACTTTTTTTTCTGTGTATAAATATTTTGAAAAAATTTTAGGAATTTTTTATCTAAAATAAAATTTCTAACAAATTAATTTGAGTAAATTTTCACAATGTCTAATATTTAAGCCGTAATTCGGATAGTAATAAAATAATCACTAAATTTTTTATTTTTACGATAAAAAATTTTTAGTAATTCCTGTAATTACCTTACGCATAGCAAGCACAGTTATTTTATGCATTGCATAAACAATCACTGGCAATGAGCAATGGCCAATGAGTAATTACTATCAGTTCGTAGATAACAAGAGAAAACTGAGTAATTATAAATCTATTATTGTTAATTATAATTTACGATTTAATAATAACAAAAAAAAGTACATCTATGAAATAATAATATGCTGAGTATGAACTTTATAAAGTGAGTCATACAATAACAATTCAAGTGACTCGACTATCGCCGTAAAGTAGTATATACATAGATGCATACTAAAGCGCGTATGTAAGATGTAAAGGAATTTTTTATAACGTCTAATGTATTCGTAAACATAAAAATTTTCTTACCTTTTGCCTTAAATTTAAAATTTCGTCGACAGACACCATCTGTGTGTTTTAAATAAAAAGGCGCAGGTGTCCGCCGTACTTTGACAGATGATACTTTAGACCTATAGACACTAAAGATTCTACTCTCTTTAATTCCGTCATTATTTTTTAATGATTTACACTCGGCTTTGGTTCTTCTATTCGAATGGAATCAATACTGTCTAACTATATCTGTCACTGTTGTATATTATGAGAAATAGATAACTAGACTATTCATGGGTTGATTTGTCTCGGTGCTTCGATAAATTTTTCGATTATTCACTCTTTGAAATTAGACACCAAAAAATGTGTGCATTAAGTTAAAATACTGACAATAATCCTCTAAAAAGTTTGGAAAATCCAAAAGTGCACGCCTCATAATCTCATTTTTCACAATAAAATTGATTAAAATAAAATATAAAAAGCAAAATAATAAGAAACAGAAAACTCTGCTAGGTATGAGTTAGCGGCGCCATAATTCCAAAGTGAGAAAAAATACTACAATAAAAAAATATATAGTGGCGCCATAACTCTAAGGTGAGGAAAAAATATACTAAAAAATAAATGTATATATAGATATACAAATACACAGTCGTATTTTAGTTTTTTAGAAATTATAATTAAACGACAGTACTTAGAACGCTAATATTAACTAGGAATCAGCCCAAGGTATAACTTTATATAATAAGAAAAAAAGTATTCTGGTACGATAAATTTTTCGACCAATTTCTCTGCCACATATATGGATCCATAAACACAGACTGACGGACGTCCAAGAATGATTGATTTTAATGTTATTATTTACCATGTTAAACAAAATAATTGTTCATAAAAAATACCATTTGTGCTTGATAGATTATTTAATTCGATTTTAGTGCACTCATATTATCCTGTAAGTGTTATATTAGTGAGAAAAAAATCATTCAAGTTTCGAAAGACTGGGTTTTTTGACATGTCGAGAGTAGAGCACTGCCTCCGCTCCGCTAATGAGGCGTGCAATATATAATTAATATAATTAATCATTAACTTACAATATTCATAATATAATATTTTAAAAAAAAATGATTTATTAAACGAAATTAATATTTCAAGAGTAAGGTTAAAATTTTTTCGACAATTTTAAAATAAATCGTTTAAATAACAAAATAAAAAATTTTCTCTCACAAATTTTGTTCAAAATTTAATTTTATAAAAAAAATATTTCAAATGATTTTTTAAGTGAAACTTTTTTATTTTGTCGAGTTATGCCGGAAAATAGCACTGGCTTAAACGTATATGTATATATTAGGGTGGGTCAAAAAAATCGAATAATTTATGTTTGACTTTATACTCTGAAAAATAGGTTCATAGACACCTAAAAAGAATTCTCTCCAAGTATAAGCTCTTAATTATAACGGGAAGGTCCTCCGCTTTGCGGGTTTCTATTTTTTTCGAATAATCAGATAAAAAAATTTATATCTCGCTTCCAACTGCTTGGAAAAATATTCCGTGGCATAGATTTTGTGAGAAATTGAATGCTTTACAAAAAAGGTCTCTTATGACTTTTTCAAAAACTCAACCGATTAAAAGATATTCATAGTTGAAGTTTGGCTATTTTAAGGAAAATATTCGTTTTTATTATGAATTTTATAAGTCGATGAAAAAAATTATTTCGGATTGCGGAACTCATGATTTTGTAGGAAATTTACTGCTCTACAAAAATGGTCTCTTATGATTTTTGATTAAGTGAAGCCGTTACGAGATATTCATCGTCAAACATTAACGAATATCAATATTTCCAGTTTTTGATCAATAATTCGATAAATTTTAATTTAAACTATGAGTTTCAGGAAAATTTACATAAATTTGAGTTTCGATCGATAAAGAAATGTTATAAACAATTTTTTTAATATTGTTTTCAGTCTTGAGCTTGTTTGATTGCATTAAAACAAGAAATTAGAGCATTTTTTTCGACATATAGCCAATGATTAGTTTAATTTGAAGTGAATGACATATTTCTTTGTCAAATTTAATATGAAAAGTATTGAATCAAGTGAGAAACAACCAGTATTTAACTTTTTTATAGATAAATTTTTTATTGAATTATCAATTGCAATATAATTGTCTATATTTTTAACATAACAGTACGCTATTACTATAAATAATTTCTTTTATTACAATTTGGGAATGTTTTTGATGTTCTTTGACAACTTGCAATAAGTACTGGAATTGTTCTTCATTTTTGTCAAGCATTGATTATATTCACTGACTAATGCAACAGCTCGCTCTGCTGAATCATTGACAACTTTTAGTTGTTGAAAGTATTCTTTATTTTCGAGATAACTCTCATTAGTAGGCCATAATTCAACATCGACATCAAGAAAGTCATACGGTAGATCGAAGATTTTGAAAAGATTTAATGACTTTTTAGACACAAAGTCACTTAGAGTTCTCTGCGCCAATGAATTCAAATCTTTTTAGCAATTACAAATCTTTTAGCTTTAGAATCTGTACCTTCACGAGTATTAACAGCTTCAACAATACTTTTTTTACTTCTAATGGAACGCCATCGTCAAACAGTGATAAAATGGCAAGTTCGTCGCTCAAATACCATAAGTGCGAAATCATTTTTTCACACGTAGCTGAAGAAATCAAAGGATTGATATGTTTGTACTCAATAAATTTTTCATAAACTGCAAGTCATGATAAGCAGCAGTTGTTGCAGAAGTTGATGAAAACCAAGCTTTTAAATACAATGTGACTATAAAAATACAGAAATGACGAAGACCATGCAATTCTTTCTGAGAGAGTTTGAATTCATCTCTGAATAGATACATTTTCAAACTATAAATGGCCTTAGCCATCCATCTAGCATGATGAACAGCACCAGGACGTTTGAAAGAAATCTTTTCTTGAGGCATTTCTCCAAGGAAAATCAATGATAATTCCAATAATTCTTTATCTAACTTATTATAACATTTCTTTATCGATCGAAACTCAAATTTATGTAAATTTTCCTGAAACTCATAGTTTAAATTAAAATTTATCGAATTATTGATCAAAAACTGGAAATATTGATATTCGTTAATGTTTGACGATGAATATCTCGTAACGGCTTCACTTAATAATCAAAAATCATAAGAGACCATTTTTGTAGAGCAGTAAATTTCCTACAAAATCATGAGTTCCGCAATCCGAAATAATTTTTTTCATCGACTTATAAAATTCATAATAAAAACGAATATTTTCCTTAAAATAGCCAAACTTCAACTATGAATATCTTTTAATCGGTTGAGTTTTTGAAAAAGTCATAAGAGACCTTTTTGTAAAGCATTCAATTTCTCACAAAATCTATGCCACGGAATATTTTTCCAAGCAGTTGGAAGCGAGATATAAATTTTTTTATCTGATTATTCGAAAAAAATAGAAACCCGCAAAGCGGAGGACCTTCCCGTTATAATTAAGAGCTTATACTTGGAGAGAATTCTTTTTAGGTGTCTACGAACCTATTTTTCAGAGTATAAAATCAAAAATAAATTATTCGATTTTTTTGACCCACCCTAGTATATATAACGCGCGATATCGACAAGATTGCGCTGATAGTTTAGTTTTCAACCGATCCTTATAAATTTTTATGATTCTATTGATTCTATTTTCGAAAATATAATGATATTAATTAGATGTCCTACATACATGAAAAATTTTTAAACTCAAATTACATATAAGTAAATTGAATCTACAAATTAAATTTCGAATAAGCCGAAATATGATCTTTTAGGTAAATAATAATTTTATTGTGACTAATAAAATACTAGTCAATTTGAATTAAATACAATTTTAATTTAATAAATTAAGCGGAAGAGTTAAGAACTTTTTAATTGAGTAATTTGTTACAGTAATTGGATTTTCATTAAAATTTATGTTGCAAAAAAATTTTCGATCTGTTTCTAAACATAAAAAGTTTTATTTCACTAACCTAACCTGCTGGAATTAATGACACGACCTAGCTTGGGTTGCACTACTTTTTGATGATTTTTACGGAGGAAAATGTCTTTTAAAAAATTGTAATTATTAATTGAATATTTTTTAACTTAACAAATTTTATTAATTTAAAAAATATATCTGATTAATTTTTTGACATAAAAAACTTATTAATCAATTTTTTATATACATTTTTTTAGAAAATTGTATGATATTTAAAAAAAATTTTGATATGTGTGTAAACGATTATTTTAACCGTTTCAAAGATATTCAAGATCAAAGTTTAAAGAATTTATCAAAAAAAATTGAAAATTTTCAAAAATCAGGAAGTTATTTATTTGTGATTTTTTAGCACATTTTTAAATATTAATTATCAAATAAATTTGCCATAATTTTGTAGGAAATTTAAATCTATAAAAAAAAAGCCTGATTTCAATAATTTTTAAAAATTTTATAATGTTTCTTCAAAATTAACAAAAAATAAATGTTTAAAATGCAAATAAAGTTATATTAACATTGTAAAAGTTTATTCAACGTCCAGGTAAACTATTTTTTCAACATTTTTATATTAAATAAAATTTGTGATCAATTTTAATATTAAAAAGCCAGTTTTAAATAATTGGACAAATATTTTTAATAAAAATAAAAAACTAACAGTTTGTTTTTATTTAAAATTTTTTGTTTGTTTATTACCCAACTTGCTGGAACTGGTAACGCTTTACCTAGCTTTGATCGCACTTTTTTTTATTTTCAATAAATAAAACAATTTTTAAAAAAATTGAAAACATTTTTAAATTGAATTTTTTTTTTAAATAAATGAATCTAAAATTAAAATTTCCCGTATCTGTTACAAACGAAGTGTAATTTTAAAAAAGAAAAATTTAATCAATTATTCCGTGACCCGAGAAGCGTAGATTAGTTTTCTCCGGGATGCGTGAGTCGGCTAAAATAATAAACTTTTATAATTATCTAATGCACCAGATGTTTATACAATATCTTGTTTTCAAAAAAAATAATAAATAAAAGCTAACACGTGAGTGTACGCACGTTGATTCATTAATCTCCGCGCTTTATTTATTACATTAAAAAATGTGTGTGTATAATGAGTGTGCAGTTGATTCTCTCGCATGACTCGGCGACTCAGTGTGTCACGAGCAAAAAGTTCAGATCCCCGCCAACTTCCGGCCTGTACGTTAAACAACGTTGTAGTAAAATAGAGAGTAGTCTAAGGACGAAATACCACACCCAGTCACATCATTTTTCATTTTTTATCGGTCCGATTATTTACTCTACAATAATAATATTTTATTTATTATTTTCTTACTGCCCGCAGATTAAAATATTAATTTACTCACCCGGATATTGACCGTAAGACTTCATTTATTTAATTAACCTCACGTAATAAATCGTAATTTAGATTCATTATTATAAATTACGATTTAAAAACATTTTTTCGCTTCATTTGATGAATAACATTGCTCACAATTTTTTTATCTTCAAATTTTGAGGTAGAATTTTATTTTTTAATTTTTTTCAGATATTTTTGACCTGTCCGTTTTGCCCCATTTTTTCCATCCAAATGATGGAGAATTTAACGAGGATTATTTTAAGCTTTTTTCGGCGTTAATCGGTCCACTAGTTGCCGAGATATCGCTGAAATAATTATTGAAACGAAAATTAATATTGGAAAGTACGTTGCAGGTTCGAATCCTGGGCATTTTTTTTTTTTTTTTTTTTTTAAAGAACTATTGTATTATTTAAATAAAGTTCAATTTTCTAGTGAAGATAAAACAAATAAATTTCTGAAATAAAAAAACATAAATATATGAGAAAAGCAGACGGCTGAACAAAGCAATTAGTATTGTTAAAACTACGTCACGTTTAAGTCAGAGTCAATTGTTCCAAACTCGTTGATTGACCTGAATTACATTTAAAATTTTATCTTCATTTTTGTCTCCCATTTGAAATCATCTTACCCAATAGAAAACTACACTCTTCCTCTATTACTCATTATACCAACTAACATAAACTCCTCTTATAATTATCATCATATTATTTGTTTCTCTTTCCTCTCTTTTAACTCTTAATTATTTAACTCTCGAAAAGGTTTTATTACATCACTCAACCCATTTTATTCTAGTGTGCTTCTATTCTATTCAAAGATAAAAAATGATTTTTATTTTATAAAAAAATAGAGGCGTGTATCTTTGAATAAAAGAAGAAAAATATTATTTCACTGATGGTATTTTAAAAAAAATAATAAAAATTTATTCATCGTATATTTTACATGGTTTGTATTTTCGCTAAACCCGTATGTATGGACATGTTTTTTTTTACGAGTTGTATGTGTGAGTATATATAGTTTATATGAATGTGGGTGCATTGAATGTGTAACATATGTGACCGAAACAAGCTAAAGGAGGAAGCGAGGACAATGGGACGTGTGTGGTATTAAAGTTATATGTTGTATCGGCTTTGCTCAATCTGATATAAATATTTCTTTTAAATATATATGGTTAAACTGTTTAGAATTTAATGAGATTTTTTCTTTTCAAAATTGAATTTAAAAAAAAAAACCGTAAAATTGATTTAAAACTAAACGTTATAACGTATTATCATTATATATAACTAAATATAATCATAATATGTGTTCACAAGTAATCATAACATACGATCATATAGTATGTTCACTTATGATCATAAGTTATGATCAAATATGATCATGTTAAATCAAACATGATCTAATTTGATCATATATGACTATTATATTATCATATATCGCCATGAATGATTATATATGACATATAGCATATGTGATCATCTGATCATACATGGCATATGTGGTCATATATGTCATATGGCATTTGGCATCATATATGGCTTATGACTTCATATATGGCATATTGATTCATATATGGCATCATATATGGCATATGACATCATATATGACATTTTGTATCATATATGGCATATGGCATCGGCATCATATATGGCGAATATGATCATAAATGGCATATGACATCATATATGGCATATATGACCATAAATGGCATAAGTGATCATCTGATCGTATATGACCATATGTGATCACATATGACCATGCATAATCATCACATATGATCACAAATTTATACAAAAAAATTTTTAGTCCATAATAAATTTCGAAAAACTCATCAGCAGAGTTCGAAATAATATATTGAAGCGTTGTTGTGGTTTATTGAAAGTCATGGATAATTAAAAGACTATTAATAATAATGAATAACGATCTTGAGTTTGTTTGATGGGCGTAGGAAAAAATATCAAGGGTATTGTGCTTCTAGTGTCTCGAAAATGACATCTGCCGGTCTACAAATACTTGACGCATTGTGTGTTTCTTTATTCAGTATAGTACTGAGCATAGAATAAGCGATACACTGAAAATGAACATATAAATATATATATATATATATATATATATATATATATATATATATATATATATATATATATATATATATATATATATATATATATAAATAGGAATCAAATGGGTGTCTGAATCGATTGCTACCAATTGTAACAATCTCTATTCTCCTTTTTTTTTTTTTTTTATACAATATGAAATGTGTGTATGTATAAAAGAGTAAATTTTCAACTGTGACTTTCGATATGATCCCGGTGTACATCATATGCATACTCGTCCTCTTTCAATTCTAATAAAATCCATAAGAAAAATACGAATGTGAAAATTGTATATGAATTACAATAGATTGAATTGCGGGACAGAAAAATTTGAATTCATGTAAATTGACTGCATCAAATCAATTTATTTTATTTTATTCATGGAATTTTTTTTACAATATGAATTTAGTTTTGGTGGAGAAAAATTATTGAATTTTTATAATTTTAATTGACGTCATAATTCAATTTTATTTTTTATGTATTTGCGTTTGTATTCTGATGATCATTTTAATTTGAATCTTATTATTTAGGAGAGAGGAAGAAATAGGGGAAATCGGATAGAGTGACCAAATAGGGTACTAATAATTTATTATTATTATTATTGAATATTTTTAAGCGAATAATAATTTATCGATTTCAACAGTGAAAAAAAAAAAATAGAGTTTACTCCGCGTTGTTTTATTTTAATAATACAAATAAAATAATTCTGAGTGAGTTCCATTTAATAGAAATTATATAAATAAAAATTACAAATAATACAATCTGAAATTTGTCCATAAAATAATTTTCCCTCTTAATAAACACCGTCATTGCATTATAACATGATAGTTTTATCACCCACACATGATGAGTGTCATGACCTCTTGATTTCATGATTACCGATGCATTAAAATTTTCGGATTAAGTAATTAACTTACAGCCGTAGATAACAAAATAATCCGAATGACGTTGTAAATTTTTTATATTAATAAATCCTCGAAATAAATGGTTAATGTTTTATGTTTAATGCTTGATATTCACTACCCGGTACATTTACATTGACATCTATATCTGCATATCCACACAACATACGGCGTACTTTACTAGAGAGGATGTCATTAAGCTACAATTCAAGTGGCAATCACGGGTATCATTACCAACTCATCCTCACCCACGGCTCTCCCATCGCACTTTGACAATATTTAATATTTTATCATTTAACGTTTCTCATTATTATTATTATTTTTTTCCATATTTTTTTTTTTTTATTATTTTTATTATTATCATCATCATTTGTACTACTAAATAGGCGCTTACACAAATGTTTACAGGCGATTAACTCCGCTCTATCCATCTGTATTTTGAATTTACTGTTTTATTTGTGTCAAAGTTAACGATAATATTTGCATATATATCGCATCATGATTATTGTTGTTATTATCAGTCCTCCAATATTGAAGTCGAACTCGATATGATACGGCTACGCTAGTCAGAATGTTGTAGGTTCCAGCAAATAGCAATCTAAAAGTGGCTATATGCAGAGGAGTATCGATTTCCGGTAGCCAGTCGATATGATGGTGAAATCGTCTCGACGCCGGTGGTACAGCTAGAGAAAACCTGATAAGCAGAGTTAATTATCCGTACTGATTGTCGTTTGATCAACAAACTATCCGATCGGACAAATTTTTTTTTTTGTTTTACAATTATCTGCATTTTCTTGGACAAAGATCTCAATATTGAGTTACCTTTTTTAATTGGGTTATAATTAAAATTTGCGTCATTTTTTATCTTCACGGGATAATAATAATCATCACTGATAGAAGGATTTGTTAAACTTATTTAGTAACGAAATTTATAGTCAATTATTTGAGAGAAAAGAATATTCCTCATCAAGATTATTTGTTACGGTTTTATAAATGATTTTTTTTTTTTTTTCTAAATAAATTATATTAGCAATCTTGCAGTCACTTGTGAACAAATTTTGGCTGGGAGTGCTTAACTAAATCTCCTGTTAAAAATTCTATGAAAATTAAATAAATTGTCTCACCCCAAAATATCTTGGGAAATGCCTAAACCCAACTCCTGCTAAAAGCGGAACTTAAAATTTCAATTTTAAAAGGTTTTTCACAGAAATTGAATTTTGGCACCCCCTAATGTACAAGCAACACACTTAAAAATTTGTGAAAGATTTTTTGTGGAAAACTTAATGATCTACAAAAAAAGTCAATTTCAAAATAATTTTTAAAAAAGTGAATTTATCAAAAAATTGTAAGAGATTTTTTTTCGTATATCATGTAATATTTTCATAGATCAAGTTTCTTTGTACTTTGCTTGTAGGACGAGCTATGAATTTCTAAAGATAGAAAAATGAATTTTCTCATGTTATTTAAATGAGAAAAAAAATTTCTGTCTTTAAAAATTTGAAAATTACAAAAAAAAATAGGTGAAATCATGACATCAAGATTGCGTTTGAGGTTTACAAATTGGAATCGATACTTTAGTTGACTCCTCACTCGATTTAAATAAAACTAGCAATAAAATTATTTCTGAATCGCACATAAATTTCGATGCATAAAATATCTAATAACTTACAGTGAAAATATACACCGGGATGTCAAGATACGTAGTGACATATTTTCTACCTCAGAATCTTCGATCGGGGGAAAAAAAAATGGCAGAAAAAAGCTCGCGATTTATATGGTAATGGAAACACTTCCTTCCTGTGTACTGCCACAAAAAATATTACCATAACATTGATTTTACAATGCCGATCGATCATTTGTACCATACTTGTACCAACAAAATTATAATTTTCAGTTATTCTCATCCCACGCTTCTCGTCTTTGCTCTCTGCTCGCCGTTCTGAAAAAGGTATTTTTAATCTGAAAAAAGTATCATACTTTTTGTCTCTACTCTACTCCCGGTTATCCTCTGCTTATCATTATCATTATCAGCAAATTTATCTGTCTTCATTGTTTGCATTTAATTTCAAGCTACCGTAGCGTTAAACTTTGTACATGAATGAAATGAAGAAAATAAAGGAAAATAGTTAATACTTGCCTTTTACCATATTCAATAATTCATGGCTCATTTTTCTCTTCATCTTTAGATTATATACAAGACTTAATCTATTCTTTACGTTTTCATAAATAATAATTCACTGTGGATATTTCGAGTAAATAATTATAATTGCGTGCCTTGAGCTTGCTCTATTATCGCCTAAAATAAAGTGTGCTGACCTTTAGTTATATTTAATACCACCTGACAGTTATAATGTACATATAAATGATACAAAAAAGACACACTGTTAAAAAGAAATTCTTCAAATTTTGTATGAATAGAAGCTGAATCCTGCGGGGGTGCATCGAATTTTTTTATTGATTTTTTAAAATGAGATTTGAAACTAAAGCAGTTGCAGCGGTTAGAAAAAATCGAGTTAATTTTTTCGACCAAAAAGATTGACTTTTGGAGAAATTTGAAAAAAAAATAAAAAAATAAAATTGAAATTTTTTTTTCAAATTTTTTTGAAAAATTAATCTCTTTAATTGAAAAAATAAAGACTTTTGAATAAAAAAATTTTTTTTCATTAAAGAAATGAATAAAAATCGAAAAATTGCTCATGATGGTGATTTTTGCAAAAACAAAGAATTTGAAGCTTCGGGGCACTATGAAAAAAAAAATCGCAGCGCTTTCAATTTTTTAGGGGTCTTAGGGGACACTTGGAGGTTGAAAAATTACCAACGACATCCTTTGTTCATCCATTTTATCCAAAGTTATACCAAGTTATCCAAACATCCTTAATTATGCGAATTTTTGTCGTTTTTTCAGTTAAAGTTTTCAATTCAAAAAAATTTTTTTTGACAAAAGCTATTCATATTATCTTATAGAGAATATCGTGTAGTTTTCAAAACCGTCCTCTGATTTCCTATACGATCCATATTTCCAGAGATATTGATTGTCAAAGTGAAAAAGTACTTTTTTGCATTGACTGACGATAACTCCGCGGCGAATCATCGTACAGGCTTTTTGATTACGTCAAATTGAAGGGAATTAAATTTTCTAAAAAAACTTTTCAGCAAAATAATAGAAAAAAAAATTTTTAAGCCCGTAAACCTTTTTTAAGAAGAGAAAAAATTTGGAAAATTTTTTTCTTGTAGTTTTCTTAGAATTTCTCCAGATCCGAACATGATAAAAAATTTTTATGGTTATATCTGAAAAATTAGACACTTGGAACTACAATTTGCTTTTTTTTTTTGCTGAACAATCATTTTCCTCGGGGTTACAGCTCGTTGAAAATCACCAAAAAATTTCGAATTTTTTTTATATCCCTTAATTTTTGTAACTAGTGTATTAAAATTATTTTTTATTTATTCTTGTAGTGTACTGTAGATAATGAATTTTTCTATCGACGTGTTAAAAGAAAAATGATCGGTAAGCTTAACAATATTTTTTTTTAACCGATTAATTACTATTTTTACTTAAAAACGTCGTTTTAACGGTTGGTGTGGATTTTTTTAATTTTTCTGGAGGGACAAACACGATAACTTTTGAAAAAATAAATTTTTCAACTCTACGTATTTTTCAATCTTTTCATCTGCCTTATGAGAAGTTGCGTATTGAAAATTGTAGCTTAATATCGTTTTGTTTAATTAAAATCAATTTTTTTCGACGGGGAGTTGGAGAAATTTTATATCCTTTGAGCAGCCATTTACAAAAATTTACTTGTAAATACAGCTTGAAGATAGCTGACACTATACTCAATTGTAAACGGCTGATATAAAATTTATAGATTTATATAACATCAAAAATAGTATTCCTTAGCGAAAATTTGTATCGTAAAATTTTGCGCTAATCAATTTACATATGCGAATACTTAAGTTATGCACATTTCAATTCACCAATATCTTTGTGAATAATATTACCATAAATTATAATCGGATCTTGATAAATCTTCTAAAAAAAAAAAAAAAAAAAAAAAAAAAAAAAAAAACAATACCGTAGGAAAAATTGAACTCTTTATTTGTGACCAGACTTTCAATATTTTCACTTTAATAATTTTTATTCCAAAATATACGATGTTTAATCATGAAAATTTCATTTTAATAGCTACTTGCATACGTATCTATCTTTTATCTTCTATATAAATAAAAATAAAATCCCACATGTATGTTCACGCATCACTTGAGAACGGCTGGATCGATTGAGCTAAATTTTTTTTGTTGTTTTCAGAATTTTCAGGAGACGGTTTGTATGCAAAAAAATTTTTAAAAAATCCTCCCTCAAAGGGGATTGCGGGGGCGTTAACAATGAATAATTCCCGTTTGTAAACTATAGCTCCTATAGCTCCCAAATTTGGTAGAAATCTTCCGTAAGAGATATATAAATAATCTATGAACGAATTTTACGATAGCTCGCTCCACAGGGAGGTTGTGGGGGTGGATATTAACAATGAAAATTTTTAACTTTCAAATTGTAGATCCTACAGACAGCAAATTTAGGTGGAGTTTCTATATGTGATGCGGAAATGATCTAAGAGCGGATTTTATAACAATCCACCCCCAATAAGGATTACGGGGGTGGGTGTTAGAATATTAAATTTCCATTTCCACACTGTTACTTCTAATACAGACTTGAAATTTGGTAGGAATCTTTTATTTGACGATGAATAATGCAAAATTTATAACTTATGATTTTATTAATTTTAGTTATTGCTCTAGATTAATTATTATTGTATTGAACTTATTGTTCGGACTTAAAAATTAATTGATCATTATAATAAAATAAAAAATTATAACAAAAACTTTAGTCATTTTGACTGAGGCTCAGCGAAGCGGACCGGGTCGCTAGTTGTTGTCTAATTGTCCACTTAGCATATTATTGTTCCGAGCAATATTATGGTTGATATAAACACAAACGTTTGATGTCTAAAATCAAAATATCAATTAGATGGATATCAAATAACAGGACACAATTCAATATTATTTACGTTAATCCCCCCCCCTCCCCATCCCTTGATGAAGCTTGTTAACATATCATTTGATATTTGCAAATTCTCTTATTAAAAAAAAACTATCTTGTCAACTGAAACAACAACTGCGAATTGGACAAATTAATAGTCAAAATCAGTAAGCTGTAAGAGGTCAGTAATTTTGTTGTCCGCAAGCAAGCTTTGTGATTACATTAAATTGGGTATGTTTCCATGGGATGGAGAATACGGAAATTTGATTGATGATGAGTATTCAATACTAGATAGACGTATGTACCACACAGGTCAGATAGCCAGTGCCAGAGTACAGTCAGTGTACAGAGATGGAGATAGTAATAATAATTCATCAATCAGCGGCAACAGCCATCGCTATTGCTAGAGCAATACCACCGAAATCGGTGCCTCAAGATCCACTGATCCAAATGTTAATCAATTAGCACGACCGAGTGAACGGCATTTGGTGGGTGCAACCTAAATCCTCGGTAAATCTAACACTGTAATGTTATACATGTTCCGGTTTGATGGTAACAGCTCTAGCTTCCAAGGCACACCGATGCGCTATAAAAGCTGGCTTCACTTGCTATCATGAAATCCAATGCTGTTTGAGCTGGAGATATGTGCTGTATGCGTATATAATGAGTCCTAGATCAACTTTGGAAATTTCTCTCGGCAAATTTATTGATTCTAGAAAGGATTGTTGAAGTTTTTTTTTTTTTTTTTTTTTTTTCGTTCTTGTGTGGAAGAGCAGAAATTTTAATTTTGGTAATTGCTACTGCACGAAAATCGCAATCGTGGAACATTCTGCAATTTCTGGTATGATTTTTGACAAATATTATGTCACAAGTATAAAAATATATTTTTTCGAATTTTTTTTTCTGTAGTTACTCGAACTATACATTAGTTTAATTAAAGGATTACATCCACTTGTAAGTTCGAAAAAATGTGTTATTTTGTTAATTTTTTCTGGAGAGGCTCTTTATTGAATATATACATAAAATATATGAACATTTAGCGATTTTAACGTATTCTAAGAATTCATATTTTATTAATAAAAATATTGGGTTCCGTCGTTCCTGTAGAAGATCTCCTGAAGGTCCTCCACAAAAAGGTATCTGGTGGTGAGGAAGATATCTCTGATCCAAATTATTTTAAATAAAAAAAACCAAAAGGATTACTTTTAGGATAGATAAATACAGGTAATGATCGAAGAAATAGTCAAAATTTTGATTTTAGACAAAATGGCGGCTTTCCAACAAAAAAATCTTTTTTTGTACGAAAATTTACATTTTAATGTGACTTAAAAAATCGAAATTTTTATCAGAAACTTTATTCCTTTGATCATTACCTTCGGGTGTTTTAAAAAATGGATAATAAAAAAATTTTTCAATATTTTTTCATTGTTTAATTATTTATAGATCCAGAATGTACAAAAAAATGAAAATTAAAAAAATTACAAACAGGTAAAATTTAAAAAAGGAGGTCAATTTTTTTTCTTTTTATAATGATTTAAAAATGGTAAAAATTTAGACTTTATTGTAATATGCGACAGAACGATATTTAGACAAGGTTAAGACAAAATTTCAAGTAAATAACTCACTAAGAACTTGAGATGTCTTGTCAACCATGTTGAAAAAAAAAAAAAAATGTTTTCAATATTTCTAAATAATTAAAATTCTAAAAATCTTTTAGGACCGTTTTTAAATGTTCAAATTTGATGAACATTAAAAAAAATTTATTTTTTTAAAATTATATACCAGAAAACTCTTAAATTTTATCTTGACTTAAAAAAAAAAAAATAATAAATAAAAATTGTTCGTGAAACACAAAAGTAATGAGAACACTAATGACACATTTAAATACAAAAAACCAAATATTTACCGACACGAAAAAGCGATAAAGAATATATTTGACGTTTCTACAAATATACACGTCATACATTCATGTAAAAGGGTTGTAAGTAAGAGATATCATAAAAGCAGAAGCAAGCAGGGTGAAATATCAGAGGGATGCTTTGACGCATTAACGTCGAAACGATACCGGAAGTGACGAGGAACGATATCAGCAGATAGTAGATAGTATATAGTAGATAGCAGACCGTCTGCTGTCGAGAATGAAAGCTGCGCGAGTGAGTCAGTAAAAACAGCAATTCTGTTCCCAGAAGGGGTTGCTAAATTTCAAGCAAATATATAAGAGTCTTTGCCGGGTTCAGCTTCGGCTCAGCTAAATAAGACAACCTTCCTTATAGCATATATACCCACACCTATACCCATACCTATCCACGTACTTTATACTTCCTATATTATGGCTCGTTCCGAAGAACCAAGTGTGGATATAGATCGGTATGGTTATAGATAGATATAGATATAAATGTATAGGGCGCAGAAAAAGGTCTCAAGGGAGGGAGGATAATCCTTGCTGGAGGCGTCGTTGCGGAAATCTAGCCCAACGGTTTCTCGATGCTTCTTTATTTTTTTCCTTTTTTATGTTTATTTTCTTCCGACTTCCGTGGATACCAACGTAAATTACTCTGCATTATTCCACTCGAACTGCTTCGAAACAAACTTTTTTTTTATTTACTTTGTATTTACGATTTTTAAATATTTACTTCTACATTCTGCATAACTTCAACATTAGTAATTACTGCTGTCGATTTATTGGACTCAAATATTAAAAAACTTTCAAGTTTTTATACTTTTAGATAGTAATAGAATCCGTTTATTTTTTTGTTATAGGTGAGTTTTTCGATAATTTTTCATTAACGTCAGCAGCGTTGCCAAAGAAGCGTCAATTAATTGGATAAACGATTGAATATTTGACACGACACAACCACGCAACAACCAGCGGCAATAGAGCATCAATAGATCCTCAAAGACTGTACACCTGTACAAAGAACGTTTGAACCCCCAATATCAATCATACATTTGTGCAGTTAACATTACCAAGACTGAAGACGCTCGACGAGTTAAGGGACCAGGAAAACAGTCAAAGGACAAAGAGGAACCAATCGAACATAAACAATATTATCAGATTAACATAATTATCTTTTATGGGGAGCTTCGCCTCGAAAACTCCTACCGATATTTATCTCCAAAAAATCAAAACATAAGAGATGTCTCTGTATGAGATCAGGTTTGTTGATTAGTCCTCTAGAAATTGGCGCACTTGAGTCCCCAGGCTGAGTCGGTGCGCGGAGTCGGTTCAGGATTGGGCGCCACGGATCGACTCTGTGATAACTGAGCGGTGACATTTGTCGCGGTTAGGGTAAGCGATATAAATTAGAGTCTCGGTGACTCGGTATTCTCGGTATCGCGATATTAATGTCGGGAAGAAAATAAAGTAATCGGGAAAAAATAAAGAAAAGTAACGGGGGTGGGTGTCTGACTCATCAGTCTCAATAGGTAATAAACTGAAACGCTAACGAGAATACTCAATAAACCCTCGTTTCAATAATCCCTAAACGATCGAGTCTAACATAAACCAGAGTTGCGGTGAGGGCGGCACCCTATTCACTATACCGGTTTCACTGGCACGAGCACTAGCAGGCACCGGTATAGCCTCTATGTAATATGCCGGAGAATTGAGGGTTCAGAATATATAGATTTGGGTTTACGGTTGCTTTGAGGATCCTCCGACCCTCGGTGGCTGCAAGTGAACAAAATTACGGGAACCGTGACAAAATGCTCCTATTCGACCATGGAATTAAACCCACCTTGTTCAAAGTGTGCTTGCTTTTAAAGATTCAAACCCAGCGATATAATAGCTGTACGTCTGGTATACCTATATTCATCCCATTTACGGAGTTGGGTGACGTGTGACGGGAGATATATGACATGAATCTCAATCGGTAGATTCTGAATTTTTCTACGTTTCACCCGCTTTTTAATCCGGAAGCACTGTTTTGAATCTGAAAATCAAATTATTTCCTGATTTTTTATACATTCAAAATTTTTTTGTTCGAGCTCCATCGAAGGGCAAATTTATCGCAAAATAAGAGACCTTGTTATTTATCGATCATGTCATAACATGATATCGCACTTGAATTAATGAAAACTTAAAAAAAAAAAATCAGCAGACATTTTAGATCAATAAAATAATAGTTTTAACGTCTTGAATTGGAAATATAATCTTTTTATAAAAAAAAAAAAAAAAAAAAAAACGAATTTCCAGACAGTCTCTTAAAAAATCCAATATTCGAAAAGAGGTCAACAATGACGCAATGTCAGACTGCACCAAAGTCAGGATGAAATCAATAGCTTGCAACCTTGAACCCAATCTCGCTACTGGCACGCTCTTTTTGTTATTTGCCGGCCAAAATATTTTCTTGGTGCATAATAAAATTGTCCATGCAAGAGCTATCGAATTAATTGAAGGTTAGCAGGTAAATTGGATTAATTGTTTAAGTCCTCCTCGTGAAGATGTACTCTACATCGTGTACTTTGATTACTTTATCTGAGAATACTTACTACCATATTCATCCAAAGTACTAACAGCCAACACTAATAAACTCAAGCCAAAACTAAAACTAGAGCTCGAACTTTAAGATTTAAACCTTCGGAATTTAAGCCGACAAAGTTTGGTGAAACAATGGATTTATGCTACTGTGTTCTTTAGATAAAGTTTTCCTTTTTCAATCCTCGATGAAAACTACTTAATTTATCTTGTCGACCACTGAATTATTGAATCTTTGATTTTGAATTATATTATTAAGATAATAAGAAAAATTTTGTTTCCAGAATTTTTTAGTGAAATTCAGTAACATTGCAAAGGTCTTGACTTGAATTTGAGCCTTTTTAAGGTTTCATTTAATTCTCACCGATAGTCAACTTATTATGATAAGTAATTAAGCTAAATTCAAAAATCTCTAGATACATAATTAAGAAATGACCGTATATCTTGTGAACTATTGACATTTTTAAAGATATAAGCTCATCCCGACATTACACTCATCGAGAGCTTTCATTTGAGTACCCACATCAATTTTTCATATATTTTATATATTTACATATATGTATATATGAAAAATATATCTTGTATCAAAAATGCAAGTGGGTACTCAAATGAAAGCTCTTGATAAGTATAACATTGGGATGAGCTTATATCTTGAAAAATGTCAATAATTCAGAATTGGCATTGTATCTTGTGAACTATTGACATTTTTAAAGATATAAGCTCATTGTGATATCACATTCAACGAGACCTTTCATTTGAGTACCCACATCATTTTTTTATATATTTTATATATTTATATATATGTATATATGAAAAATATATCAAAATGCATGTGGGTACTCAAATGAAATCTCCCGATGTGTGTAACATCACAATGAGCTTATATCTTTAAAAACGTCAATATTCAAGAAAGTACACCACAATTTAACAAAAGTCATTATTTAATGAAATTATTTTCTTCAATTTAATGAAATCATTGCAATTTATTAGTTTTAGGTTGAATCAAAAAACTGTTCAATTAGATACACGAAAAATAATTTAAGAAAAATTAAACCAGAAATAAAAAAATAAATTTATTGTTTAAAGGATTTGTTGCTGAAGAAAATATTTTATTTTAAGTAAACTGATTTATTTCAGTGAAACAAATTTTATCAAGAGTCAATAGTGCCCGCCCCGTTTCAGTCGATAAGTGGCGAGAGGTAGTCCAAAGTTTTCCTGCTTAGACCGGTAGATCGAGTAATTAAGTACCATTCGATAGTTATATTCTTCCACTTGGAACACTTGACACATTTTCGAACATTCAACACGTCGATTCGATGTTAAAGATTTATAAATCTTATTGTTGACTACTTTTAACAATATTAATCCGTCTAAATAGTCCAGAACTTAAAAATAAATTCTCAGGTTATCTGATAAAAGTTTTAGTCTCTTTCTAAATTGACATATAATTTTAAAACTGGACGCGCCGAATTGAATTCAACTGAAAAATTTTTTGCTGAAGCTATTTCAGGAAAATAGTTGCAAAAATAATAATAATACTATGAGATTCATTGGTAATTTTTTTTTTTAATTAATCAAGAGATTAATATACCCCTAGTAATTTTTTAAAAATTGTATTGATTTTAGTTCTTTATGTCTTAATTATTAATGATGTAAAACTATATAAAAATATTAGAAGCACTTAAAGTTTTTCAGCCCACCCAGTTTCGATATAGAATTTCAGTATCAAATCCTCTACAGGAAAGGATAAATAATAATGATATCACGCGAAGAAAAACAGGCCTCTAAAAAACTTAGCCTTTAACGAAAAAAAGAAAAAGAAAAAAAAAGTATTCTTTGCCACACAAAAGCGTTCATCTAAATTCATCCCAACACCAAAAGGGCCCATTTCGCCCCGGGGTCTATTTTTACCCTCTTTGCACTCAATATAATACTTATGTAATAGAAGAATGTGGCAATACGGATAACTGTAATACGATCGTAAGTGCTAATGCTGTTGTATTTGGAGAATTTTTTTCCCGTTCCGATGTCATGTGACAGACCCAGGGATATTACGTTACGTTTTAATGCATACCCTGTAGTACATCTCCGTCTATAGTCACCAAGTTAATAAAATAAAGAAGATGTGGTTGGCAAATATATTAATACACAGTCATCTTCCGGTTTATTATTTTACGGGAAAAATTTTTAGGATGTTAGTATAGTTGGTGAAGTAATACTCCAAGACTGGGTTCCAGCCGAAAACTGCATTCGTTGGGCGCCAGCTAACAGATGTCGATCGGTTGTTGGTTATTGTTAAAGTTTATCAGCAGCGGAAAGTAAACTTTTAATTGAAGATAAATATTATTTCAAATCTCGGATTGTTCGATGACTTTCTTTAAAATTTTTAGCTAAGTTTTACTTATAGAGCACCAAGAAACAACCTAATTGTTTGTTGTTTCAACAGTATGTTTTATAGGGTGGGTCAAAAAAATCGAATAATTTATTTTTGACTTTATACTCTGAAAAATAGGTTCGTAGACACCTAAAAAGAATTCTCTCCAAGTATAAGCTCTTAATTATAACGGGAAGGTCCTCCGCTTTGCGGGTTTCTATTTTTTTCGAATAATCAGATAAAAAAATTTATATCTCGCTTCCAACTGCTTGGAAAAATATTCCGTGGCATAGATTTTGTGAGAAATTGAATGCTTTACAAAAAAGGTCTCTTATGACTTTTTCAAAAACTCAACCGATTAAAAGATATTCATAGTTGAATTTTGGCTATTTTAAGGAAAATATTCGTTTTTATTATGAATTTTATAAGTCGATGAAAAAAAATTATTTCGGATTGCGGAACTCATGATTTTGTAGGAAATTTACTGCTCTACAAAAATGGTCTCTTATGATTTTTTGATTAAGTGAAGCCGTTACGAGATATTCATCGTCAAACATTAACGAATATCAATATTTCCAGTTTTTGATCAATAATTCGATAAATTTTAATTTAAACTATGAGTTTCAGGAAAATTTACATAAATTTGAGTTTCGATCGATAAAGAAATGTTATAAACAATTTTTTTAATATTGTTTTCAGTCTTGAGCTTGTTTGATTGCATTAAAACAAGAAATTAGAGCATTTTTTTCGACATATAGCCAATGATTAGTTTAATTTGAAGTGAATGACATATTTCTTTGTCAAATTTAATATGAAAAGTATTGAATCAAGTAAGAAACAACCAGTATTTAACTTTTTTATAGATAAATTTTTTATTGAATTATCAATTGCAATATAATTGTCTATATTTTTAACATAACAGTACGCTATTACTATAAATAATTTCTTTTATTACAATTTGGGAATGTTTTTGATGTTCTTTGACAACTTGCAATAAGTACTGGAATTGTTCTTCATTTTTGTCAAGCATTGATTATATTCACTGACTAATGCAACAGCTCGCTCTGCTGAATCATTGACAACTTTTAGTTGTTGAAAGTATTCTTTATTTTCGAGATAACTCTCATTAGTAGGCCATAATTCAACATCGACATCAAGAAAGTCATACGGTAGATCGAAGATTTTGAAAAGATTTAATGACTTTTTAGACACAAAGTCACTCAGAGTTCTCTGCGCCAATGAATTCAAATCTTTTTAGCAATTACAAATCTTTTAGCTTTAGAATCTGTACCTTCACGAGTATTAACAGCTTCAACAATACTTTTTTTACTTCTAATGGAACGCCATCGTCAAACAGTGATAAAATGGCAAGTTCATCGCTCAAATACCATAAGTGCGAAATCATTTTTTCACACGTAGCTGAAGAAATCAAAGGATTGATATGTTTGTACTCCAATAAATTTTTCATAAACTGCAAGTCATGATAAGCAGCAGTTGTTGCAGAAGTTGATGAAAACCAAGCTTTTAAATACAATGTGACTATAAAAATACAGAAATGACGAAGACCATGCAATTCTTTCTGAGAGAGTTTGAATTCATCTCTGAATAGATACATTTTCAAACTATAAATGGCCTTAGCCATCCATCTAGCATGATGAACAGCACCAGGACGTTTGAAAGAAATCTTTTCTTGAGGCATTTCTCCAAGGAAAATCAATGATAATTCCAATAATTCTTTATCTAACTTATTATAACATTTCTTTATCGATCGAAACTCAAATTTATGTAAATTTTCCTGAAACTCATAGTTTAAATTAAAATTTATCGAATTATTGATCAAAAACTGGAAATATTGATATTCGTTAATGTTTGACGATGAATATCTCGTAACGGCTTCACTTAATCAAAAAATCATAAGAGACCATTTTTGTAGAGCAGTAAATTTCCTACAAAATCATGAGTTCCGCAATCCGAAATAATTTTTTTCATCGACTTATAAAATTCATAATAAAAACGAATATTTTCCTTAAAATAGCCAAAATTCAACTATGAATATCTTTTAATCGGTTGAGTTTTTGAAAAAGTCATAAGAGACCTTTTTTGTAAAGCATTCAATTTCTCACAAAATCTATGCCACGGAATATTTTTCCAGGCAGTTGGAAGCGAGATATAAATTTTTTTATCTGATTATTCGAAAAAAATAGAAACCCGCAAAGCGGAGGACCTTCCCGTTATAATTAAGAGCTTATACTTGGAGAGAATTCTTTTTAGGTGTCTACGAACCTATTTTTCAGAGTATAAAATCAAAAATAAATTATTCGATTTTTTTGACCCACCCTAATGTTTTATCAGTTGAAGAACGCTAAATAACTGACCCGAAAAGGAAACGAAACTAGACGATTAGATGCCCGAGTTTTACGCAATGAAATTCTTATTGTTGGTCATAGACTCGGAAGACTTTGAAAAATGTTTGAAAAATCTAAAATTGCACGCCTCATAATCCAATTTTGCACAATAAAATTGATTAAAATGAAATACATGGAAAGAAAATTGAAGGAATTGTTACTATTTCACTATCGTAATTTTTATTAAATTAAATAGTAACGGTGGGCTATACTTCTCATTTAGTCATTTTTACGATCTACTATTATAAATTTTATCCAACAAACAAGGCTAGCAAGAAACTTAAACAGTCCAATAATATAGAGCAAATTATAAAATATGTGTTTGTAAACTTTACAATTCAACTATTGTAAAAATTGACACCCGGTTTTTTTAAAAGAAATTTTAGGGAGGGAGAGAGATAGGAGGTTGGACTAATTGCTACCTATACAGTAACCGAAAAAAGAAATCGAAATTTACGTCCTATCCGGGAATCGAACCCAGAACTCTTTGTCGCCAGTCAGAGACTCTCCCTCTACGCTATCCGAGGTAAACTAGTACTCATGTCCTTCAATATTTACATAAACTCAGAGTCTAGCGCTGTGCACGGCCATCATTCACACTAATTGAGAAACGTTCCAATTAAACTATTGTAAAATTTGTTATAGTTCTATTGGAAAGGCAGCACTGGAAATTTTAGTCTCTTACTTTTTACAATAGTAAGTTGTAAAATTTCATGAATAAATAGTAAATTTTCTTCTAAAATATTTGAAAATTTATAGTAATAAAAGTATAGTCCAGCTTTACAATAGTTCTATTGTAAATTCTCCCAGAAATTTTTTTCCGTGTACAAATACTTTTAAATCTTTCCCGCCAATTTCCATCTAGAAAAGTAAGGTGCTAATTATAATTAAAATACATTGAAGTAGACCGTGATCTTCGGAAGAACTTGGTTTTGGATAATACTGAAGCTTATAAAAAAAAAAGGACGATCTGTTTAGTTTTTCGGCAGTTATCGTGATCACGCCAATTTCTATTCACACATTAGATACACGGACGTCCCCGAAATAATTATTTTAAACATTTTTTTTATTTATGTAAAAAGCGAAATGTTTTTTAAAAATGTCACAATTGTTAAAATTAGTGATTTTCCATGACTATATGTGTAAATATTGTTTTAAAAATACGATAAAAAATAAATAGTTACAATTTTAGTTAAAAAAATCCCTTAAAAAAATTTTTGCAAATCAAAATAACTTAGCGAAAACTAAGTAGTAGTATTATTGCAGCATAAATTTGATATTCAACCGATGAATGAGTAGAATTGCCTGTCTTGTTGATATCAAGGAAGTGCAGTATAGATCGAGACACTTGGGGGTTATACCAACCGTTTAATATTGCGGAGTAGAAAGCATGTCCCAGTGATACTCTGAGGTCGGACGGAAGTTTATGATTCATCGTAGTCCAAGCGGTCCATTGGTTATCCCATGACATAGCCCGAGGGCTTGCCATACTACTCTTCCTGTCGCTATCTTACTACCTAGCTGAGCTTTCTCTCTCTATTCTCCACTCACCTCTTCACTCTACTGTATTCACCTTGTGTGATCCCCTAACTCAACTCAGGATCATCCTTTCCCTACTACCCTCTATTCGTCGTAAAACTGTATCACCTTCAACAACGGAATAAATTACTCGGACATATTGCAGCTGTGTTATTACGTGACACCCTATTTAGCAACTAATCATTGAATTAAGCGCTCTAGTGGATAATTTAATCCTGGTTCTGAAAAATGCTAATTTTTGTATCGATTTTTTGTTGTTTTTTTTCGCAGAAAATTCTTTAATTTTTTTTAGTAATTTTTGACCTGACCGTTTTACCCTTCTTTTGTGTTCAATGTCATAGAAAATGAAATAAAGAACATAACTATTGAAAGAGAAGTTTAGGGTTCGAACCCTGGATACATTTTTTTTTATTTTTTTTTTTTTTTTCCTAATTAATCCTCTACAAATTTATTATCTAAGTCAAATTACTGTAAGTTTTCTAACCTCTAATAAAAGGTCGATTAAAGCTGCGTTAATCAATGGCTTATTTTCTTCGTAAACATATAGATTGTTCTATAAATAACGAAGTTTAGTTACGGTTATAGTCGATATAAAACAGTATATTGCGTATTTAACTTTCAGAAATTCGATTTCTCGATTAAAGATTTTCCGAGGCTCAGTGGGCGGCTGTTTATACAAGAGCAACAACGTATTTTACTTTATCACCAGCGGGTCGTAAAAAAGGGTCGTTTCGCGAAATTAATATGACGTTACGATGGTTAAGTAATCTGGAAATCCAATACCGTTAAAATGGATACGGTGTACTTGGAAAAATGAATAATAATAAACTTTTTATTCAGATGTCAAATATGTTTTAGTTTTCTTAAAACATATTTTTTTTCGTTAAAACTGGGCCCATAACCTGTTAAATTTTATTTTTATTTTCCATTTAATAAGTAGTTTAAGGATGTCCTTTCGCCATCAATGTTAAATAAAAAATATCAGATTATGCATTAAATCAATTTTTATCTAATAGTTAAAGTCCTTATTTATCTACTAGTCAAGTTTAATTTATTCTTCACCGTGGAAATTTTTGAAAAAAAAATTTCTAAAAATGTTAGTATTTTTTCCAAGTCTTACGAGAAAGTCAGACCTTAACAATTTTCTCGAATTATGGCATTAACTACCGATTAGATGGGGTGAAAAAAAAAACTCAAAATAAGGTTTTCGAAATATTCAGGTTTGATTTTTTGCAATAAAATATATAAATTGCCGTGGAATTTATGGAGAAATTAAAATTATAAAATCACAGGAAATTTTTAAGTAACCTACATTTAAATGGCGTCAGAACATTTGGCAACATTGCGTAGCGCGCGAGCTTCAGACCATTCAATAAATTCAAACTAAACTTTAACGCACTTATGTTTTTCATTCATACTTATTAGTTCATTTATTGTTAACAAATTTTCATATTTCATAATTGAAAAATAAAACAATAATTAAAAAATACTAGCATTCTTGCAATGAGACATTAGAATGTTATGGTTTTATGATTAAACATTTTTAATAAATTTATTAAATTTAATAAATTTATTTATTTACACTGACTGCAAAAACTTAAACGTGGTTAAGGTTATATTGTGCAAATTAAAATATAAACAACCGAAGTACAGCGTTGCCAAATTACGGACAGGTTACTAACAGCTGGTCTACAAGAGTCAAATTAATTTTTGTATTTAACTATTTTTTTTTTATTTTTAAAATTTCAAGGATTCATTCCTTATATACTATTTATTTTTTAATTTTAGTAATTTTTATGTGTTTTTCATTTTAACATCGAATGTTGACTACTATAGTTGTTGTGACTCAACTGGAGCGAAAGGACTTCCTTAATTGTTTTTATTAACTATAATTGATTTCTAGGAAAATTTATCAGCGTTTTATTCGAGTTAATTAGTCAATATACATCTAATAGAAATTAATTAATCAACAGGAAAATTTCAATAAGCTAGATTCAAACAAAAATAGAATATTATATTTCAAACACAGAATTTCAATATTGCACTCAATAAATTTGTGCTAAAATTAATCACTGTATAATACAAAAAAATTACTTAATATAACAAAGGTTCATATTCATATTATTTAATATAACAAAGGTTCATATTCATTATTGCACTTTATAATATTAATTAAATTAAATTAATATATACTTTGATTAACAGAAATTGATTACAAGCGTGGTTTATTAAAAAAAATACTTTTCAATGATTCAATTTTTCTCCCAAAAATTGATTGATATTACTATGAACCATAAATAATAACGAGCTATGAAATAATTAAAAAAAAAAAAAATTTGTTTTACAGCTGAGATAAAAAACGGATGTGATCGACACTCGTTGACAGCTGGATATCGCGATAATATTCATTGTCCAAAAAAATATGAATAGCTAAATAAACAAAAAAACTCGCATCGTAAAATCCAATAGCAAAAAAAAAATATGTCAATTTTTTTTTTTTTATTTTATTTCTTTACTCTATTAAATTTTAATTTTTTTTTTTTCTATTTAAAATAAATATACCAAGAGGACAGATGACAAAACGGGTGACAGATATCACAAATTACTGCTGATTCATCTGTACATTGATCTCTAAAAAAAAAAATCAAATAATAATATTAATAATAATAATAATAATAATAATAATAATAATAATAATAATAATAATAATAATAATAATAATAAGAATAATAATAATAATAATAATAATAATAATAATAGTAAATTTAAAAAAATGTGATTGAAAAAAAAAAGTATTTTTTTTTTTATTCCATCATTCAAGCGGATTGAAAACTCATATGAGTAGAGTAGAGTAGATAAAACGATTGCAGAGAGTAGAATATAGGATATATGTATAATCTACATTGACTTCGAAAAAGTTGACAAAATTTGTTTTTTATTTTTCTTTTTCATTATTTCCACTTTTTTTTTTTTTTTTTTTTTATACCATGAAAGCCTACGGATATTGACAGATTCATTTTCCGGGATTGTTTATCTATAACGACCTATCCTGTCCATGAACTCTTTTTCTGTATGAATGCGGTGAAGAGTTTTCATTGCAATTTATTTTTAAATAAAAGTTACTGAAGTCTATTTTAAAAAATCTAATTTTAGTATATAACATTAGAATTCTTAGCACCTAGTGTAGTTTTGTTAAATTAAAAATGAAAAAACAAAATTAGTATTAGACTAAGCCAGGATTCGAACCTAAATCTATCCAATCATGTGTTAGTCGCTCTACCAATTTAACTATTTTTACAAAATTTTTCAGTGAATTTATTGAACAATTTTCATTTTTGTTAGAAAATATTGCAAAAAATTTTAAATATTTTTTTTTATTTATTTAAAAAGCAAAATGCCATAAGTGTTGAATTGAGTGTTTTTCCATGAAATTTATGTGTAAATATTATTCTACAAGTTCGATAGAAAAAAATAAATAATAGTTTAAAAAAAACTGAAAAACACGCTTTTTGTAGAAAACCGAAGTTAAAAATATAAAATAAATTTAAATTAAGAATAGTGTTAAAAATTTTGATAATTATAAATTAATTATCGTGTAAATAAGAATGAAGTATATTGTATTTTAAAAAAAGCGTGGAGTGCATGGTGTCAATAGTTATAAATATTTTATTGACAGATATGAAAAGGATTATCATTGGGATAATATCTTAAAAAGCACCCCGCGCTTTTTTTAAAATAAAATATATTTTATTCTTATTTACACTATAATTAATTAATATTTATCAAAATTTTTAACACTATTCTTAATTTAAATTTATGAAAATTTATTTTATATTTTTAACTTCGGTTTTCTACAAAAAGCGTGTTTTTCAGTTTTTTTTAAACTATTATTTATTTTCTGCTCTTTAGTTTAGTTTATTTATAAAAGTGTGCTTTTTTACTTTTTTTAAACTATTTATTTGTTTTGTTGAATTGAAAATTTTCTTTGGTATTCAAAAATTTCCTAATACTGGAATATAAGATAAATCGGCGAAAGATAATGGTTAGAATTGAAAATTACCACCAATCACTGCCTTATCGACGGTAGATGAAAAATACATAAATTAACAAAAATCTTATTTTGCAAAATGAAAAATGGAATAATTTTGTCGAAATAGTGTATTGTTATCGGTACTCGATATAAATACAGAGTTTGAACGGAATCTGGCCGTTTAAAGTGGGTCAAAATCGCGTCCAAAGAAGTCAGTTACAAACATACAAACATACAGGTGAAGTTAATAAAAAAACGTGTAAAAATCACTTTAATTTTGTAAGGTGAGAGTAGAGCACTACCTTATTCGTTTTGCTTATGAGTCGTGCAATAATTATTAAAAATATTTAACTGTAAGTATTATAATATAGAACATTGTCTGTGATACGAATAAGAACCCTCAGACACGAAATACAAGATTTGCTGCGAGTTAATTAGTCAGTCACCTCTTTGAACTTCCGACACTCTTGATAAGTATATGTATATATATATATATATATATATATATATATATATATATATATATATATATATATATATATATATATATATATATATATATATATATATAATATATACATATATATATAGAAAACAGAACCCTGAGTATCTTCAGAAATAACACCAGCAAACGTGCTTGCGGGTTTTGTGTGAATCTTGGGGTCTTTCCGCCATTCCTCCGAGACACCGGAACGTGCCGAGGATTTCTCTCGGTTTAATTTAACACTTTACACATTCGGAAATTTTACCACTCCAACTGTACTCCTGAATCATAAATCCCGTCTTAATCATAATAATAATTATACTTACAAACTTTAAACTTCCTTAACTACCTTTAATTATTAAACTCATCCTTTTCACACCATTTATCTGAATTTAAACTCGTTTTATCAATCTCAAACTAATTGATAACTTATAATCATGATCCTCTCATCCCTGCCAGTGTCTCGTGGGATCGTTGAGAGTTCAAAGTAAAGTTTTCCAGTAATTATCAATTATTTATGATGTTTAATAATATTCCGAACTGAAATGATAATCGATACACTTAGATACGGAATGATATTAACTGTAGGTCTTTTTCTGCCAATATATTTTATTACACCATTCGATCATCGATTATCAATCATTAAACTCTAATCTATTTCGATGAAGAATACAAATTGGCTGTACGAAGTGCGGATTGAATTAATTAAAAAATTAATTATACATTGCAATAATTAAATGCAATATTTTCGATTTTTTTCAAAATCTTCCTTAGCTAGGCCTTATTACCCGCTGGTACCTTATTGCTTTTTTTGTTGTTGAAAAATTTATTTTTTTAAAAGTTATTATGTTTGCCCTTCCATAAAAACTTTTAAAATACACACCAGCTATTAAAACGATTTCTCTATGTAAAAATACCAATAAATAAATTTTTAAAAAATTTTGATGAGTTCAGCGATCGTTTTTACTTTAAACAGTGTGCTTTTCATTTCATTTATGACTGTCAGGTACAATTTAATGTGACAAAAGGTGGATATGTTGATTCAAAGGCGAAAATAGAACATACCTTCATGCTCAAGCTTTAGGCATGCCACACAAAATTCTATTATAAAATTCTTGAACCGTGAGCAGGAGTCGAACCGCGATTCTTTGAATAACTATTAATTTACATTGTTGCATGAAGTTCGTCGAGCATCAGCCGATTGAACATACATCATGTAACCCACGTAATTTCATCGGTAAATATTAAAATAAACGGTACGTGTTTCGGAAATACCATCGTAAAAAATGTATGTTTTTTTAATAAAAAAAAAAAAAAAAAAAAAAACGGTGAAGAGGAATAAAGGAAGCAAAAATAAATATAAAGAGAAAAGAATTGAGAAAAAATATTGAGGTTTGAGTTAAGAAGTACATGCAAGCTTTCTCCATTCTATTCCTCGATTTTTATTATTATGGCTCAATATAATTTTTTATTTATTTTTTTTTTTTTTTACAATAAGAAAACTCGAGGATCGCAGGATGGAATTCGTTCGTCAATTATTACGTCGCTCTACGTCACCAGAAAGAAAAAGTTTAAGCTTTAGTTAAGTTGATTGAAATTTTTTTACCATTATTATTTCATGATCCACATAAGACAACGCGCCGTCCTTTCGCGGTGAATATTTTATTGGGAAATCAGGCTGCTGAGAAATTAAATAGTAATAATTTATATTGTGTAGTTTTTATCGAAAGATTTGGAGATTTTTTTCTAGTTTGTCAGAGTTTTAAGTGATTTTTTAAATTTTATATTATCTGCAGATATTTCGGAGATTTTTTTTGTATTTTTTTTTTTACTCGAGAGTTGACTTTGAAAAAAGTTGCTGTTACTGTGTTACTAATAAATGGTAAAGCAGCGCCTTAGATTACATTTCATTCTGGCAATTTTTCTCATGAATTTTACTGTATATTTTATACTGAAAAGAAAAAAAAATGATTAACATTTTTCACTAAGAAAAATTTACGAAATTAATTTTCAGTCGATTTAATCTTTCAAGAGTAAAAATGTACTGTGTGAAAAATTTTATTTACGTTATTATGAAAAAACTCCGAGATGTTAATTTTTCATTTTTAATTTAATAAACTATAAATAATTAAAGGTATTATTGGATAAATATTAACCAACCTTTTCATAACTATATAAAGGCTAATTTTTTAAACGTTTAACAATTTGTAAACAAACAGCTTCTCTCCTTATAACAATAACCAATCTATAAGGTACCGGCGGGTAAGAAGGCCTAGCTAAGGGAGATTTTGAAAAAAATCGAAAATATTACATTTAATTATTGCAATGTATCATTAATTTTTAAATTAATACATTAGCCATGAAATATAATGGAGTAATGGTAATTTTCACCATAAACAAACACAAAATTAAATTTTTTCAAAAACCTTGCGAATAGGCCTTATTTTACTACGGTAGTGTAATAAGGCCTGCGGGTTATACATACTGGAAATAGTGATCCTATACTTGATAAAATTGGTATTAGAGATCAATAATCACGTAAATTGAGCAACAATACTTTTTAAGATGTTGATAAAAATTAGAACAATTATTTTAAATTATTAAATATAAAATTATAAAAAATGTTTACCATTTACTCGAATCGTTTTTTAGGAATTCTTCTGCGCTACTTTAGCATATTTAGGATGATGAGATATAGAAGATAAGGAACGTTGTATCGGGACTTTATAAACTTGTAGCGACATTTCTATGCCTGACGCTTCTACTAGAGAAGTCTTTAGCGGAAGCGGTTATTTTAAATAGCATTTCTATCACTTGGGCCTTATTACCCGCGAGTACCTTACTCATTAGTATTTTTAAATAAAAAAGTCGTTTTAATAGCTGGAATGAATTTTAAAAGTTTTTATGGAGGGGCAAACACGATAACTTTTGAAAAAATAAATTTTCCAACAACAAAAAAAGCAATACACATAACTTTAAGAGAATGCAAATATGTCCCTTTGATTAGAAGTTTAAATAGTTGATTGTTAAAAGAATTTGAAGACTACTGTGAGGGCAAAAAAGGAAAATAGCGGAATTTAGTGAAAAAGAATCCTTTCAAACACGTACTTCACTTTCATCATTCACACTTTAACATTTCCTGAAACTATTTTTTATTTTATTCCCTCACTTGACACATATTTTTCGATCTCAATCGTGTGTATTCAATGGCTTCAATTTTATACATGTGAAATATCGAGTAAAAAAGTAAAGCCACAATTCACTTCAACGTCTTATACATTTCTTTGATATTTCTGTACTCAACCAACTGTGAAAATGACAAATTTATACGTATGACTTACATTTTACAGTTTTGTCAACTATTTTGTACCCGTTATGTCAATTTTCTAGTTTTTTTTCCCCAACAAGTCGCATTATAAAACTTCTTCCAATTTCAATTTTATTATTTTCTCAGAATTTTTTTTTCCCAAAAAATAATGCAACACATTTATAAGTGTCATTTTAAAATATTAACAACCTATTAACAACTGCAAACTAACAACCTTGCAGTTACTATGTGACTGCCGTGACTTGTAAACTATAAATAAAGAAAATTTTGCTATATTAATTAATGACTTTTGTTAAATTGCACTGTACTTTCCTAAATAATGACGTTTTTAAAGATATAAGCTCATCCCGATGTTACACTCATCAAGAGCTTTCATTTGAGTACCCACATGAATTTTGATATATTTTTCATATATACATATATATAAATATATAAAATATATAAAAAAATGATGTGGGTACTCAAATGAAAGGTCTCGTTGAATGTAACATCAGAATGAGCTTTTATCATTAAAAATGTTGTAACCGGGGGGGTTTAGCCCAGGTCCAGTTAGCTACCCCTTTCCTCTTTAGAAAGGGCGCCACTGGGATTTTAGACACGGTGTCCCAGAAACCGGAGGAGCATGAGAAGGAAAGGACAGGGTCGTGAGAAGTCCGAGAAAGGCTGTAAATAAGACTGAGAAAATTATTAGAAAAATATAAATGATTTATTCAATCAATCTACAAACTTAACAATTTCCTTATAACTAACTTAATTGTGAGAACCTCTCACCTACGTTGACCCTTGCCAATTTATTCTTACAACTTAAACTAACTTAATCGTGAGAACCTCTCACCTACGTTGGCCCTTGCCAATTCTTCTTACAACTAAATAACCAATTTTCTTAACCTCGTCACTCCGACGGAATATCTCAATATCTCAATTTCCTCGTCAACCTGACGGAATACCATAAAATACCAACTAATTTCCTCGTCAACCTGACGGAATACCAATTAACATAATTTACCTCGTCAACCTGACGGAATACCAGTTAAAACCTATTCCCGACTGCGCCCCCGACTCGGGCGTCTACGCAGCGGTTTCCTAACTTAATCCGTTGTATCCCCGACTCGGGCGTCTATACAACGTTTCTAAATACTCACTAAATTCCATACAAAAATCGGACGTTATTTTTGTATAAAAATTAGCGTCCACCGGACGCTAACTTAATACCCACTTTATCCGAATTACTAATTATCTAAATTCCTTGAATTTTACGCTCAACATTTCTTTAATACAAAATACCAAATTCACTAATTTAATTCATTACCAAAATTTCTCAACTAAATTCATTAACAGTTTTCTCAAAAAATTAATTCACTAAATTTACTAAATTAATTAAATTTAGCCCAACGGCCTAGAATTAATTTTACAAAATTACAAATTTCAAATTCTACAAATTTAACAAGCCTCATTAAATATTCAAACTACATATATTCCAAGTAACCTTGACTATCTAAATTTCACAAATGCTTCTACTATTTCAACTTAATCAATTAATTTTAACTAAATAATTTCCCATAACTAAAGGGCTTGTAACAAAACTAATTAATTGACGTTTATAAATAATTTACTTATAAAAGAATCTACTAAATTAAAAGTGACATCTGAGACAATAGCGATCATTAATTGACAAATTTTATTACAGTTAATTCGGCCTCTCAATTTTCAAATTCAAGCTTGGCCTGAAATAATTGTAATAATAATACCTGACTTAACTTTTACAACTCTCCAAACGTTGAGTGAAGACCTGGTGGAAACGGGCGAAATCAGCGGCTGGTTGGTCTCTCTCTCTCGTCTCGAATAAACTTTCCGGCTCCAAGTAATGGGTTCCTAATTCCGGATCGTAGATTGACTTCCTTCTTGATGGTCCTGAATCTCGATGACAGAATTTATTACACAGCACTACACTGACTCACTGTTTTGCCAAAAGCCTCACTGTCTCAAAGCGTCACTGGCTCAAAAACCTGGCTCAAAAGGTGTTACTTGTTCCAAGGGCAGGCTCAAAAAGCGTTACTTGTTCCAGGGCCTGGCTCAAAAAGCCTTGATGTTTCTTTTGTCGGATCTTTTATAACCCTTGACTCCGAGTTCTCGAACTTTCCTATTGTCAACCCCGCTTCGTTTTTTGGGGACAGCAGTGGGGACTTTCGATTTGCACGCCCGGTGACAAGTCTGAACTACTTGTCAAAATCGAACGGTAAGGGAAAACCCTCATTTATAGTGGCGTCAATAAAGTGGTCGATAACGACCATGAGAAGTTCAGTTTTCCCTGTCACAATGTCAATAGTTCACAAGATACAATGCCATTTCTGAGTTATTGACATTTTTCAAGATATAAGCCCATCCCAATGTTATACTTATCAAGAGCTTTCATTTGAGTACCCACTTGCATTTTTGATATATTTTTCATATATACATATATATAATATATATAAATATATAAAATATATGAAAAATTGATGTGGGTATTCAAATGATAGCTATTGATGAATGTAACATCAGAATGAACTTATATCCTTTAAAACATCATCATTGAACGAAATACAATTTAATTTCTTAATTATTGCCATTTTCAAAGATATAAACTCATTTTGATGTTACGCTTATTAACACCTATCATTTGAGTACGCACATGATTTTCTCATATATTTTATATATATTATATTTATGATATATATGATATATATGAAATATACAAAAAATTCATGTTGGTATTCAAATGAAAGGTCTCGATGAGTATAACGTCAGGATGAGCTTATATTAAAATAATTAAAGTGGGTTCCCTCTTAAATCAAGAAAAATTTTTTAGTTTAAGAATTTTTTACCCAAATTAAGAAGATGAAGTTCTTTAAAATTATTTACTTGATTCAAGTAAATTTTTTTCTCTTTATGCAATGTAAAAAAATAAAACAAAGTATACTATTAATTTCTACTTCAGCGTTTCTGTTACAAAATAATAATATGAATAATTATTTTTTACGATTTCAATGATTAAAATTACAGTAAAATAAAGTGTTCTTACTAAAACTGACGAAAAATAAATCGCCGGCTCCAGTAAAATTGAATCTAAGTACCAGTATTATTCACCGATTTCTACACGGCGTTGCAATCGCTGAAGTCTTCTCAGCTGTCTAAAAAATTACACTTTCGTGATCAGTTGTTGCTCAAGTTGTAGTAACCGATTTGTAAGAATTACCGATACGCAGCAACGTCTTATCGTTATTTCAAGTAAAAATAGCGTGCTGGCTCTTGAGTTTTCTTGGCAGTACAACTTTTCTTAAAACTTCTCATGTTTACATTTTTTTTTTTTTTATTTCACGTGGCACTCATGTTGCAACTCGCCCCAGTTTCACCTACTCCATTTATATTTGTCAACAAAATTACATCGCATTTAATAACACTCAACTTGAAAAAAAAAAAAATTAAACTTGCAGAGAGTCGGAAATCAAAAACTACTTGACCTGCAAGTGAAAGCAACCTTGCGCGATAGTAAAAAGTTTGCTGGATGAGTTACTATTTATTCATTTTTGCGATTCAAGTTTGCGAATACAAGATTTTGTTTTTACGAAAAAAAAAAAAAAAAATAGTTGAACCAAATAACTTATTTTGAGGATTTATTACAAATAATGATAGCACAGAAACTTCTCTATATTCTTAAACTGGATAAATTGAATTATTCGTCAGGATATAGTAAATATTACAGTTTCAAATATTCTAAATATCGTGTTTTTAGAATATATGAAAAAATCATGTGCGTACACTGATAAAAAATTTATGTTGACTCAAGAGATATTTTTTTGATCTAAGAATTTATTTTGGAAGACAAATGATTATTTTGCTTTAAGAATTTCTTGTCTTGATTTAGATTTTCTTGGCTTAACAGCTATATTATCTTCAATCGATACATTTCGTTTTTCAACCAAAATAACATTATCGTTTAAAAAACTTAAAATAATTCATCAAAGTATATTTCAAAAACTAAATAGTCTTTAATTGTAATACGGAAAAAAAATTATTTCTTGGAAATAAGTAAATTAATGACTCAAAAAAAAAGCCATTCTTAACACAAGTCGGTAACATTTTGAATCAATGTTATCGCCTATCTTGAACCAAGAGACAAAAATTCTTGAAAGAAATATATCTATATCTAGTTTCAAGAGTTCAAATTTTAAAGAAAAAAAGTTTCTTGAATCAAGATTTTTTTTCTATCAGTATACTCATATCTGTCAATAAAATATTGCACGACTCATGATGCGAAGCATCAGAGAGTGCTTTACGATCGAAAAATTTTTTTCGCCCCATTTTGGCGGCTATTTTTATTATTATAGCCTTGTTAGTTCACGAAATCAAGATATTTTGCATACTATTGTCGAGATAATTTAATGGAGATTAATTCCATACTTTTTAAAAAATTGATTTACTGCAATAGAATTTGAAAAAAACACCAAAATAGGTCAAAAAATTTTCCTGTCCGTCATGTGTGAAACCCGGAAACACTGTAACTTGTGAAAAAATCCATTATTTGAGTTAAATTTTTTTTTTTTAAATTCTAATCAACGATTGTAGGTCACTGAATGCGAATTATTAATTAATTCAGTGTCGTTTAATCGCAATTAATAAAAAACGAAAACTACAAGACTGTATATCTATATATATCCATGTAAAATTAACATGGATGGTGATATATCTACAGATATATCTATAGATATTATGTACATTTTATTCCACCAGGGGCGCCTGTGCATCACTTTCCTAGTACAGCTGTTATTTTAAAAAAATTTTTTTTTCTCTTTATTTTGTACGACTCATGTGTTTTTTTTTTTTTCATTATTTTCGTTATTTATTGACAAATAATTGGATAGCTATTTTTTTTATTTTTTTTTTTTATATTTCATAATTAAATGAGCATTATGAGTCGTGCACTTTTGGATTTTCCAAACTTTTATTTTTTTTTTATGTTAGTTTGAAAAATGCCTAAAATTTAAGCTTATGCTAAAAATGCTAAAATTTAAGAAATATATCTATATCTAGTTTCAAGAGTTCAAATTTTGAAGAAAAAGTTTCTTGAATCAAGATTGTTTTTCTATCAGTGTATATATATAGATTAGTCAATTAAATGGTAATAATTATTTAATGAATAAATTTTTCAGAAATTTCCTCAAAAATGTTATTAATTAGTTTACAAATTAATTTTAAGATGCATAACTAAAGTATTTCTTCGTATTATTTTTTTATGGACATTCTTTACAGTAGAAGGGAACTTGGATCTCCTTAATTTTTTTTTTTTCATGCATTTGTGAATAATTCTTAAGAAAAATCGTAATTAGACCCGAAATTGTGGAATATCCCACTATTACTGTCATTATTAAGGTAATTAAAAAAAAATTCCCGGAACATTGAGTGCGCTTTTAACTAGCCACAAAAAAAGTAGCCATTATAAACGAAACAAGCTTGCATAAAGGGAAAGGGGTAGGCATTCAAGCGATATTAAATAATAATTTTTCATTCACGGGATTAAACAGAGGTCGTTACTTTTGATGCATCAGGTTTATTGACATTATAGGTAAGCTGTTTTAAAGGGGATTAATTGCCCGCACTAAACCGTTTATATATTCATAAAGGAAGCTTTCAGTGGCATTAAAAATCATATCACCGTAAATAAAACACACACATTTTCATTTTGATCCGGATCGTTTTTTAAAAATCCCGCTAAAATTATTTGATAATAATTAATAATAATATTTCCCTTCTTCTTCTTCTTCTTCTTCTTGCCACTCTTTAGAAAAAATGAAAGGTTGAAAGTTATTGTTGTAGATAGGGAACGTTAAATAGTTTAATAACAAAAGTTATATATGTTTTTGCTCATGTATTTAAGTGATGTTAAACAAAGTAATAACATTGCGGTAACCTCATTGCTGTTGTTGTTACACTCAAGCCATTATCCACGCGAGCGAATTCGATGAGGGAACCATGTGTAGTTTTGTATATATGTATATATATGATATCAACACTAATGTAATCTAAGTGTATGTGAATACACTCTGAAGTGTACTTACAAAAGACTTAACATTTTGAAAAGTTTGAACCAAGTGTTCCCTGCTTATGTTTCCGGAAAACCCAACTTGTGCTATGTTACAGTCTACCATAAGTTGTTTACTTTCAAACTCGTTATGACTACATCCGTGTATATGGTGTATAACGCTAAGTTAATTAAGTTTTTTGAAAAATTTTCGGTAATGTTATTATGGAAACGCTAATCAAATAATGTTGAATAATAAACGTTGAAAGTTTGAGATAAAATAAAAAAAGTTTGGAAAATCCAAAAGTGCACGTCTTATAATCTCATTTTCCATAATAAAATTCATTAAAATAATATACAAAAATTTTGGAAAATCCTAATGAGCATGCCTTAAGCGCTCATGTCATACACAAATTATTTAGATTGAATGTTTACATTACGATTTGTTGACTTTTTCATAAAGACTTCTATACTTTTTTTTATTCGGTTTTTTTGTTTGAATTTTCCCGCGAGTAGTGTTATCTCCTTTGTAGGTCGAGCTAAAAAAATCTCAACAGATGATAAAACAGTTAGTAGTTATACCGTCTTGTATGTATAGTTTCTGCTTGTTTGTAGTTATTTCAATCGTATTTTATGAAAAATAATGCATATGGCTGCCGAAATCGCAGAAAAAGTCACCGAACTGACAGTCGAAAAAAATTAACTGTATTGAAATAGAATTATTTTGACCCGCAATTTTCTCAAGAGTTTTGGCAAATTTCTCAAGGAATAAAACAAAAAAAAACCTGAATCGTGAAAATGAACTTTGACAAAGTTGTGGTGTTGTCAAGCCCAGTGCTCTTGTGACTATCACGCTCTTATTCATTTAATTCGTCAGAAAAACAAGTTTTTTCTGAGAAATTTTATTTAATCGATAAAAACATTTTTTTAAGCGTGTTCTGTAGTTATTATAATTTATCGCAATATGCTTTTTATACATAATTTTTTTCGTTTAAATTATGAAAATCACGTTTTAATCGCAATCATGATTTTTAGGCGAGAATAGAGCATACCTGCGCGCCTCGCGCTTGAGGAATGCAATTTTACAACTTGCTATTTCAAAAAGTAAGAGATTAAAATTTCCAGTACCTCTGTACCTTTCCAATAGAACTATAACAAATTTTACAATAGTTGAATTGGAATGTTTCTCAATTAGTGTGAGTGATTGCCGTGCACAGCGCTAGACTCCGAGTTTATGTAAATATTGAAGGACATGAGTACTAGTTTACCTCGGATAGCGTAGAGGGAGAGTCTCTGACTGGCGACAATGAGTTCTGGGTTCGATTCCCGGATAGGACGTAAATTACGATTTCTTTTTTCGGTTACTGTATAGGTAGCAATTAGTCCAACCTCCTATCTCTCTCCCTCCCTAAAATTTCTTTTAAAAAAACCGGGTGTCAATTTTTACAATAGTTGAATTGTAAAGTTTACAAAGACATATTGTATAATTAGCTTTATATTATTGGACTTTTTAAGTTTCTTGCTAGCTTTGTTTGTTGGATAAAATTTACAATAGTAGATCGTAAAAATGACTATATGAGAAGTATAATCCACTGTCACTATTTAATTTAATAAAAATTACGATAGTGAAATAGAAAAAATTCCTTCAATTTTCTTTCCGTGTAGATTAATTACAAATGGCGAATTGAAAACAAATTAAAATAAATTTATTAGAATATTATAGGATAAATATCAATGGAGCAAAGCGGAGAAGGAGGAGCTACATAAGTATTAAAGGGCGTAGGGTTTCAGTGAGAGTATTGGGTGTTGGCCATAACCAACTGGTGGAGGTTTTTCGTTGGAGGTTATTTTCAGCTAATTAATCGGACGTGCCAGCTGCACTCAGCTACTATCCTGCCGCTCCAGCAATTTCGCCAATGACCTGGCTATTCGCTTTGAATTATTCCATTACGCGGTTGCATCCATGGAAAATTATTTTACGAAATAACAAATAACGGATCAAAACAAAATTAAAGATAACGCCGGCTATTTATCAAAACTAGTCACTCCTTCAGTCATTATTGATTATTATATTAAATGATTAATATAAGTAATTATTTATTATTTATTACTTTTTATTACTATCATCGTAATTCCGTTGGAGCCTTTTCAATTCATTATTTAATTATGAGTTTTTACGCTGGAGATATTCAATACCGTCGATCATTGTAATCCAGGACTATTTTAATCCCGCCAATTTAATCATTTCTAAAGCTTTAATTGAAAATTATAATTTTCACATCTAACTATTTGATTAAATATCCCGTAAACCTTCTATTTTTTAATTTTTTTTTTTTTTTTATTAATTATGAGGCTACGTAGATTGAATTTACAAATTTTCAGTAAGGTTTAAAAATTTGACTACTTTGCGTGGGTGTCCTTAAGGTAGTACCCTCGCCAGAGTCGTTTATTTAAGATTTTTTTTTTTAATTTTGGCAGATTAATATTCATATAATTCTGCATCGATTGGCGCAATTTGAGAATTTTTGACCATCTAGTTTCAGAGATATTTAATTTCAAAGTTTGAGTTTTGAACGCTCTTATACATTACGGTATACGGGATATCCAAAAGTTTACCTACAAACATTTTTATATCTCAAAAACTTTTCTTAGGATCTTTTTAAAAAACTAGAGTAACGTTAACTAACAACTAAAAAATTTTTTAAAAATAATTTCATTGATAATTACCACACAGTTTCACAAATATTTATTAATAAGTAATGAAAAATTTACCAGACTTTAGCCGAGGAAGGGATACGTTAATAAAGCTATGGCAACAACGCAAGTTTTGGGAGCCGCGAAAAAAGTATGAGACGCGCTAGCGCTGAAAAATTTGAAAAGTTTAATGTATGTTAGGTGTAATATTATAGTTATTAATTTTATTTATTTAAAAAAAAAATAACAATGATTATTTTATGAAAATAAGTATTTTTCTATATTTATTAAAAATTCAAAAAAGTTAACAATTTTAATATAATAACATATATTAATCTTTGATAAGTTATAAAAATAATAGTCAGATGAAATAATAAAAAATAGTAAAATTTAAAATCAGTTAATACATCAACACAAAAAATTTAATTACTTATTTTTCTGTAAAAACAAAACAATACTGTCAATAATTTTTTTTTTTCAGACATTGTAATTATATTTCCGAATAAATTTATGTAAACAAATAAATAAACGCATGTATCAAAACAGAGGTTAATCTACAGCTGGTCCAAAATACTACAGTGTAACCACTATAAAATATCTTAACGCTCATGCAGTGTTGCCAGACTTTTCAAACGATCAGTTTCTCGTTGGTGATTGGCTAAAATAAGAATATAAACAGCAAAAAGTTTTAGGCTTCTCAATAATGACTCTCAAGTACATGTACCGTTCTCTCTAACATAAACTTTTGATTACGGAAGTCGCGAGGGTTTTATCTTAAGATAAATTCTTATTACATAAAGTACAAAAGAAGGGTAAAATTGACGGGTAAAAAAATTTCGGAGGTAAAATAAAAAAGTCTTAAAACGGGCAATTAACTTAGAGATAAAACGTAGCTTTTGGAAAATCCTCATCTTGATATGCCTGACAAAATACCAGTAGCAGCATCAGCATCAGGATCAGCGGCAGCGTAGAAAGGCATTGGAGTTTGTTGGCAGGATTGTAAAGCTTAGAATGCGGAGGAACGTGCGTCAGTCTGGTTATAAGCTCCAGTGCCTCCTGTCGTGGATTCCCGATGTATTCCTCTTTCATCTTCCTCAGTGTGCTCCAGCGGGCCATCCTGCTTCCTTCCACCCGATACAACTACACCCGTTGCCGGATATTTCACGCCACGTCTTATGTGTCGTACATCATCCAGGCCTATGACACATGGCACCGCAGCCTCTAGAGACGCACACGAGTTTACCAGAATTTAGAAAGAGAAACCCATAAAGGAGCGAGACAGTTGTGGCCTGTACTACAGGTCTCTCAGCCACCAGAGAACTCTATCCCTAAATTTTCGGTTTCAACAACAAGGATGGTTATATAATTTATGACGACTTGTGGTCCAAGTCGCTGCTTACATGTTTACTCGTTATTTTGAATAATGAGTCAATACTGGGAACTTTGGTGCATCCACTTAAAGGAGTGATTGTTTATTGAATCCTCGATTAAAATTCCGCTCCCTGGAGCCTCCTGTCAGAATGTCTTCAACGATATCCCGAGATTCTGGCGTATGTGTGTGTGTGGGGGGGGGGGTGAGTGGATGTTGAAGGCTTTTCTCCAGCTGTTACCACGATACTCAGCAATCCGAGATTATGCATACAGATTTACACTCGGTCCAGTTGTCTTGACTCTGCCAAGCCGGATTATCGAACAGGATTGCAATATCCACCCAGGAAACTCAACCAGTATTTTGGTTCTCCGGGTCTTTGGCCAAACGCTCCATGGAGATTCCGCTCTTGAGCTTCATGGAGATCACATCATGATACAGAGCCATTGTTCCTACGGAGGTTTCTCGTTACCTCGGATATTATATTAGCGACTACTCGAATTGGATAAATGCTTTGCTTCAGATTGTTATTTTATCAATTAGAATATATTACATTTGGAAATCATGATTTACACAGAAAGAAAATTGAAGGAATTTTTCACTATCGTAATTTTCATTAAATTAAATAGTAACGGTGGACTATACTTCTCATTTACTCATTTTTACGATCTACTATTGTAAATTGTATCTAACAAAAAAGGCTAGCAAGAAACTTAAAAATTCCAATAATGTAGAGCAAATCCATATATAAATATAGGAGACTTTCTATAGATATAGTCACTCATCACGATATCTCTGGAACTATAAGACCTAGAGACTTGAAATTTGGCAGGAATATTCCTTTCGCCGAGTAAAGGTCAGCTCAGAATGGTTTTCACAAAATTCCACCAACAAAGAGGATTGCGGGGGCGTTAACAATGAAAAATTCCCTTTTTTAAACTATAGCTCCTATCGACTCCAAATTTAGTAGGAATCTTCTGTAAGAGATGTAGAAATAATCTATAAACGAATTTTACGATATCTCACCTCACAGAGGGTTGCGGGGGTGGGTATTAACAATCAAAATTTTTAATTTTCAAGCTATAACTCCTACAGACTCCAAGTTTTGTAGGAATTTTCTGTAAGTGATAAAAAAATAATTTATAAACGAATTTTACGATATTCTACCCCAAAGAGGATTGCGGGGACGTTAATAATGAAAAATTCCCGTTTTTAAACTATAGCTCCTATCGACTCCAAATTTGGTAGGAATCTTCTGTAAGAGATGTAGAAAAAGTCTATGGGCAAATTTTACGATAGCTCATCTCACAGGAGTTTGCGAAGGTGGGTGTTAACATTAAAAATTTTTAATTTCCAAGCTATAGCTCCTGTAGACTCCAAATTCTCATTTCAAATTTTTTTCTTCGTGTCAATTATTATTCATTTTTGAAAAAAAGCCACGCAAACATTATAATGATTGCACATTATAAATTACAATGAATATTAGCTGAAATAATTACATGGATAAAAGGTATATGCTAATTCGATGAAATTTGGAATTTGGAAAGTCAAAACAATACTCTAATTAAATTTCAAGTTTAGATCTAAAAATACAATTCTATCAAATGCCCAACGAAACGGGCGGGTAACAGCTAGTTATACAATATGTATTTATAAACCTGAACAACAATTACTTTATTTAGATCTTAATTTATTGATTAAAGAGTGCCGAACCTGGTGATTAATTTATTCATAACTGTATACCGCTGAGACATCAGATTAGTTCGAACAGAACAAACAATTAAGTTAGTATTGTTACAAATAACATAAAGTTCCACGGCATCGGCTAATGACAACAAATAGCTCACCGGGACAGCACACAGACTTAGACTTAAACTTACTTATAATGATCGGAGTGTGGGTTAACAGTCGGAGTGAAGAAAAAAGAGGGCGTAGCGAAGGCACAACTAAATGGAGTAAAGTTATTTTGGCATGGGACAATGTTTGTTTTTGGTAGCTAGCTTACGAGACTTTAATGGTTGTTTCACTGGGAAATACGTCGTCCGTGTTTGTTATGACAATCTAACATACTTTTCTCTACTATGTGTACACAGTCTTCTGTTATTATACTTTATTATTGAAATCAATCATAAATAAATTAATGGGCGTTATTTTCAGCTGGATATTTCTCTGTGTTTAGATCTAGAGGAGAATCATTCGAGTGGAAGTAAAAGACAATTATGGCGCTGATATATAAAACTAAATATTTACTTCTAAAAATGTAACCAGTGGTTACACGTATTTATTTTTTTTTTTTGTTTGTTCTATTTATTTTTGATAGGATGGGGAGAAATTTTCTTTAAAAATTACCGTAAAAATAAGGATAATAATAGGACGTTTTGCAAATTCTGATTACAATTTTTTACTAAGAACTTAAATACTATTTTCAGTTTTCCAAAAATTTTAGATCAACTGTCGATAGAAAAAAATTATTATCTACTGTAAATTGCAAGAATAAATTAAAAAAAATAATTTTAGTAAGTTATAATTATAAATAAATTACAAGAAACTAATTTTACTTACAATTCAATTTTAAAGCTCGTTTAAATTTTCCCGCGAGGATTTTTTTCATACGAATTGAACGCCCTCTATCGTTTCAAAAAGTGAATTATAAAAAAGAACCAATTGAAGACTGTAATACCTTTGGTCAGCCAGCGAACACAATTGAGTAAAATATCAGCTGTCTTCAAGCTTTATTTACAAATAGATTTATATAAATGGCTGCTCAAAGGACAGAAAATTTCTTCAACTGCCAGCCGAAAAAAATTAATTTCAATTAAACAAAACAATGTTAAGCTGCAATTTTCAATACGCAACTTCCGACAAGGCAGATAGATGAAGAGATTAAAAAATAAATGAAGTTGAAAAATTTATTTTTTCAAAAGTTATCGTGCTTGCCCCTCCATAAAAACTTTAAAAGTCCACACCAGCCATTAAAACGACTTTTTTTTATGTAAAAATAGCATTTAATTGATGAAAAAAAATTTTTTGTTCGAAAGAAATAGAAATAGAATTATAAAAGTATAAAATTAATATAGTGACAAATCACTTGGCGTTATAAATCCGAAAGATTACAAGGCGTCCCAGGGGTGCTCGCCATAAATATAATTACACAGTGGTCGCAATGGTGGCCCGGCTGAATAACTTCATTATAGTTTGTCTGTAGAGCAGAGCAGACTGGCGGCTAGAGGCAAGAGGCGGGAAAAAATAGTAATAGAAATGTATTTGTGCCCAATACGGATCGGGGAATTTTGGGCTCAGTAAGACCACCTGTATCTATCGTACTTACTCCGGCGTTTGGCGTTTGCCGGAGAACCTATGGGGATTCATGTAGATTGCACCGTTAAATAAAGCTCCATTGGGGGTTGGGGTCGGGAATAAAAAAGGTTCGAGGGTCCTTGGATTTATGTCGAGGGTTCCTTTCAGAATTATATGTCAAGTAAATCAAACGAAATTTATTTACTCATACGAGCCATGAATTTTTTGTTTGTTTAAATAACAAGCCTTTGACATGGATTTTCATTTGAAATTTCACGACTCACGATGCAAAGCATTGGACAGTTTTTGAATACGGGAACATTCATTTAGCCTTTTTTCTTCAACTATTTTGATTTTTTTTTTTTTTTTCATTATTCGTTCGCAGGACCAATATATACCCAATCAAAAAAAATCTGTATGAGAAACTAGCCTGCATTCCCACATGGTGTTTTTGGATAGATCCATACACAGGAACAAAGGTTCACTTGAGCCAAGAAAATATTTTTTTTGACCCAAGAAATTTCACTTATTCCAAGAAATTAATTCTCTGGCTTTGAGAAATACATATCTTAATCCAAGAAAATTCATTTAAGCCAAGAAAATCTTCTTTTTTGAGAAAATTCAGCCTCTTGCTCCAAAAAATTAAATATCTTGATAGTAAATTTTCATTAATATTTTTATTGAATAACATGTTATAAAAGGGAAGATCAAATAATATTGAATGATTTTTTTTCATTTAATATGTAAAATTGCACGCTAAAATAATATAAAATTGGTATCAAATATTCAAGAGAAAAATTTTTTCAAAGTGAGAAAATTTTTTTCTTAGCTAAAGTAGGTGGCGCTGCTTCCCTAAAGTATCTAAAAATTTTGATTGAATATAAAAAGTTATTATATCAAGTATTAATGATAATTTGAATTAAGAAAAAATGACTTCCACCAAGAATAAAATTTCAAGACAAATTTTTACTTCGGCCAACACAATTTCGGTCTTCCTCCAGGCACCCGAAAATTTTCTTGAGCCAAGAATTTTGTTCTCCAGTCATGAAATTTTTCTTTCTGTGTGCAAACAAACAAAGATTCAGGAGAAGCAAATAAAAAACGTGTAAAAATTAACCAGAATCCGAGCGAATTTTACAGTTTACTTTTTTCCGTATGGATTGCTATAGGAATACACACTTCCTTTGTGGATTTTCCCATACAGTAATCCATCAACTCACAAGTTCCCATGTAGGTTCCTATATGAATCCATACTTTCCTACGTGGATTTCTCGGTTCAAGAAATTTTTTTTTCTGTGTATTAACTCATGTGAATTTGATAAGGGAATAAGGTATGTCACATAAGCTGGAATTTTTTTAGAAATTTACTACTTAATTCACGGTAAAAATGACAATCTTTAAGCTTTTTTTGCCGTAATGACAAAAGTTCTAAACTTTTGTAAAAAAGAAACAAACAATTACAACAAAAAACTTGAAAAAATTCACAATTAATCCAGCATTCTACTGAAAACATTAACCATTCCCCATTTGACGTACCGAGCCATTTCACTGGCATTCCGCTTCTCTACACAAACGGCTCTCTATTTTAATTTCCATCAACCTAACCGATGACGTTGATAAAAATACCTCCAGCGTACCAATTAGAACTGAATTTGTTTATTGAATCAAAGAAACATTTATTGATATACATAGAAAGTGATGTGGAATATACAAGGGCGCCAACAAAAACAAACACAGTCAATCCACTGGATAATAAGCGAGTCGTTTTGTCCTGGCGCCTGCGGCATTCATGAAAAACATCCGCATTCGAGGTGCAATATTTTTGAATGAAGTTTAGTCATAGGCACTCGAACAACACTAGAGTTTATTTAATGTTCCTTTTTTTTTTTTATTTTTTTTTTTTTACAACAAGTAGAATCTAACTCCCACTTTTAAACTCACCAAAAAATGTTCAGCAATATTCTTGATAGTTTAATATGCTCTATTACTTCAAACATAGATACAGCTGAAACTATTCATTTGATCCCATGAATATGATATCCTATTTTTTCTTTTATTATTGTAAGCTACCTTTGAATCGATCTTCAAAGCTAAATTTTTTTAATTAAAATAAAAGTTGGCACCCTGTTCGAGCCTTTGAAATATTTTGGGGAGACGAATGAATTTTTTAATTATTTAGAGAAAGAAAATCTGATCTATACACTGATCGAACATGAAAAAGAGATACTAAGGATAATTACAAAAAGGCCATTCGGCAGCCGAAATGGAAGTAGATTTCATAAATAGCGAATTCTAATTATATATATATATTAATAACAATTTACTTATTTATTAATTATACATAATGACTTAAAATTTTTTACATTTAAGAATTTTTTATTAACAATATTTTAATTCAAATTTTTAGCATTATATTGTAACATCATGAAATAAATTGTCGATTTTTAAACATTTTTAATCTCAATAATTCGTAATTTATTAAACTTAATAACTTTTTTTTTTTTTTTTTTTTTTTTTTTATTAAGTGGAGTAAGGTTAGATGAAGTGAGGTAAGGTAAGGTAAAGTAAGCCCAAATAGATGATCATGTACCAGTATATGATCACTCCATGTATTTGTATACATATATACACAAATATAGGTATACAAATACATGGAGTGATCATCTACTGGTACGTGATCAAATACTAGGGCTCTTTGGTCAAGCCCCTTCGAATGGCACCAACCGAGATCAAATCGGTCCAGCCGTTCAAAAGTTATAAGAGGTTTACATATATCCACACACACACACACACACACACACACACACACACACACACACACACACACACACACACACACACACACACACACACACAAACACACACACACACACACACACACACACACACACACACACACACACACACACACACACACACACACACACACACACACACACACACACACACACACAAACACACACACACACACACACACACACACACACACACACACACACACACACACACACACACACACACACACACACACACACACACACACACACACACACACACACACACACACACACACACACACACACACACACACACACACACACACACACACACACACACACACACACACACACACACACACACACACACACACACAGAGAGAGAGCCAAACAGACACCCTCGCTAGAGAAGTCAGGGAAGCTTCCTGACACCTTAAAATGTCGAGATCTGATAAAAACTCGATTTTTGAAAAACGGGGTAAGAACAATAACGTCCCGATTTTTGAATATCTTCGATTTTCTTAGCGGGAAGTTAAGAAATTTGGACGCGTTATACTTATTAAACAAAAAATAAAAACGACTGCAAGAGTAAAATTTCATTAAAAATCTACAGACGAAGAGGTTAATTTGAGTTGAGGAGAATGAATTGGTATGGAAATTGAAGCTCATTAAATGGGCTTTAATACAAAATTTACAAAAATTAAATAAGTTATTTCATTCAAAAGTTATACGCGAAAAAATCTGCCAGAAAATGAGTTTTTATGATTTTGAAAATTTTAAAACCCTGTAATTTCTGAACTACTTGACCGATTGAGCTCATCTTTGAACTTGGCCTTAATTTTCGTCTGAAAAATAAGTATGTTGAGTTTGGAAAAGATCCATGATGAATTGGAGACGCTATCGTCCGGATAAGCCGCGTTATATCGTATATATATATATATATATATATATATATATATATATATATATATATATATATATATATATATATATATATATATATAAATACATACATATATAAACTTTTGAACTAATGGTATTTTCTGAATCAGCTTGACGAACTGAGTCAGAAAATAGCAAAATTTTTCGAAAGTTGCGTCATGAGGACAAATGCAATAGTTAGATTTCTATGAAATCTACTAAAAAAATGTGAAAATCTACCTGTTACCAAAATTTAAATACATACTGTAAGTTTTTAATTTTATGTCATTAAATTATTGTAATTATTTGTAGTTATTTGAGTAATTTTAATATTACTATTTTCACCCATTATTGGTTCTTTTCACATTTATAATACGTTGGGTACGTTGAACATACAATTCGGACTTCAATACGTTAAATCGGCGATTTCAATTTCGACTCGGATATTATTAAAAAATTTTTCATCAAGAAAATTTCAGTAAGAAAAATTTGAAATTTTTCAGCCAAGAAATAAAATTGTTTTAAATTTTCAACAAATAAATTTCTTTTTGCAACATTGACTGACCATTAAAAAAAAAAAAAAGAAGAAAAAATTTTTCTCAATACAAGAATGTTAAAAAAAAAAAAAAAAAATTTTAATTGATGTAAAGTAATTTAGTGTACTAACCAGAGTTATCCGGCTATATTTTTTACAAAATTATTGGGTAGCAATCAAACAAAGGTAAAAAAACATAACATTTGTTACTCGTATACATGTTGAAAGAATTCCGTAGCATGCTGAGTGGTGCCCATTACCCCGTCGTCTGTAGAGCTAGAAGCTTGTATTACATACATATATATCTATATGTATATGTACTCGCCAAGCCACACCATCAGTTGAAAGCCCGAACATATATTCAACCCCCTCGAATCCATCCCCTGCTCTACTTTATTCCACTCTCGAGAAATATAATCGGTAATGAAGATATTGGGGAGTGATTCATCGGTAGGAATGGGTTTGTATAAACCATTAACCGGAACACTCTTTTGACGCAATAGTCAAATGTCCTACAAAGGAGCCGCAGTGTCCTCCAAGATTCAAGATGGCGAAAAAATTAACAGGCATTTTGATGTGGATTTTTTAAAAAATTTTTATTGTTGAACTTTTAAGAAATATCAACATAAAAGATAGAATCTATAATTCAGCCAGCTATGCACTTTTCTCTCTTGAAACCATCAAAACCAACACAACTAAAATCCTAGTGTTAGTTCGATAAAATTGAATTTTAATAGAGAAACTCTAAAAGGTAAATTTGTCTGTAATCTGTATTGTGAGCAGCGTACACGGAAAAAAATTTCTGGGAAAATTTACGATACAACTATTGTAAAGCTGGACTATACTTTGATTACTATAAATTTTTAAATATTTAGAAGAAAATTTACTATTTATTCATGAAATTTTACAACTTACTATTGTAAAAAGTAAGAGATTAAAATTTCCAGTGCTGCCTCTGTACCTTTCCAATAGAACTATAACAAATTTTACAATAGTTGAATTGGAATGTTTCTCAATTGGTGTGAGTGATGGCCGTGCACAGCGCTAGACTCCGAGTTTATGTAAATGTTAAAGGACATGAGTGCTAGTTTACCTCGGATAGCGTAGAGGAAGAGCCTCTGGCTGCCAACCAGAGAGTTCTGGGTTCGATTCCCGGATAGAACGAAAATTCCGATTTCTTTTTTCGGTTACTGCATAGGTAGCAACTAGTCCAACCTCCTATCTCTCTCCCTCCCTAAAATTTCTTTTAAAAAAACCGGGTGTCAATTTTTACAATAGTTGAATTGTAAAGTTTACAAACACATATTGTATAATTTGCTCTATATTATTCGACTTTTTACACGCTTTTTATTAGTTTCACCTGTATGTTTGTTTGTATGTTTGTAACCGACTTCTTTGGACTCGATTTTGACCCACTTTAAACGGCCAGATTTCGTTCAAACTCTGTAGATATATCGAGGACCGATGACAATACACTATTTTGACAAAATTATTCCATTTTTCATTTTGCAAAATAAGATTTTTGTTAATTTATTTATTTTTCATCTATAGTCGATAAGGCAGGGGTTGGTGATAATTTTCAATTCTAACCATTATCTTTCGCCGATTTATCTTATATTCCAGTGTTAGGAAATTTTTGAATATTAAAGAAAATTTCCAATTCAACAAAACAAATAAATAGTTTAAAAAACTAAAAAAGCACACTTTTATAAATAAACTAAACTAAAAATCAGAAAATAAATAATAGTTTAAAAAAAACCAAAAAACACGCTTTTTATAGAAAAGCGAACTAAAAAATAGAAAATAAATTTTGATAAATTTAAATTAAGAATAGTGTTAAAAATTTTGATAAATATAAATTAATTATAGTATAATAAATAAGAATGAAATATATTTTTTTTTAAAAAAAGCGTGGGGTGCTTTTTAAGATATCATCCAAATGATAATCCTTTTTATAACTGTCAATAAAATATTTATAAATATTGACACCATGCACCTCAAGTTTTTTTAAAAATAAAATATATTTTGTTCTTATTTACACTATAATTAATTTATATTAATCATAATTTTTAACACTATTCTTAATTTAAATTTATCAAAATTTATTTTCTATTTTTTAGTTCGTTTTTCTATGAAAAGCGCGTTTTTTAGTTTTTTTAAACTATTAATTATTAAGTTTCTTGTTAGCCTTGTTTGTTGCATAAAACTTACAATATTAGATCGTAAAAATTACTCAATAAGAAGTATGGTCCAGCGTTACTATTTAATTTAATGAAAATTACGATAGTGGAATAATAATAATTCCTTGAATTTTCGTTCCCTGTACAGCTTAATCATTAACCTTGAAGCTTCTTTGGATAATGTTACAGCACAACCGAATCATAAACTTGTTCCGTTGAAATTATCCATCGAATAAAGCTTGTCTCGAACCAAAAATGATAATTTACTTTAGAACCCTCCCTTATTTACAACCTTTCAGCATGCATGATATATTTATCCAAAGGATCACACACATGTGTACAGATCTATATATTTATATATTCCGTGGATGATGTATCTACTATCTGGCCTACCTCTTCCTGTTTCCTGTACGTCTCTCACAGTTTGAAATACTCAGTATCAAGATACAAAGTGCAATACCGCGTTAGCTTGTTCATGTTTATGGATCCAAAAAAATTCACCCCTTTGCGTTTGCGTTCACTTTAGCCGTGTGGTATTTTCTCCATCATAATGTAAACACATCTAATATAAATTTCATCTACTACCTACTATCTACTATGCGAGTCATCCTTTATCATGCATACAAATATTTCACCCGGTAAAACAACAGAGCTTGAAAGCGCAGCCTTCATACCAAGACAAAATTTTTAAATTATTTTTCATACAGCATTTTTTCAATTGTTAAATTGAAAATATTTTTAGCTGAAGTAAAGAAAAATAAATTATCAAGAATTAAAGGTATTATTGAATAAATATTAACCAACCTTTTTGTAACTATATAAAGGCTAATTTTTTAAACGTTTAACAATTTTTAAACACACAGCTGCTCTTCTTATAATAATTACCAATAGAGAATACTTAAAAGGAAAATTATGGCGCCCACTATTAATTTTGGTATGCTTTAATAGCTGGGGTATAAGTCTCAGGATTAAACTTGCTATTGCTGGGAGGATTTTACTAATTTTCTTACAGTAAGAATATGTGTTCTCCATGTAAAAATACTTGGCCAATTATGCTTTATATTTTTAAAGTTAAAAATTTTTTTTTTTTCCGTGTATTTATTATTATTGATTTTATAAAAAAAATTTAATTAAATCAGAAACCGCGGAATTTTTCACGATAACTTTTCTTTATTATCCATATTATTGAGAGGATAAGCAAAATTTTGTGGTTAGTGTATTTATATGATAAAATGGGTTTTTATGGTTAAATGTGGTATCGTTGGAAAAATCTTGACCTAGAGTTGTGCCTTTTTATGGTTTCATATCATTTTCACCAATAGTCAATTTATTATGATAAGTATTTAGGCTAAATTTTAAAATCTCTAGACGCTTAATTAAGAAATGACCTTGTATCTAGTGAACTATTGACATTTTTAAAGATATAAGCTCATTCCGATGTTACACTCATCAAGAGCTTTCGTTTGAGTACCAACATCAATTTTTCATATATTTTATATATTTATATATATTATATATATGTATCAATGAAAAATATATGAAAAATTGATGTGGGTACTCAAATGAAAGGTCTCGATGAGTGTGACATCATGATGAGTTTATATCCTTAAAAATGTCAAAAGTTCACAAGATACAAGGTCATTTCTCAAATATGTATCTAGAGATAGAGCATTTTCGGATTTAGACTAAATATCTTATCATAATAAATTGACTATCGGTAAAAATGAAATAAAACCTCAAAATGGCACAAATTCAAGTTAAGATCTTTGCAATGACACTAAATTTCATTTATAAAAAAACCGATGTATAAATAATGGTCCTTTATTAATTTTTTAACATTGCATTTGTGAATAATTTTTAACAGAACTGTAAGTAGATCAGAAATTGCAGAGTGTCCCACGATTATTGTTATTTTTATGGTAATTTTTGAATAAAATTCCATTTATTGTGTAAAAATGTTCTCATTGAAAATTTTACTTATTCTATAAATTATATATGACTCATTGATCATAATCAATTTCCTAGTAATCCATCAAAATAAAATATAATAAGGATGAACGTACTTTCATTTGAGTACCCAAATCAATTTTTCATATATTTTATATATTTATATACTAGATATATGTATATATGAAACATATATGAAAATTCATGTGGGTACTCAAATGAAAGCTTTAGATGAGTGTAACATCGGGATGAGCTGATATTTTTAAGAATGTCAATATTTAAAGAAGTACAGTGCAATTTAACGCAAGATTGCTCGCTTGTGATAGTTCCTACTATTTTAGTATACATTTTTTTTTTTTTTTTTTTTCAGTTTGACTATATTTCTCAAAAAATTTGATTTTCAAAACATTGCACCAAATTTTCATACTTGAGGAAATTATAAATAAATATTGATGTAATTTTTTTTAAATATTAAAATTTATTAATGATATCGACTAAATTTAAGGAAAAATTGAATTGGTATTACTTTTCAAAATCTATAAATATTTATTTTGTAATTTTTAAACAAATCGCAATTCTATTTAATTTTTATTTAAATAAAAAAAATAAGTAATAAACGTCCTGGAGTTTTTTTTTATAATAACATAAAGCAAAATTTTTCACGCAATAAATTCCAACTCTTGAGGGATTAAGTCAATGAAAAATTATTAATTCCTGAAATTTTTTACAGTGAAAATTTTTAATCACTAAATAAAGTAAAAATAGAACCGCTTGTAGGATTAAATCAACATAAAAAGAGGACTGAGACGCTTTGATGGTTAATATGAGCGGAAAGTAGGAAGCAAATCGATGGGCATTAATTTAAATATAAAATCTGAAGCAAAGGTCAAAGCCGATTTAATACCCGATTATTTGAGATCTTTCGGTCTAATAGCAACCACGTGAGAGGATTAACCTGCGGATTTATTCCTCTTCCTGTTCCTCTTCTTTTTTCCTGCTTTCCTCTTTCCGCAGCACTTATTAATTTATCATTTTGAAACTTTTCTGTTGGTAAAGCCCGTGCAATAAAAATCCTAAGCTTGTAAACGATTAACTTTTTTTAGTTTTGCTCGCTAAAATGAATTATTGAACAAAGTATAAGTTCGTGCATTAAATAGTGTCGAGCGGAGAAAAAGAACGAAGGTTGCGGTTGACGATACCGAGCAATACACCCTGGTTTGTTGGGGGAGGAATGAAGGCTCTTACACGCTTTTGCTACGATCTTTGAAGCCGTTGACTGTAGCTGAGATAAAGAGTGGTTAGAGGCCACTGAGGCTTTGTATTAACGTTCACTCCGAGCAGAATTGGTGGAAGTTTAAAGGTTACCTGGAGACAACTTCGCTCTTAAGATGACGTAAGTGCACTCAAGACGGTGTCACTACCGCTACCACTCGAGTCACATTATTGTTATTATTATCATTATCGTTGTTATTATTATTATTATTATTTTGTGGTTATTCTTGTTCATTGTCTTGTGTCTGTTTCTTGTTGTAGTTCTTGTAGTTCTTGTTGTTATTCAACTTGCTAATCTTGCTGTTGTTTTGTTCCTGTTGATTTTCTTGTTCCCATTGTTGTTCTTGTAGTTATTGTCGTTGTTCTTGTTGTGCTTAACCACATTATTGTTCTTGTTCTTGTAGTTACTGTTCTTATTTGTTTTCGCTCTTGTTGTTCTTGTTCATATTATTGTTCTTGTTCTTGTTCTTTTCGCTGTCCTTGTCCTTATTATTGTTATTGTTCTTTTAGTGACTGTTCGTGTTTATATGATTGTTCTTGTCTCTGTTTATGTTGTTGTTGTTGTTCTTTTAGGTATTGTTTGTGTTTATATGATTATTCTTGTTGTCTTTGTCCCTGTTATATATTGTTCTTGCTGTTCTTCTCCAAACATTGTTCTTGTTGTTTTTCTTGTTTTATTGTTGTTGTTTTTATAGTAACTGTTCGTGTTTTTATAATTGTTCTTGTTGTCTGTATTCCTGTTATTGTTCTTCTTCTTATAGTTACTGTTCACGTTTTTTTCGCTATTCTTGTTGTTCTTGTCCATATTATTGTTCGTGTTCTTGTAGTTACTGTTCTTGTTCCTATAATTGTTCTTGTTGTTCATCATGTTATTGTTCTTTTTCATATTATTGTTCTTGTCCTTGTTTCTATGGTTCTTTTATTCTCGTCGCCGTTCTTATCGTTTTTGTTTCAGTCACTATTACTGTTTTTGTTATCACCATAGTTCTAGTATCTTTTACTATTGTTGTTTTAATACATACTGTTTTTGTTCCTATGGCTGCTCTTGTTGTTCTTCTACATATTATTGTTCTCGTTGTTTTTCTTCAGAATATTGTTCATATTCTTATTATCAATGTTCTTGTTCCTATGGTTGTTCTCGTTGTCTTTGTCCCTGTCATTGTTCGTGTTTTCGTAGTTCCTGTTTTTTTGCTTTTGGCTATTCTTGTTGTTCTTTTCCTTATAATTATTCTTGTTCTTGTAGTTACTGTTCTTGTTCCTATAATTGTGTTTGTTGTCCTTCTCCATATCATTGTTCTTATTCTTCTTCATATTATTGTTTTTGTTCTTGTTGTTAATGTTCTTGTTTCTATGATTGATTCATTTGTCGTCGCTGTTCTCATTGTTTTTGTTTCTGTCTCTATTACTATTTTTATTCTCATCATAGTTCCAATAGCTTTTGCTATTTTTCTTTTGTTAAATTCTGTTCTTGTTCCTACGGTTGTTCTTGTTGTCTCGATTCCTGTTATTATTCTTGTTTTTGTCTGTTCTTATTCTTTTCACTATTCCTATTATTCTTGTCTATATTATTGTTCTTGTTCTTGTAGTTACTATTCTTTTTCTAAAATCTGTTCTTCTCCATATTATTGTTCTCGTTTTTTGTCTTCATATTGTTGTTGTTGTTCTTGTAGTTTCTTTTCGTATTTTTATTTATTTTTTCGCTGTCTTTGTTCTTATTCTTGTTCTTGTTCTTGTAGTTACTGTTCTTGTCCATATTAATTATTGTTCTAGTTCCTGTAGTTACTGTTTTTGTTCCTATAGTTGTTCTTGTTGTTTTTCTCCATATTATTGTTCTCGTTCTTGTTGTTAACCTTCTTGAACCTACAGTTGTTTACTTGTTCGTGGCCGTTCTTATCGTTTTTTGTCTCTATTATAGTTTTTGTCGTTCTTGTTCCTGTCATTTTTGTTTCTATTATTGTCTTCGTTCTCGCTGCTATTATTGTTCCTCTTGTTTTGTTTGTTCTTGTTCCAATTATCAGTTTCATTCTAATTATCATTATTCTTATTTCTATTGCAGTAATAATTTATGTTGCTGTTCTTATTGTTCCTGTTCCGTAATTTCTTAACTATTTTTGTTCCAACGAGAATCCCATACAATTCTCATTTTAATTTTTGTTATCTTCACTATTCTTTAATTCTCTTTCCTATTTTTATTTTTGTTTACAGAACCCTCTTTCTATTGATCCTTTTTTGTACGCTTAAATTTTATTCCTTTACAGTTGTCTTTTTTTTATTACAATCACAAATTTACATTCCATCAAAACAATAAAGAACAAAAAAAAAAGTTAAATTCAGATATCTCCGAGCAAAAGGCACTCAAACCACCGTAGGTCGTATCTCGTCCCGTGTGTAAGATTTACCCTCAAGTCTTCTCTGATTGATGACACGTCTACCTTCATATCCCATACCTTCCGGGTAGCTTTTTCACAACACCACCAGACTATTCACCAACACAATACACCGGTATCTACATCACACCCAGTAATCAAAGTCTATTTATCTCTCAGCTGTAGTAGGATCTCTACTGACCGATTTATTTCCTGGGTTTCTATTTTTTTCAATTGACCCGACAAGAGCTCGAAGTTTAGCGAAAAGAGAAACGAACCCAGTGGATTGTTGGTATCAACAACTGTCGATGATTTTCCTCTCTTCGTAAGAGAGGTTGTGGCTGGTTAGTCCAAAAACACGATTTTGGTCGGGTGGAATGGTGCGGTTGTGTTGGAGATCGACATGCTAACCGCACCACTGCAACCACAACCACAGTTAGAATCATTTCACATAAAAGTGTTTCCAACAGAGGGTAAACACAGACAATTGTCTTTATCCATTAGCGGTAAGTTTTAATTTAATTTATTTAGTTTAACTTTCCTTGGATTCAGTTAAATTAAAAATTTTCCGACTATTAATCGATCTAAACAATAACTCTCGTGATTGATCACAAATTACTAAAATGGTTCAACACATATCGTTTGATTGAAGCATATTTACATTCTTAGTGCTTTATTCCTAGCGAACTAGCGGCCATTTAACTCCAAACAGCACTTCCAACTTCTGAGAACAATAACTGCCGAGTTTATTATTAACTAACTTTTAATATGTTCTAACCACGTCAAAGGTTGCTTGCGATGCTAACTACTTATAAACTGCTAAACTAATTACTCTAGCGTTCGATCGCTCCAGAACTAAGCCTCAAATTTTATCAAAAATTCTCTTAAGCTCTGATTTAAGTTCTTTAATAACTTTACCGTCATTTGTTTGATGTTAGAAACTACTGGCTTATTTTCATGAAAGTTCGCTTCTCCTTACATGTTGGTGCCTTTTGAAATGGTCATTGAGATAGTGTTAGTGAATACAAAGCTCAACTTCGGTCAGAACACGATAGAATTTGATGTCTTATCACTATAACTCGCGAAGGATCCATTCATTTCTCCAAGAAATTTGAGACTTTGTTTTGCAATGAAGATTACTTCAATGGACTTAATGCAAATGCGCTTAAAGTTAAAATTTAAAATAGATTCTAAACAGATTTGGAAAGTTATAAAATTGGAATTGAATTTAACATAGACATTCTTTAGCACAATTAATACATCACTCTTCAACAATAATTCGAATTATTCAATCTCCTTAAAAGAAAGGATGATTTAATCAAGATTTGGAATAATTCAATTTGAATGAATTCGATTCGAAAGTAAATCAGATTTCATTGGAATAAAATTAATTATTCTGTATAAAAATACCTCGAAAAACTTTTCTTTAAATTGGAGATTTCTGCTCTTCTATCAAACATTTTTGAACAAAGCTTTTTCTATTAATTGAAAGATCAAGATCAATTTTTAATGTGATGTATCCTGTGCATGTTTAACACACTATCGATTTTTCATTTGAGTCTCATGAATTATCTGATTGATACCCGTGTTTCTATCAAATTGTCTGTAGTTTCAAACTTGACGCATTTATATTATTCAAGAATCGTGTTAATTTTACGATAGCTTGTATTTTTAACTCTCCACGTCTCAATCTTCTAACTATATTGAAAATCATGTGATTTATTCATGCTGAATTATAAATTTAAAATTTAAACACTAAAGAGTTTACCGTGGTCAAAAAACCAGCTTTTATTTATTTTCAAGGCTACAATTTTATTTATAATTAATTTTATTTACAATTCAATTTGAAATCTCGTTTAAATTTTCCCGCGCGTACTTTTTTCATACAAATTGAATGCCCTCTTTCGTTCCGATAAGTGAATCATAAAAAAGAACCAATTAAAGATTGTATTACCTTTGGTTAGCCAGCGAACACAATTGAGTATAGTATCAGCTGTCTTTAGCTGTATTTGAAAATAAATTTTTATAAATGGCTGCTCAAAGGACAGCAAATTTCTATAACTGCCAGCCGAAAAAAATTAATTACAATTAAACAAAACAATATTAAGCAGCAATTTTTAATACGCAACTTCCTATAAGGCAGATGAAGACATTAAAAATAAATAGAGGTGAAAAATTTATTTTTTCAAATATTATCGTGTTTGCCCCTCCATAAAAACTTATAATTTCCACACCAGCGACTTTTTCGTGTAAAAATATCAATTAATTGATTTAAAAAAAAATTTTGACAAGTTCAGGAATCGTTTTTATTTTTAACATTGTGCTTTTTTGTGTCATTTATGGCTACCAGGTTCGATTTAATGTGACAGAAGGTAGAGATTTTAATTTTAAAGTGAATTAAAAATATAGATCATGTAAAAAGCAAGAAAATAATTTTCCGAAATTTTGTAAAAAATAAAACTTTATCAGTCTAGCAAAATTTCCCGATAGAAGTTGATCAAAGCAAAGCAAATATCAAAACGAGCAAGTACATAACAGTATTTATCAGATTGCAGAGTGGAGTGAGGAGTAGAGAGTGTGTAATGTAGAGAAAGTTAACTATTCTATGTAGAGTAAAATGGCAGCGTTGAAAGCAATCTATAGAGTAAATATACAGTGTAATAGTTTGGATATAGAGAAGAGGGTCTGCTACAACTAAACTCTAGACTCTGGAGTGTAGAGTCTGGCTATAGAATATAAACTTTAGCCTCTGTAAGGTAGAGAGAAGAGTCTGCAGTAGAACTAGCCGATTTGATAAAATATGTGAGGTAACAAATTTAAGGAAAGGATGAGGGTAGAAATTGGGGAGCAGGAAGAAAGAGATGCATGGCCGGCATGATACCCAGGTCATCCGGCATGATGTAGGTTATATAGTTTGGGTTATAGCTGAGCAAACGTGACGACGTAGTAAACTAAATAAAACACGTGAGTGTGCTGACAATGTTGAACAATCTCAGTCTAGGACTGGTATTGTGTGCCCTGGCGCAGCCCAGAGCTGTTACGTGGGTCGTGGGTTATAGGTTCGAGGTGAGAGTGTCTGGGTGCTGCATTCGACGACAAACATTTATATTATGAGACCAGTGTGCTGTTTGTCAGAGTTTGTTGCCTCGAGCTGATGGAAATCGATTCCGATGGAATATAATCTGGGAAGCCATTTAAATTGTTAAATGTACTTTTTTTTTGCTTTGCTATTTTCCGGAGTTGTATGGCCTTTGTTAACCTCCATTTCGTGTTCATTTTATTGGTTTCGAGTTTACAGTATCTGGGAACTTAAAGCTCGAGTTGATTATTCTAGTGGATAACTGCTGCGGGTCTCATGCCATTGGGGAGGTGTCACGACTTAGGTCATCAGGAGGCGTTGATTCCACGATACCGGACGTCTAAGGATTCTTTTATAAGCTTTTCAATGATCTGATATCAAAACTGGGCATATTTAGCCATGAGAAAATATTTCACTACACGGAAAAAAATTTCTGGGAAAATTTACGATACAACTATTGTAAAGCTGGACTATACTTTTATTACTATAAATGTTCAAATATTTTAGAAGAAAATTTACTATTTATTCATGAAATTTTACAACTTACTATTGTAAAAAGTAAGAGATTAAAATTTTTAGTGCTGCCTCTGTACCTTTCCAATAGAACTATAACAAATTTTACAATAGTTGAATTGGAATGTTTCTCAATTAGTGTGAGTGATGGCCGTGCACAGCGCTAGACTCCGAGTTTATGTAAATGTTAAAGAACATGAGTGCTAGTTTACCTCGGATAGCGTAGAGAGAGAGTCTCTGGCTGCCAACAAAGAGTTCTGGGTTCGATTCCCGGATAGGACGAAAATTCCGATTTCTTTTTTCGGTTACTGTATAGGTAGCAATTAGTCCAACCTCCTATCTCTCTCCCTCCCTAAAATTTCTTTTATAAAAACCGGGTGTCAATTTTTACAATAATTGAATTGTAAAGTTTACAAACACATATTGTATAATTAGCTCTATATTGTTGGACTTTTTAAGTTTCTTGCTAGCCTTGTTTGTTGGATAAAATTTACAATAGTAGATCGTAAAAATTACAAAGTAAGAAGTATAATCCACCGATACTATTTAATTTGATAAAAATTACAATAGTGAAATAGTAAAAATTCCTTCAATTTTCTTTCCGTGTGCTATTCAATTGAAGTTCTTATACCTAAATTTATTTATTATATTATGCCCCAATAAAAAGTTACTTATTTTTATTTAAATATAAAACTATTTTTATTCAAATATGAGCTCGAAAGTCATCATAATTAACTTTAATACAGAAAACAGAAAAATAATTCGGACAGCCTGAACGGGGAATCGAACCCGGAATCTTTTGGCTACTCAGTGAAGACTCTGCTATTTAGGCTATCTAAGAGATTGAAAAAATTATATAAAATTAGAATAATATATGTATAGTACTGCGAATTCGTAAAGTATTTGTTAAACCACTCGTCAAATTTTTTCAATTTTCATTCGCCATAAAAAATTTAAAATGCACACACTTAACCCCATGAGAAACTAGAAACCTATTTACGCCTCTGAGTATTTCTGTAAACATTTTTATGAGCCATATACTTTCTCCATCTTCATTGAATATTAAAACCACGTGAATAAAAAATTTTATTTTGAACTTCAAACTATAAAAATTAGATAAAAAAGTAACACCTGATGCTTTCTTCATATTTATTTTCTAAATTTCCATACTACATACTATATAAAACGTCACGAGTGCTGTGAAGAGAACAGCATGCTTCGCATATCAATTTGGTCGATACTTTTTCTCTTGAAAAAATTTTTAGAAGCTAATATTTTTTCTTACAGTAAAGAAAATTTTGTGAAAAAAATTTTATAAAATTTGCATAGTAAAAAATTTTTCTAAAATCGGAGATTGATTTAGAGTGAATACAGTTTTTTATCGAGAACATATTCAAGTAGGGTTGAAAAACCGAATAATGACCAGATAGCATAACAACTTGATTTTAAAAAAATTTAGTAATTCAATTTTGTAATTAGTAGTTTAATAAAAATATTGATGTAATATTTTTCTTTTTAATATTACACAGAAAAAAAAAAATAATGTTACAGAAGCTATCTATTAGATACCTACCCGTAGATTCTTACTGCAGCAATGTGTATTTCTACAAGAGTACTACTGTAGAGCTACTGGAGCGATCTGTTAGTTGGCTAGAATCGCTAACTAACATTTTTCTTACAGCGCCCTATAACCAGACAAAACGATTTAAATATTTTATATTTTATATTTAATAACAAAAAATTTTATTATTCTATCGATTCAATCTTTCATTAATTATTATTACATATTAAATTAACAAGTTTTCGATAATACTTATTTATTTTTCATGGAACATTTAAAAAAAAATTGTCACAAGAATTTAAGAATTTTCAAAGTTTTATATATTTTTTGATGATAGTCAATTTTTTAAGAAATTTTTTGGAGGAGTTTTAAATAATTTGTTGGCTTAAATTATTCTCAGAGTGAATTTCACTTAATAAGGATTAAATAAATAAAAAAATTACCTATTGCGTAAATTTCTACCGCTTCTGATTAATTCATCCTACCGAAAGTCGTTTAAAGCGAAAATAGCGAAATATCGAAGCTGTCGATACCGTAATTATCGAGTAGAATAAATAAACGAAAAAAAATATAATTATTGGGGTAAAAGGTAGAGAAGGATTAGAACCGCGGATTTATGGGCGCATGTCTAACAAGGATTAATCGTCAGTGAAGTAGAACCGTAGGCTGGCTCGTATCGACATTTGGTGGGACCTCGAGATGAACGAGTAGGATATTTATTACCCTCGTCGCTTTGGCGCCCCGTGAATGAGACAAATGGCACTAAAATCACCCTCAGCCCTCAGCCCTCAACCCTCACTCTCACTCTCACTCTTCCTCTTCCCAGTAGAATCGCTCTCTCCTTGATTCTTTTTATAAATGTACTGTCGTGCTTCGGCTCCTTTCGATCACCAGTTAGGTTCCCGGTACAGATCCCAGGCGTTTGTTGTTCCGCTTAAGCTTCAAACTCCGTTGATAAATTCACCGAGAACCCATTAAATATACATAAAGACTTTTAAACATGACAGTGTCTTTCTTGCGTATAAATCCCAGACGTTTCAATGATTCCACTGTCAAGTTCTGAGTGATGGTCTTATTATTCATAAAATCAATCCTTTCCTTATAAAAACTCTGATTTTTATTGCTTAATAATCACTTTTTTATTAAACGTCTCTTGTCACTTTGACTTTTGTCAGTAACAGCAATTTATAGAAAAAAAAATCTCGGAAAAATGACAATTGCAATATCCAAGACCAGACATTTCTTAATTTTACATTTTGCACGACTCATGATGCGAAGCTTTACGATCGAATAATTTTTTTTCTACTCATTTCGGCAACTTTTTTTATGATTAAACTCTTATTAGCTATCAGAATCAAGATATTTTGCATACTAAGGTACCGGTGGGTAATAAGGCCTAGCTAAAAGAGATTTTGAAAAAAATCGAAATTATTGCATTTAATTATTGCAATGTATCATTAGTTTTTAAATTAATACATTAGCCATAAAATATAATGGAGTAATGGTAATTTTCACCATAAACAAACACAAAATTAAATTTTTTCAAAAACCTTGCGAATAGGCCTTATTTTACTACGGTAGGATAATAAAGCCTGTGGGTTATACATACTGGAAATAGTTATACTATACTTGATTTTTTAAATTTTATATTATCTGCAGATATTTCGGAGATTTTTTTTGTAATTTTTTTTTTACTCGAGAGTTGACTTTGAAAAAAGTTGCTGTTACTATGTTACTAATAAATGGTAAAGCAGCGCCTTAGATTACATTTCATTCTGGCAATTTTTCTCATGAATTTTACAGTAAATTTTATACTGAAAGGAAAAAAAAATGATTAACACTTTTCACTGAGAAAAATTTGCGAAATTAATTTTCAATCGATTTAATCTTTCAAGAGTAAAAATGTACTAAGTGAAAAATTTTATTTATGTTATTATGAAAAAACTCCGGGATGTTAATTTTTCATTTTTAATTTAATAAACTATAAATAATTAAAGGTATTATTGGATAAAAATTAACCAACCTTTTCGTAACTATATAAAGGCTAATTTTTTAAACGTTTAACAATTTGTAAACAAACAGCTTCTCTCCTTATAACAATAACCAATCTATAAGGTACCGGCGGGTAAAAAGGCCTAGGCTAAGGGAAATTTTGAAAAAAATCAAAAATATTGGATTTAATTATTGCAATGTATCATTAATTTTTAAATTAATACATTAGCCATTAAATATATTGGAGTAATGGTAATTTTCACCGTAAACAAACACAAAATTAAATTTTTTCAAAAACCTTGCAAATAGGCCTTATTGTCGGAATAATTGAAATTTTTTGTATCAAAAAACAAATTTTTAAAGTTTTTACCTTACAATAGGATAAAAAAACATCAAAATATTTTTATAAAATTTTTATTCAAACCCTACAAAGATTTTTTTTTAATCTATCTATTTTTTTAAAATAAAGTATTAAAAAAAATAATTTTCATTTTTGACATTTAATATTCCTTGTAATAAATAACACCTGAGAAGCTGAAGGGGAAGGCTGATTGTGCGTGTAAGTTGCCTGGTACGTGACATATTCTGCGGTGCGTGTGCTTCATGCGTCAACGTGCTCTCATATAATTTATATTCATAGTTATAGTTATATTATATACACAGCAAACACAAAAGATATATATTTACGATAATATTCTTCAGACCTCAATCACGAACGAAATATCAAATTACAATCTCGCTTTATTTCTTTGCTACAACTTTTAGTTTCACGAGCAAGTTTGTGGTTTTTTCTGTGAATGTACTTTCATCCTTATTATATTTTATTTTGATGGATTACTGAGTAATTGATTATGATTATTGAGTCATATATAATTTATGGAATAAATAAAATTTTCGAAGAGCACATTTTTACACAATAAATGGAATTTTATTTAAAAATTACCATAAAAATGACAATAATCGTGGAACGTTCTGCAATTTCTGATCTAATTACAGTTCTGTTAAAAATTATTCAAAAATGAGGTGTTAAAAAATTAATAAAGGACCATTATCTATACATCGGTTTTTTTTAATGAAATTTAGTGTCATTACAAAGATCTTGACTTAAATTTGTGCCATTTCGAGGTTTTATTTCATTTTTACCGATAGTCAATTTATTATGATAAGAAATTTAGTCTAAATCCGAAAATGCGCTATCTCTAGATACATATTTGAGAAATGACCTTGTATCTTGTGAACTTTTGACATTTTTAAAGATATAAACTCATCATGATGTCACACTCATCGAGACCTTTTATTTGAGTACCCACATCAATTTTTCATATATTACATATATTATATATATGTATATATGAAATATATGAAAAATTGATGTGGGTACTCAAATGAAAGCTCTTGATGAGTATAACATCGGGATGAGTTTATATCTTCACAAACGTCAATATTTAAAAAAATACAATACAATTTAACAAAATTTATTATTTAATAAAGCAAAATATAATTTGTTTATATTTCACAAGTCAAGACAGTCACATAGTGACTGCAAGGTAGCTAGTAATTTTTATTTCATTTTCAGGAAAAAAATCCTAAACGTGAAAAATTAACAATTTTTGATTATTTTACTAAATATTTAACGGCAGGCATGTAGTTTCACTGCGAGTTTTAATTTTATTATTACTATTTACAATGATTACATGTAACATCGAAGTATTTAAACATTTGTTTACTTTCCTCGAACGGGTCCACTAACTCCTTAATTTATCTACGTTCTTCATTTGTTTTCTTTCCGTCCATTTTTAAACCGAATCCAATGTTGATTCCAATTTCTTCTATTTATCTTCAGCGCCCTCCTCCATGCTCGCCCTTTTCCAGCTCGGACTGCAGCGTAGCAGTACGCGCCATTTTGTCCACTTTTTTCAACTGGTCAATTATTTACTTAGGATCTTTTTCACTCAACAACACAGTGGGAGTCCTCGTTGGCTTTTTTTTACAACTTTGACGCTTCGCTTCGCCAATTCAAGAGTTGTCCGTTTTCAGCTTCTTCATTCCCTTCCGCTATATTATTTATGACAAGTGTTTATATGTCAAATGTTGACACTCTTGTAGATTCGAGATCTATTTCTTCAACAAAATCTTAATCGATTTTAATTAAGGTAGTACCCTCGCCAGAGTCGTTTTTTTAGGATTTTTTTTTTTTAATTTTTGTAGATTAATGTTTATATAATTCTAGTTCGATTGGCGCAATTAAAAAATGTTTGCCCATCTAGTTTCAGAGATATTTAATTTCAAAGTTTGAGTTTTAAACGCTCTTATACATTACGGTATACGGGATATCCACAAGTTTACCTACAAACATTTTTTTATCTCAGAAACTTTTCTTAGGATCTTTTTAAAAAACTAGAGTAACGTTAACTAACAACTAAACAATTTTTTAAAAATAATTTCATTGATAATTACCACACAATTTCACAAATATTTATTAATAAGTAATGAAAAATTTACCAGACTTTAGCCGAGGAAGGGATACGTTAATAAAGCTATGGCAACAACGCAAGTTTTGTGAGCCGCGAAAAAAGTATGAGACGCGCATGCGCTGAAAAATTTGAAAAGTTTTATGTACGTCAGGTGTAATATATTATAGTTATTAATTTTATTTATTTAAAAAAAAATAACAATGAGTATTTTTCTATATTTATTAAAAATTCAAACAAGTTAACAATTTTAATATAATAATATATATTAATCTTTGATAAGTTATAAAAATAATAGTCAGATGAAATAATAAAAAATAGTAAAATTCAAAATCAGTTAATACATCAACACAAAAAATTTAATTACTGATTTTTCTGAAAAAACAAAACAATACTGACAATTATTTTTTTTCAGATATTGTAATTATATTTCCGAATAAATATATGTAAATAAATAAATAAACGCATGTATCAAAACAGAGGTTAGTCTACAGCTGGTCCAAAATACTACAGTGTAACCACTATAAAATATCTTAACGCTCATTCAGTGTTGCCAGACTTTTCAAACGGTCAGTTTCTCGTTCGTGATTGGCTAAAATAAGTACGTAAACAACAAAAAGTTGTAGGCTTGTCAATAATTACTCTCAAGTATATGTACCGTTCACTCTAACATAAACTTTTGACTACGAAAGTCGCGAGGGTTCTACCTTAAAGAAAAAAGTTTGAAAATTCTGAAAGTGCACGCCTCATAATCTCATTTTTCATTATAAAATTTATTAAAATAAAATCCAAATTTTACAGTCTACTGTTTACCTAAAATAAATTTAAAAAGAGAATTCTCACAAATTTCAATATTTAATAATAAATTTCATCATTTTTTTTTTTTTTTTAATTGTTACAAATAAGATTTTTTAATAAATTCTCTCTACAATAATAAAAAATCTCAATAATTTCAATGTAAAATTTAATTTCAGCAACATTGTATTTATTAACTTCATTTTATTAAATGCTATAATATTAATAATTTTTATTTTCCATTTTTTACGTCAGAATTCATCAACAAGATAAAAAACATTTTTATAAAAATTCAGTTTAATATTTCTAGTCAAATTTCATGAAAAAATAATTAATATTTACTAAGTTAAGCCTGAGAACAATTTTTTTAAGGATTTGTTCGTAAGTTTGCAAACAAGACTAGTTCAAGCTAATTAAAATCCACAAAAAACTTTACTCTGACTTATTCTGTATTGAGAATGTTTGATTCCTCTCATTGAAAATTTAATCGCGATTTTTTACAATATACGATTATTGAAGCAGCATAAATCAAAGGCTACAGAACATATGTGACAAATTTCAAATTAAAATTCAATTTTTATTCGAATAAAACCAAACGAGTTATTCCCCTATTACATATAATTAATCATAAAAGCAATTACTTTTATTATATTGTGACCGGGTTTAAATTTTAATTGAATAAAGAAATAATTTATACCGTAATATTAATTCCTTTTTTTTTTTTTTATTTTGCCGACGAAAATATTCTCTATTCTATAGAAAAATTCCTGATAATTTCCCAAGACGCGCGCTCCGCATTTCAAAACCTCTTACGTTGAGACAGGATTTCTACTGAAATCCTCTCTCGCATTTTCGTGCATGGTATTTTATCTAAAGCCGATGCTAAAGACTAAAAAACTAGATATCTTTATCTACTTATAATTTCCTCAGATTCAACTTATTATTATTCGCTTATTATTTACTTAGCGATTTCTTGTCCTAAGATAGTAGATATTAAATGGGAAGTAAAAACCGTAAGTATCCGATCTTTAGAGGTGATCTTTCGGTTCTATCTCGGCGACGGATACACCGTGATTGCCTCGTAAACTTTCGCAGACACTAGCGGAGTAACAATTTTCAGTACGAGGATATTGAGAATCGGATCCCTCGTATAAGAATCGATACTGTTATTATTTTTTCCGTACTATCGTGTTTCCAATATAAGCGGTCATTAAATTTTTATATCAGCGATGAATCTTTAGTGGTTCCCTTCATTTTTCCTTAGTATTATTCACTTCGTATTTACATTTTTCAAATACCGCTTTCTACATTCTACATAACTTAATTATTAGTAATTACTGCTGTCGATTTATTGGACTCAAATATTAAAAAACTTTCAAGTTTTTATACTTTTAGATAGTAATAGAATCCGTTTATTTTTTTGTTGCAGGTGAGTTTTCGATAATTTTTCATCAACATCAGCGGCATGGCCGAAGAAGCGTCAATTAATTGGATAAACGATTGAATATTTGACACGACACAATACACGCAACAATTAGCGGCAATAGAGCATCAATAGATCCTCAAAGACTGTACACCTGTACAAAGAACGTTTGATTAACTGTCTACTTTCTTTACTCACAATTACCATGACCCAATGATAACGATATCTCATCCCCCAATATCAATCATACATTTGTGCAGTTAACATTACCAAGACTGAAGACGCTCGACGAGTTAAGGGACCAGGAAAACAGTCAAAGGACAAAGAGGAACCAATCGAACATAAACAATATTATCAGATTAACATAATTATCTTTTATGGGGAGCTTCGACTTGAAAACTCCCACCGATATTTATCTCCAAAAAATCAAAACATAAGAGATGTCTCTGTATGAGATCAGGTTTGTTGATTAGTCTTCCAGAAATTGGTGCACTTGAGTCCCCAGGCTGAGTCGGTGCGCGGAGTCGGTTTAGGATTGGGCGCCACGGATCGACTCTGTGATAACTGAGCGACGACGTTTGTCGCGGTTAGGGTCAGCGATATAAATTAGAGTCTCGGTGACTCGGTATTCTCGGTTTCGCGATATTAATGTCGGGAAGAAAATAAAGTAATCGGGAAAAAAGTAAAGAATAGTAACGGGGGTGGGTGTCCGACTCATCAATCTCAATAGGTAATAAACTGAAACGCTAACGAGAATACTCAATATACCCTCGTTTCAATACTCCCTAAACAATCGAGGTTAACATAAACCAGAGCTAAAAAGTTATTACTATCTTTATTACTCTAAAGTGATTACAATATTACAAAAAAAAAGTTTTGATATAAAAAAAAAAGCAATAACCTAACTTTTTTTTTTTTTTTTAGTACAAACTTTAATTACTAGCAAAAGTATTAACTATCGATCCGAATGTTCTAAAATATAACCGATATTTTTTCCAATAAAAGCAACAAATATTAGTTGAAAGTCACGGATAAAATTCAAGCTAAACAATACACCTTTTTGACAGCTTCCTTCTAGCCCTTCTAGCTCTGTTCTAGCCAAGTTGACACTTGGTACATCAGCGCAGAGCCGTCAGAAAAATTAAAGGCGTAAAAGTATGAAATTCTGACAGATTGAATGAAAATGACAGCAAAAGTTGAGTGCGGAATACCATGAACTAAAAAAATGATAAGTATTGCATAAATAAAAATATACAAAAAGAAAAAAAACGGTGGAACATAGACAACCCGTAGACGATGGAAGGTAGACGGCGAGGAATGAACATGTCAGTGCAATAGCACGCGTGTGTTGGTTGCATGCTGAGTAGAACAGAGACCGAGACCCGAGCACGTCAACGAGAAACGTTATCGCAAATCCCACCCTCTTATCCACCGCCATCAGCATCGTATCACCACCTTGCCTCCTCGCACTCATCCTCTATCCTCTTACTCATTCTCTTTATTCTTTATGCTCTTACACTAAGCCTTCACCGTCAAGGGAGTCTTTTATTTTTTTTAATTTCTCTTCAAGTCGGAAGAAATCCCCTGGGAATTATTCGCGTGGATTGCTATTGCGGCTACGTAATAAAGACGTGACAGGTATGGACACGCGAATTTAGTGCTGATAGACTAGAAACTAAATTTACTTTAAGCAGACGCATGAAGAATTTTGACTTTTATGTTGAAGAAAGTTTGGTTAGTTCAAATGTGTATTCCTCAAGCGCTCGGATAAAAAGTCCATTTGTCAAAGTTTATTTTAAATGATTTTACAGTAAACAGCGATAGTAAAAAAATAATTATCTACTGTACACTACAAGAATAAATTTAAAAACGTAATTTCAAATAAATTACAAGAAATTGATTTTATTTACAACTCAATTTTAAAGCTCGTTTAAATTTTCCCGCGAGTTTTTTTTATACGAATCGAACGCCCTCTATCGTTTCGAAAAGTGAATCATAAAAAAGAACCAATTAAAGACTGTAATACCTTTGGTCAGCCAGCGAATACAATTGAGTATAGTATCAGCTCGGCGGCCCAATTTCAAAACACAGTACTAACATTTATCAATTTTTCTTAATTTTTTTTATTAAAAAAAAAGTTTGCCTACCACATTGATGAAAAATTTGATTTATTAATAGAAAATACTTGAATATAAATATTCTTAAGAAAAAATACTTGAAATTAAGGTCTAAAGTTATAAAAAATGCAGCAATATTAAAAAAATTAAAATTCACAAATTTTGCAGTTACTGTGTTTTAAAATTGGGCAGCCGCGGCTGTATTTACAAATAAATTTTTATCAATGGCTGCTTAAAGAACAGAAAATTTCTCCAACTGCCAGCCGAAAAAAATTAATTATAATTCCACAAAACAATATTAAGCTGCAATTTTCAATACGCAACTTTCGACAAGGCAGATGAAAAGATCAAAAAATAAATAGAGTTGAAAAATTAATTTTTTCAAAAGTTATCGTGTTTGCACCTTTACAAAAATTTTCAAAATCCACATCAGCTATTAAAACGACTTTTTTATGTAAAAATAGCAAGTTATTGATTCTGTGCCTTTTGTATCGTTTACATATAAATTTTGACTGTCAGTTACAATTTAATGTAAATTCGATAACTATCTTAAGATAGAAGTGATGGAATTCACTTCCGCGCATATCAAAGCGATGATTGGTATGAAAATGAACTGATTATAAAAAAGATTGTTAGAAGTCAGAAGTTTCACTGTTAACGAAATTTCTATCGTTAAAAACTTAACGAAACTGTAAGTAAAGTTTAAAAATGATATTAGGAGTTTTTTTTTTATTAAATTTGTATGAAGTACATAAAATGAAGATAAGTGAATTTGAGTGTAAGGTGGGTATAGATGTATATCTGTATAACGTTGTAAAAGTTTAAGTTAAACTAAGTAAAGTCAATTAATTCCAAGTTCACTAATCCAAGTCTTACTCTTTTGATTTTATCTTTTGTATTCTCTTTCTATTTTATTCGTTAAATTAAACTGTGCAAGTTTAAGTGGAAAATTTATTTTTTTTTTACTCTAATTAAATATGTACCTAACATCGGATATTCATCCCGTACAGGGAATTCTTTTTGTATCGAATTTAGACTTTTATTGTCTTTTATTTTATTAAGAACATTTTATTCTTTCAACTCGGATGCTTTCTTAATTAGAACTCTATCTCTTTTTCTCTCATTTAGAGCTCTTTCTCTCTCTGTGCTAATTAAAATATTAACTACGAATAGAAATTGATGTTTGAAGAGTTTTGAAGTGTGCCTAAAAAAAGATAATAATTTTCATCAAAACAGTCCAGATTGTTACAGCTTATTGGAGAATGTTTGAAATTTTCGAATTAACGACGTGTGTACAGGACAACGTCTGTTGGGTCTGCTAATCTCTATAAATGTATAGGAGATTTTCTATAGATATAGTCACTCATCACGATATTTTTGGAACTATAAGACCTAGAGACTTGAAATTTGGCAGGAATATTCCTTTCGCCGAGTAAAGGTCAGCTCAGAATGGTTTTCACAAAATTCCACCCACAAAGAGGATTGCGGGGGCGTTAACAATGAAAAATTCCCGTTTTTAAACTATAGCTCCTATCGACTCCAAATTTGGTAGGAATTTACTGTAAGAGATGTAGAAAAAGTCTATGAGCAAATTTTACGATAGCTCATCTCACAGAGGTTTGCGAAGATGGGTGTTAACATTAAAAATTTTTAATTTCCAAGCTATAGCTCCTATAGACTCCAAATTTTCATTTCAAATTTTTTTCTTTGTGTCAATTATTATTCATTTTTGAAAAAAAGCCACGCAAACATTATAATGATTGCACATTGAAAGTTACAATGAATATTAGCTGGAATAATTACATGGATAAAAGGTATATGCTAATTCAATTAAATTTGGAATTTGTGAAAGTCAAAACAATACTCTAATTAAATTTCAAGTTTAAACCTAAAAATACAATTCTATAAAATGCCCAGCGAAGCGGGCGGGTAACAGCTAGTATAAATATATAAAATATATGAAAAATTGATGTGGGTACTCAAATGAAAGATCTCGATGAGTGTAATGTTGAGATGAGCTTATATCTTAAACAATGTCAATAGTTCACAAGATAAAGGTTATTTCTTAATTATGTATCTATAGATAGATTATTTTTAAATTTAGCCTAAATAGTTATCATAATAAATTGACTATCCTGGAGACAGGATTTTTTTTTTATGTAGATGATCTATTAGTTATTACTATTTTTTTTTCTTTGATCAATATCTTGAAATTAAAAGCCAAATTTTGGCGAAGATGACAGAGCAAAGTGCGTAACACAATATAACACTGACATTAAAGAAGAAAAAGAGGAAGAGGAAAAATTTGTAGTGAACTTCGAAATTGACGAGGCAGTTGGGCGGCTAGTTAGCTCCGCTCTCGAATCGCTAGAGGCTAATTTCGACAATCAAGGCTATTATGTCGCTGTCTGATCGGAACCCATGGTAACGTCCTGGCTGAGGATGTCATCGAGTGCCCTCAGGCTATAAGAGCTGCTTCCTTTACATTAATAAGCCTAAACCAAATTGTCGCCCGCCTACTGAGTCCTTTTAAGAGCTGGAACCCTTTTTTTATTATGGCGTCGCCTGAGGTTGCGATTATTCTCCACCTCGTTTTTTGTCGGCTCAAATTTTTTAAAACTTATGGCAGACCAAAATTACAGCACGTGATCAAAATTATTTTGTCGTAAACACGAGTCATTTTATTAGCCGCAGAAAAATTTGTAAATCAATCATTACCGACCATATATGATCAGAAATTGCATTACATGTGAGTATTATAATTAATATCTCAGTAATTATTAGTATCAGGAAAAAACTTTTATTCAGAAATTGTAGCTAAAAGACTCTTCTGTTGAACAAAATTAATCCGGTTCCTTAATTTTAAATCGTTCAGAAGTTGTAGCAATTTAAAGTCTTTTAAGCTAGAACCCTCGCGACTTCAGTAGTCAAAAATTTATGTACGATACATATACTTCAGAGTAATTATTGACAACTCTACAACTTTTTGCTATTTATGTACTTATTCTAACCAATCTCCAACGAGAAACTGATCGTTTGAAAAGTCTGGCAACACTGCATGAGCGTTAAGATATTTTATAGTGGTTACACTGTAGTATTTTGGACCAGCTGTAGACTAACCTCTGTTTTGATACATGCGTTTATTTATTTATTTACATATATTTATTCGGAAATATAATTACAATATCTGAAAAAAAATAATTGTCAGTATTGTTTTGTATTTTGAGAAAAATCAGTAATTAAATTTTTTGTGTTGATGTATTAACTGATTTTAAATTTTACTATTTTTTATTATTTTATCTGACTATTATTTTTATAACTTATCAAAGATTAATATATATTATTATATTAAAATTGTTAACTTTTTTGAATTTTTAATAAATATAGAAAAATACTTATTTTCATAAAATAATCATTGTTATTTTTTTTTTTAAATAAATAAAATTAATAACTATAATATTACACCTAACATACATTAAACTTTTCAAATTTTTCAGCGCATGCGCGTCTCATACTTTTTTCGCGGCTCCCAAAACTTGCGTTGTTGCCATAGCTTTATTAACGTATCCCTTCCTTGGCTAAAGCCTGGTAAATTTTTCATTACTTATTAATAAATATTTGTGAAACTGTGTGGTAATTATCAATGAAATTATTTTTAAAAAAATTTTTAGTTGTTAGTTAACGTTACTCTAGTTTTTTAAAAAGATCCTAAGAAAAGTTTCTGAGATAAAAAAATGTTTGTAGGTAAACTTTTGGATATCCCGTATACCGTAATGTATAAGAGCGTTCAAAACTCAAACTTTGAAATTAAATATCTCTGAAACTAGATGGGCAAAAATTTTTTAATTGCGCCAATCGAACTAGAATTATATAAACATTAATCTACAAAAATTAAAAAAAAAATCCTAAAAAAACGACTCTGGCGAGGGTACTACCTTAAATTTGGGCATAAAAATGATTTAATAATTAACAAAACCATTAGTTTTTGAAAATTAATGTCTCAGTAATAATTAGTCTTAGAAAAAAACTTTTGGAACAAAATTCTTAGCTTGAAGTGTTTAGTTTTACAACAAATCTGTCTGGTCTTCTAATTTCATTTAGTTCAGAAGTTACGACTATTTAAAATCTCAAAAATTTGAGCATAGTCAAGATTTGATAATAAATGATTATTGAATTAAGTTAGAAATCGTCAACAATTAATATATCAGTAATTCTTGGTCATAGAAAAAAATTTTTCGAATTAAAGTTGTAGTCTGAAGTTTCTTCTTTCAGACAAAACCTGCCCGGTTCCTCTATTTTGATGAGCTCATAATTTTTGTCCATTTAAAGTTTGCGTAAAAATCTGAATTTGGAAATTTTTTTAATTTCCATTAAAATAAAAAAATAACGAGTATAGTAATAAAATAAAAATAAATACTTAACATAATGTATTATGTAAAACCGAGTACTACATTAACAGATGCAATAAAAATAGTTAATTAATTAAATTCAATCAACATATTTTTCTCGAGTTCGCTCAAACAAAATTTTCGATCTGTATTTATTATTTAAATTTTAATCATCATTTCAGTATCTCGCTTCCCAAATAAAAACAACCGCTTAATGAGTAATTTAATTAAAACTCCTTGTTTTCACGCTCACGCAAACCGAACAGAATTCGAAATGCAGTACACATTTTGTTAATTAAATAATGTTATTAAGAATAATAGTTACATTAATGACACAATTGAAGGATTTTATTCATATTATTGATAATAAACTTCGCGGAGTGAATTCTTTATTTTTTTTTGTTAATTAAAATTTTAAAAAAAATAATTTCCATTCCCTTAAGGGGTTCTTCTAGTTTAGAAGCTCGAATTTCGAGCGTATTTTGGCAATCGATCAAAAAAAAAAGTATTTGGTATTTTTACTGTCCATTTTTACGCGCTTTTTTATTAGCTTTATCTGTATGTTTGTAACCGACTTCTTTGGGCGCGATTTTGACCCACTTTGAACGGCCAGATTTCATTCAAACTCTATAGATATATCGAAGACCGATGACAATATACTATTTTGACAAAATTATTCCAGTTTTCATTTTGCAAATTAAGATTTTTGTTAATTTATATATTTTTTATCTATCATCGATAAGGCAGTGATTTGTGGTAATTTTAAATTCAACAAAACAAATAAATCGTTTAAAAAAACTAAAGAACACGCTTTTTGTAGAAAACCGAACTAAAAAATAGAAAATAAATTTTGATAAATTTAAATTAAGAATAGTGTTAAAAATTTTGATGAATAAAAATTAATTATAGTGTAAATAAGAATAAAATATATTTTATTTTAAAAAAAGCTTGGGTCGCATGATGTCAATAATTATAAATATTTTATTGACAGATGTGAAAAGGATTATCATTTGGAAAATATCTCAAAAAGCACCCCACGCTTTTTTTAAAATAAAATATATTTCATTCTTATTTACACTATAATTAACTTTTATTCATCAAAATTTCTAACTCTATTCTTAATTTAAATTTATCAAAATTTATTTTCTTTTTTTTAGTTCTGTTTTCTACAAAAAGCGTGTTTTTTAGTTTTTTTACACTATTATTTATTTTCTACTTTTTAGTTTGGTTTATTTATAAAAGTGTGCTTTTTTAATTTTTTTTAAACTATTTATTTGTTTTGTTGAATTGAAAATTTTCTTTGGTATTCAAAAATTTCCTAATACTGAAATATAAGATAAATCGACGAAAGATAATGGTTAGAATTGAAAATTACCACCAATCACTGCCTTATCGACTATAGCTGAAAAACACATAAATTAACAAAATCTTATTTTGCAAAATGAAAAATGGAATCATTTTGTCGAAAAAGTGTATCGTCATCGGTCCTCGATATATTTACAGAGTTTGAATGAAATCTGGCCGTTTAAAGTAGGTCAAAATCGCGCCCAAAGAAGTTCATTACAAACATATAAACAAACAAGCATACAGCTGAAGCTAATAATAAATAAAATAAAAATAATAAAAAAAAGCGTGAAAAAAAATATGTATCCTTATTGTAGAAATTCCATAATTTTTACAGTATACGCATACCTGTATTACCATTTCAATTAATTGACGCTTATAGTTGGGCGCCATGAATACAAATTTGATGAGTCATCAACGAAGTGATCACCACCAAAAATAAAGTAAGCACCCGGAATTTATGATAACGCAACTAAACACTTGACAAATAGTTACGGACACTATAAGGCATACTTTAGTATCCTACATAAGCCTCATTCAATTTTCTTTGTGTGGGGAGTTATTATTATTCACATTGGGGCATTATACTCCTTGGCATATTAATGCTATCGCCATCACACATATAACCAACAACAACGACTGTTTACAGTATGCTAACCACGTAGTCCTTGTCGTATAACACCACCTAGCTAAATAGTTTTCAGAAACTCCTTACCTACCCTTTGTGTGTAAACACATAAACATACACAAAAACACCTACTCGTATTTAATTATTGTCTAACATAATATTTTATGTTACTATTATAATTAATTATTCATTAATTACGCGGTAATATGATAATGATAGGATTAGCGATTGAAACTGTCAATATTATTTAATACCAAAGTTTTTAAAATTTTTAATTTTTAATTACATCAAAATTTTATTTAAGGGAGAAGGGGGTCAATTGAACCAAAAAAAGTTTAGTAATTTTTTACTATTCGAATTAAAACTAAATAATATTTCTTTTTTTCTTGGAATAGTAGTTTATTATGTCTACTATCATTATCAATACATAAATTAGTCAATAAACAACGTGCATTTTTAAAAATTATTAATTTATCCAAACGCGTCGAATGGTTCAATTATCCCCCGCTTGGGAGCAATTGAACCACTACTTGGGGTCAATTGAACCAATAATATTTAAAACTCAAACCCGAACTTTTAATAAATAATATATTAATTGTTACTTGCTAATATTACTGTTGCGCCGTTTTAATGCACAGATATTATATTAAATAAATTAAAAATCAATTTAATAATAATTTTCATTATAAATTCAGTTCATCAAATTGTTAGGTTATTTCCCTGAGTTTTTTCACGTAGAGTCAAGATGCGCGCGCATGTCCCATGCTTCTCCGTATGGTTCAATCGTCCCCGGAACTGCTGGTTCAATTGACCCTATATAATTTTATAACAATTAATAGTGAATAATAAATAAATAAACTATTATATCACTATAAACAAAGTTGAGGATTATAAAGTATAAGTATATACAACGACTACAATTCAAACTTTATCAATTAATTCAAAAAATGAAATATTATTAAACACTTTGTCACCAGCCGAAAAAAAAGTTTACATGCCTAAAAATAATAAAATCTTAATTTTTCAAAATTTATTAATCGCAGTGATTTCAAATTTTGATCATATTCTAGTTTAACATATTAGAATCTAATTTTGAGAGCATAAAGTATTTTTTTGATTTGTTAATTTGAATGGTTCAATTGACTCCCTTTTCCCCTACCAAAGGAATATTGCATATCTTAAGCGCGAAGCGCGCGGGTATGCTCTTCTCTCGCCTAAAAATCATGATTTCGATTAAAACGTGATTTTCATAATTTAAACAACAAAAATTATGTATAAAAAGCATATTGAGATAAATCATAATAACTACAGAACACGCTAAAAAATTTTTTTTATCGATTATATAAGATTTCTCAGAAAAAACTCGTTTTCTGACGAATGAGATGAATAAGAGTGTGGTATTCACAAGAGCACTGGGCTTGACAACACCACAACTTTGTCAAAATTCATTTTCACGATTTTATTTTTTTTTGTGTTATTCCTTAGGAAATTTGCTAAAACCTTTGTGAAAATTGCGTGTCAAAATAATTCCTTTTCAATATAGTCAATTTTTTTTGACTGTCAGTTCGGTGACTTTTTCTGAGATTTCGGCAGCCATATGTATTATTTTTCATAGAATACGATTGAAATAACTGTAAACAAGCAGAAACTATACATACGTGATGGTATAATTACTAATTATTTTATCATCTGTTGAGATTTTTTTTAGCTCGACCTACAGAGGAGATAATATCACTCGCGGGAAACTTCAAACAAAAAAAAACGAATAAAAAAAAGTATAAAAGTCTTTATGAAAAAGTTAACAAATCGTAATGTAAACATTCAATCTAAATAATTTGTATATGACATGGGCGCTTAAGGCATGCTCATTTGGATTTTCCAAACTTTTTTAGTGCTGACTATTAAATATTATTTCCTGGAAACACGTATTTATTTCCATGTAATAAGGCTTTGTTTATAATAATAAAATTTATTTAGAATAAAAAAATCATTTATTCAACTGTAATAAATAATTTTGATGAGTAAATAATTTTTTTTTCGCCTAAATAAATGATTAAAAATCTTTTTACTAAATGAGTTTATTACTCCGTACTAAATTCTTCTATCATTGTACCTTTTTACCTGAAATTATCCCTTTCTCCATTAAGAGCGTATGAAGTGTTTTACTTTTACCGATTTGAGGAATATTTTTCAAATGCGTTATTTGAGGGTTCTCGTGGATAAAAAGTTGTGAAACTTGGCCAAAATAATCAGAATACTATTCCGAAGAATATGAGACTCTCTATTTTGACTAGTAAATTTTTAAAAAATATTATTAATTATTTTTAAATTCAGCGCGTATCGATGGATTATGGCTGACTATTAAAAAACATTAAAATAAACATTTTCTGTACATTTTTGATAAAAATGGTAACCGTCAAATTCAAGATAAGTACCTGATCAATTTTTTTCAAAACTTGGTTTGAAAATTTATTATTTCATAAGCTCAAACAATTTCTTTAAAAATAAAATTTGTTAAAATAATTGAAATTATCCGTAATGTCAATCAAAAACATCTGTTCAAAAATTTTATAACGAGTCACGAGATGGCAGTGAGTGTAAGTGGGTAATTGAAATTAATTAAGATTTGTGTCGCTAGGTGGCACTACAACTGCGAATTAAGCTTTCTTCTTGTAAATATCTTTGTCTCAGTGTCCGGCAAAGGATGAAAGACGTAGCGAGAATTTTAAAGAATGAAAAAATTTAATGTATTTATTGATTATAGCACATTACTAAAAATATGCTGCGTGAATGCGGCGTGGATGATTTTCAATTGATTTTCTCTCTCTAAAGTCAAATTTGCTCTGCGAAGGGAATTTTATTTACATTATCAATAAAATATAAACTGCTTGGAGTGATTATTGAATAATACTAAAATAATAGTTTTTAATGATTTTATTAATGTACAGTCCATATTTATAAATTTTTAACATTATAATTACTGTACTTTTTTTTTAATTTTTATGAAAATTTCAATTTTTTTCCTACAAACGAAAGAAAATTTTTTTCTTGCATTTGCATTTTTTTAAAAATATTAATTTATTGAAAGAGCAAATTACTCAAATTGCTCTTGCAGATAATTTTTCACTTCCCACCAAGAAAATTGGAAATTTCCGGAAATCGGGAAGGTATTGGTTTTATCCTGTTTTTCGAAAATCGAGTTTTCATCAGATCTCGAAGTTTGAGGTCCTACACTGAAAAAAATAATCGGTAGACGCTACCGATTGGTAATCGATAGAGGTCACCGATTTTTTTTCGGTGGAGGCAACCGATAAAAATCGGTAGAGGTTACCGATTTTTTTTTCGGTAGCAGCTACCGATTTTTAGTCGGGAACCTCTACCGATTTTAATCGGATGCCTCTACCGAAAAATCGGTAGCCTCTACTGATTTACATTAACCGAATAAATCGTTCTTGAGACCTATAACTAAATTATAAATGACATGTCAACACGATTTTCATGTGACAGGCAATCTTTTATTAAAAAGTTGATGTTACTTTTTCATTATTGTCGCTCTGTATTGCTATGGCAACCACTTTGGCAACGATTAGATATTAATGAATAAAATTTGTAAAAATATGGATTAATTAAATTTTCGATGGTAAAAATTTTGATAGAAGCGTACTCAAATGAATGGTCTCGATAAGCGTAACATGAAGAAATGACGATGTATTTTGTGTACTAATGATATTTTGAACGTTATAAGCTCTTCCTGGAGTTACACTAATTGAGATCTTTTATTTGAGTACCCACATCAATTTTTCATATATATATATATATATATATATATATATATATATATATATATATATATATATATATATATATATATAGACTGCGCATCAATCGCTGCACCTTTGGTGAGGTTGAGCGCGAACTTACTACATGGTCTAGAGCGAACATTTGGTATCCGAACAAAAACAGTTTCACTGTAAAAAATTGCGACAAGTCCACGTTCATAAAACTCATCTCAATAACATTTGCACTTTACAAAAAAAATAAGACTCGTTACAATAATTTTCATTCTCTACAAAAAAAAGTTAAATACAAAAAAATACCAAGAAACCGTCATAATGTTGAAAAAATTGAAAAAAATTTGTTGAAAATTTAAAAATTAAGAAAAAATTTTTTTATCGTACTTGGCGCGCGTCATTGAGTACCCCAAATTTTTTCGGAAGAATTTCAACCCGAGAAAAAACGATTTCGATTGAATTTATGTAATGTAATTATGTATAATATATATATATATATATATATATATATATATATATATATATATATATATATATATATATATATATATATATATATATATATATATATTAGGTGTGCCAAAATGTAACTTCCTTGATGGACCTTATAAAATTGGAATTTTCAGTTCCGCTTTTGAAATCAGCTGTGTTTAGGCCTTTCCTAAGATATTTTGGGGTAAGACGATAAATTTGATTTTCATAGAATTTTTTAACTGGAGCTTAGTTAGGGCACTTCCGCTGAAAATTTAAAAAATCGGGGAAATAAAAAATTCTTTATTTCCCCGATTTTGATATTCCACAAAATTAATCAATAAATGTCGAAAAAATCGTTTCCACAATATTGATATCAATCGATTCCAAATTTCTTGAATCGGATAAATAACCAATCGTGTGGGGACCGATTTTTGAAAAGTTAATTAACTTTTTTTCTAAACAAATATTTGAAAAATAAAAAAAAATCGATTCCACAATATAGGCATCAATCGATTCTAAATTCCAATAATCGGATAAATAACCTATGGTGTAGATACCCATTTTTAAAAATTTGATAAACTTTTTATTAAAAACAATTAGACTTAAAAAATTAAAAAAAATCATGTCCACAATATCGGCATCAATCGATTCCAAATTTCATAAATCGGATAAATAACCTATGGTGTGGGCACCCATTTCCAAAAATTTAATGAACTTTTTTTTATAAACAAATAAACTTTAAAAATTAAAAATCCGTTTCAACAATATAGGCATCAATCGATTCCAAATTCCATGAATCGGATAAATAACCTATAGTGTGTGGACAACTTTTTAAAAGTTAATTCACTTTTTTCTATGAACAAATACTTCAAAAATAAAAAAAAAATCGATTTCACAATATAGGCATCGATCGATTCTAAATTTCATGAATCGGATAAATAACCTATAGTATGGGGTCCCATTTTTAAAAATTTAAATAACTTTTTAAAAATGGGTCCGCACACGATAGATTATTGTTATTATTTATTAGCAGCTGACTGTGCATAATTAAAATTATTGATTGTTGATGGTAATCCACTAATCGGTTTCATTTAATTGTTACTAGAAATTTAAATTGCGCGAATTTCGCTTTGCGCGCGCACTTTTATCCTAACTAATAAGGGATCCGGGTCCACTTTTTCCATAGTGAGCTAACTTCACTCAACCATCAATTTAAATACGTAGGAAAGAAGAGAAAGAGATTACTATCACTTGGTGGCAGGACGATAGCCACCTACTATATATGGCGCATGTGTCGCAATTTAAATTTGCATTATTTTTTTATTGAATTTACTCTAAATATATTTTCATATTAATTCCTAAATTGCTATCTACTGCTATATAATAATTATATTTCAGTATTTAAAAAAATTATAAGACAAAAAAAAATTTAAGAGTCATTTAGGCAGAATGAATCGTACTGTATATTTTTTAGGTGGATTGATAACAACAATTCACCGATAAACAAAATAACAATCGATGCGTTTTTTTTTTTAATGTATCTGCTTTTGCAGAGTTTTTCAGTCAACTATTGATTTTCCCATAACCATAAATTATTTGTTAATCAAATAGTGTCATTTGATTATAATAAATAAAATATAAATAAAAAAAAAAATAAAAATTATAATAAATTGTAAAATAAATAAATCATTAAGTAAATAAAGAATTGAATAATAGTTAATAAAATAAATAGATTATCTATTGATAAAATAATATTAGCAGCAATAATTACAGCTTTAATTAAAGTGTCCTGTGATAATAGCAAAGTTTGGTGAATTCAACACATTTCACTAGTGTTGATATTTTTAAAATTTTGTGCTATTTTAAGTCATAAACATGGGACGAAAGGTGAACAAAATATCAAAGCATTCAAGAAATCATAAACGGATGCAAGCGTAAGTATATGACTCATTTTATTTTTTTAGAAAATACCTTGGATAATTTTTAAAAATTTTTTTTGAAATGTCAATAAAAAAAAATTTGTGTATTAGCTCCGACGTACGATTGGAGTTTACTTCTCAGGACCGGTTGTCTGAACAGACACAAAAAATAATAGTTTTAAAAAACTAAAAAACACGCTTTTTATAAAAAACCAAACTAAAAAATATAGAATCAATTTAAATTAAAAATTTCAATAAATATAAATTAAAAATAGTGTGAATAAAAAAAAATATTCCATTTTAAAAAAAGCGTGCGGCGCATGGTGTCAATAGTTATAAATATTTTATTGACAGATATGAGTAGAATGATTATCATTTTGATAAATCTTAAAAAGCACCCCACGCTTTTTTTAAAATGAATTAATTTTTTTTTATTGACACTATTTTTAATTTATATTTATTGAAATTTTTAACACTATTCTTAATTAAAATTAATTTTCTATTTTTTAGTTTGGTTTTTTATAAAAAGCGTGTTTTTTAATTTTTTAAAACTATTATTTATTTTTTAGTTTTTAGTTTGGTTTATTTATGAAAGCGTGATTTTTTAGTCTTTTTAAACTATTATTTGTTTTATTGAATTAAAATTCTCTTTGGTGTTTGAAAATTTGTTAACATTAGAGAAATCGGCTAAAAATAATGGTTGGAAATTAAAATTCTTGCTTTATCGACTATAGAGAAAAATTATAAAAATGATTAAAAAAATGAGAATTAAAATTCTCGCCCAAAGGAGTCGGTTACAAACATACAAACATACATACAAATGAAACTAATAAAAAGCGTGTTAAAAAAGCATGTAAAAAGACTTACTAGATCAAGAAAAAGATCGATATCATATCACCGGGTATATAAATTTAATAAAAAAATTAAAAAATTTGTAAAGTAATCGTTATAAAAATTTTTTAACCAACTTTAAAAAGATTTATAAAAAAATTTTGTTATGAAAGTTTTTTTTTTTAGTCAAATTATTCTTATTGTATAATTAAAAATATATTAATATATTATCTAACTAATTATAAATAAGTTTTTATTAAAATTTGTTGTTATTAAATTTTTTTTTTACTCAAGTTATTATTTTTCAGCATATTTAAATAATTTACATGCATTTTCAATCATTTTCTTTTCTAAATAAACTATATGCAACTATTTTTTTTTTCTACAAATATACAAAAATTCAATATATAACTAAGTCTTTTACATACAATAATTAATTATACTTATAAATTATTTAATGTTGCTAAAAAATAAAAACTTTTTGAAAGCAAATTTTATAAGAATATTATAATGAAAAAATTTTTTAAATATTCAAATAATATTATCCAATTATTGATTAAAATTATTTGTATTACAAAAATAAATTTACAAAATAATCTTTAATAACCTTGAAGAAATTATAGATCGTAAAAAAAATTAATTTCAAGTTAGGTTAAAAAATTGTCGATTTGGAGTGAAATGCGCTATATATGTTATCCATATTGAATTAAATATCTAATAAATATAAAACACACATGTTCATATATACAACACATATAATACGTCGGCTCAGCACAAGTATACAAGCTATTTACACACACGATTGAAAAGTGGAAGGTGCACAAAATTGGTTGCGCACAAAAAATCGTAATCTTATATGAAAACCGATTCTTAAGTAGTAAACTTCAAAAATTATTTTTGGTACTTTCAGATCGTCTGATAATTATTAAAGTTACATCCCTTTTTATACACGCTTTTGAATATACTTTTTTTTTCTTAATTTATTAATTTATCAATAAGCATGTAATGTTATTGGCAGCCTTCTGTATATTTATATACGTTCAAAAAATTATTTCTGGGTTAATTCTTTTGCGCGCATGCGTTATCATTTTTTCTTTACTATTTACAGCCGTAAACTATGTGATAAACATTGTTTTTTAAGCAGAAATATCGTAAGTTGCTTCAGGGATAGTCTGCAGGCTTAATCATTTTACAGTTTTGTTTACTCATTTCAAAAGAGAAGGAGGTTTTTACTTTGCTAGTACTTTTTTTTTTTAATTTTTTATGTTTGTTACCTCAAAACTCTGACATTCATAAATTGATTTCAAAATATTTTTTTTTAATTGTTAAAATGAAATTTTGTTGCTGTGATCGATGATAACTCCGCGCTAAGTCAATACATTTTAAATGTATCGAATTTTAAAAAACGCCATTCGGCTACACCTAACAAGAATAGGTACATTTCTTGGATTTATAATGAAAAAAAATATGTAATTTAAAAACGTAATACTAGAAATAATTTTTAATTTCGCGATTTACGATATAAATTATAAACATTATCAAAAGTCGACAAGTATTAGCTTATACTGATGATAATTATGTAAATTTTGACATAAAATCAATAGATTGAAGCTATCTCGTATGGCTAAAAAATTATTTAAAGATCAAAGCTCGAAATATATTTATTGGAAAATTTTTTTAAATTTTCAAAGTCATGAACCGCATTAAAAAAATTATCAAAATTAGACAAATAATAGCATAAATTTGAGGTAATTACCGGAAGTTTAAGATAAATTTGATAGATTAGAGTTATGTTCTATGATTTGAAAATTTTTTTCATAAAATTGACTAAATTCAAAATTAAATTTTAAAACAAAGCAAATTGATGCAAATCAATATAAAATTTTGAATTTTTCAAATTTATTTTAATTTCTTTCATCACTTTACAGACGGAAACTAAAACGTGAGGCACAGCTATGGGAAGAAGCTCGGATGAAACTCATTGAAGCTGGAGTAGCTGATGACATTGAAGATGATGTGGTAATCGACATTACTGAGTTTAATGTCATGGAAGTTGACTCCAACGGAGATTCTGTATATAGTACAGTGGACAACAATGATGAAATTTCCGAAGCTAGTGATGTAAGTAAAGTTACCAGTAATGTTATAATGAGTAGTAGCTTATCACGTGATCTGGAAAGATTCACTCAGGATAATTATCAAGATAACTTAAATACGTTTGAGAATCGGAGTTTTCGGCAGTCTACTGACATCGATGTATCCGGTCTTGATAGTTCAAATTCTAATAGAGATAAGCATGCTTGTATCGCTTCTGTAGAAAATGCTAGTGATATCATTCTCGCTAATAGCCAGAAATTAGACTTTCAGGCAGTTAAACTGGATGATATCGAGTATTCTAAAAGTCAAGTTGCTTCTGTATCATTAGAGACTTCAAAAAATTAAAAACCTAGTGAATTAGAAACGCTTAGACTTGGTAGTTTGAATTTAAACTCATTTCGTAAGCCTTCATTTATTGTAGAAAAAGATACACTGCCACATGAGATTTCGCAGATATCTTATGATACGGAATATTTATCTTGTGATACTGAAACCAGTAATGGCGAAGTTTCTTTCACTACAATAGATGATAATGCTTCGCAAGAAACTCACAATACAAATTATATGTTGATAATTCAGATAAAACTCTTGATAATTCGAGCCAGTCACTTCCGGTATCTGGTAATACGAGTGTTTCTGTTATTTCTGGTCGTCGTATTTTTGAACCTATGTTCTATCACGAATAACTTAAAAATTTCGGTAATGCTGAAAATCATGCTCCCAATTGTTCTAGACTTTTAGCGAACATTGACATAACTGAATCTTACGATTTCGGCTTAAATACTTTGATATATTTCAAGTGCCTTCAATGTCAAATGATTAAAAATGTTTACACCAATCCACGTAAGCCTGCTAATGCTTTTACTATCAATGAAACTTCAGTATTAGCAGTTTTAGGAACAGGTAGTACTTTTACAGCTTTCCAAAGTACATTAGCGATATTTGATATTCCATATATATCTCATACTACTTTTAATAAATATCGAGAAAAATTTAACCATGTTATTGACGATGCTCTTGCTGAAGAAATGAAAGAAACTGCATTGGAAGAAGCAAAAATTGCTATCAGTAAAGGTGATGTCACTTCAGATGGTATTCCCTTCATTAGAGTAATTGTAGATGGCGAATTTGGTAAAAGAAGTTATCCAGGCGGAAAATATGATTCTTTTGGTGCTACTGTAGGTGTTATCGGTCAAGCTACTCAGAAATTGATAGATATCGAAGTTCTTAATAAATATTGTAAAATATGTAAGATTGCTGAAAACCGTGGTTTGCAGCCACCAAAGTATACTTGTTACCAGAATTATGAAAGAAATTTAAGTTCTGGAAGCATGGAAGCTGCTGGTGTTGTCAAAACATTTAAACGAAGTATTGAGAAAAATGGTTTGATTTATTTAATTGTCATTGGGGATGACGATAGTAGTTCTTATAAAGCTATCCGCGATGCCGATCCCTATCGAAAATACGGCATCATAGTAGAAAAAATAAAGTGTACCAATCATATGTGGCGTAGATTTGGTACACATATTAAGGAAGCTTCTAATGCAAAAGCTATAAAATCGTACGGCGTTGGTAGTGTACGAGAAAAAATTAAAACTAGTGGGATCAAGATTCGCAAAGTCATTAGCTATGAAATTGATCTCTTAATAAAAGATTTGGATTTAAATAAATTATCAAAGAGTGATGATGAGCTTAAAGAGTTCGAAGAAAAAGCTGAAGAACTGCAAAAAACCATTAAATTTGTTCATCATCACGTTTTTGGTAATCATGAAAAATGCCCTTTACATTGGGGTGATCGTTGTGATCGTTCAAAACCGAATTTTGTCGTAAAATTAATTGAGTATGGTTTACTAGCAGGAGTAGAAAAAGTTTTGGAAAAATTTAGTTTAAATGCTACCCATTTACTCCATAAACTGACTACGAATGCCATTGAACAATGCTTTTCTATTGTTTCCAAGTACATTACTGGCAAGCGAAACAATTATTACAGCAGAAGTGGTTATCAAGATCGAGTGGGTGTAGCTGCTATCGATCAGATTACCGGTACTCCTTTGAGTAAAATTTTTAGTCACAGCAAAGTTGATGTTCCTCAAAAAGTTATCAAAATAGAAAAAGAACACGTTTTGCAAAGACTTCGCAATAACAAATACCGTGAAACTAACAAAAAGAATAAACATCAAAACCGGTGCCAAGGTACTGATAAAGATTATGGTCCTAACGCCGCTCAGCCAGATTTAGCTGAAACAGACCCACAACTTTATCAGCAACAAAAAGAAGCTCATAATGACAAGCTTCGTGAACAGCAACAAAATCGTGTTGTTCTTGAAAAAAAAAACCAAAGATTAAATAAAGTATGGTGAACCTCATTCTTTTGAAACAGATATGATTCCTTCTCATTTTTTCGGAAAAATTTGTAAAATGGCAAAAACATCGTCTTGTATACCTGTTGTTAACAATATATGTAATCCAGTTATGTATGATGAGGATCAGTTCGAACTCATGGAAAATCAAAGAGCAAAAGCTCTTCAAGATTTGGAATCTAAAATTGGAAGTGTAATTTCACGTTGTGGTTTATTCATTTCTACAGATGAAGAATCCTTTTATTTGTGTGCACGGCCTGATGGTACAGTTGAAGATGATTCTATTGTAATAGTTTGTAATATCTCTGAAGATGAGCAAACAAGTGCTAATGAAGCATTAAGAAGCAATAGAAATTGGGCTAATTTATTTTCCTCGCGTTTCCCTGAACAAATTAATCCAACTCACTCAATGTATTACAATATTCAGGGACAGCTTCATGTTTGTGGTAAGGAATATTGTCATTTTGCTGTTTATACACCATTAAATTTAAAAGTAGCTGAATTAATTGTCAAAGATGATGTTTTTTGGGATACTCATATGAAACAAAAACTGGGTAGTTTTTACTATCAAGTTTTAATCGATGAAATTATAGATAGTAGATTAGATCGAAATATGGAAATTCGCGAAGCTCCATCTACTATCGAAGCTAGACGTGAAAAAGCTAAAAGAGAATCTGAAAAATCAGCTGATCAAGATAAAAAATCAACTAATGAAGCTGAAAAGTCATCCCAACAACAAAAACTATCTAAACATTCAGAGAAAAAACTATCATTACCGAAACAACCACCGCAAAAACAGCCGAGACTATCGAAAACTTTTCGAAATTCTGAAATGGACGGTTATGATAGACAAATTATCGATGGTTATCGTCAACGAATTTTTAAAAGAAGTAACTATGATTATAAGGTTAATATTCTAACTGATCAGAATTTCTTGGATGATTTGTCTATATCTTCATTCCTGTTATTACTTGAAGATAAGGGTTTTTCTTTTCAGTTTCCAATGACAATTTTCAATCCTCTAAAGCCTTCAACTTCAAATAATGACTTACAAATCTTTGGTGGTCATCCCCGCAATCCACATTGGTATTGCTTACATTTTGATGGTCACAATGTTTTCATTTATGAGAGTTTAGGCCGTGACAATTTTAAACAGTTGTCACAAGTTGAACAACATTACATACAAGTTCGCTATCCTAAACAAGTCAAAGAAAAACAAGTGGTTTTTAAAAATGTTACAAGTCAATCAGATGGTAGTACCTGCGGCGTGTACGCTGCCGCATATGCAACAACGATCGCATTAGGTGGTGATCCGTCTGATTTTAATTATTCTCAAAATTCAACAGAAATGCGAGAACATTTTTACACTCACATTATTCTAGCAAGAAAATTAGTTAATTTCCCAGGTAATGCGAAGAATTAACAGTTTTGTGATACACATTAACAAAAAAATTAATGATTGTTACGTATTTTTGCTAATATTTTCTGGGATTCTCTAATATTCAATGTACAGTTTCGGGATAAAGACAGTGCAATTGCAGAAGTTATTTATAGATTACCCAAGTGCAAACGGACGAAAAGTCTCCAATAGCATTGCTTGCACTATATTCTGACAAATTACCTACTCTTGTAGATAAAAAATTAGATAAAACGCGAGTATAAAGCCTTACCGATGAGTCCTAATTATCACGTTGTATCATCTAAAGCAATAAATTAGTATTTTAAGTAAAATTGATTGTTTTGAAACTTTTATTTCATACATACATCAGAGATTAAATAAACAGTCTAACATTTTACCAACTCAACGAGAAATCGATACTTATTCGATTGATGTTATTATTGATGATTTTCTAAATTGTCTGTTATCAATTTTCTCTGTTGCAATTAATTAAAATTTATAAAATGTAGGTGGTCTAAGGCAGAACGTATTAATGGAGAATAATTTTGAATATTTTCTTTGTACTTAACGTTCAGGATGAAACCACATTCCAAAAAAAATATTGAGACAATCATAGTCAATGAATGATTTTCAATAATCCTAACTAAAATGTAGAAAATGAATGACAGTTGAAAGGAACTAAAAAATACGCTTTATATAGAAAACCAAACTAAAAAATGGAGAATAAATGTTAATAAATTTGAATTAAGAATAGTGTAAAAAATTCCAATAAATATAAATTTATAATAATTTAGATAAGAAAAAAATGTATACAGTATAGTATTTATTTCCAAATGTACAGTTTTTTACAAACTCTGATACATTCCCTTCCCCTTTCGACATACATATTAATATCACATCAGTAATTTAATATATTAAATATTAGTAATTTAAATAATTAAATAATAGCAATAATGATAATTGTAACTTGAGTAATTTTAAATATAAATATGAATATAAACTCTGATTCAATTGCACACTTTATCTGCATATTCATGCATCAGTGTCCTAAGATTGTCTCGTCAGACCAGTGAGGTCCTCCCATTCGCAGTCCTCATAGCCTATTGATTCACTGATTCTGGCGTTGAGATCACCAATGATAAAAGTTTTTTTGCCGTTCCTGTTAGCTTCAAAAATTTCACTTCTTAGGTCTTTAATTATCTTGCTGAATCCAACGTTGTTGTAGATGCTTATGAGGTAGAACTCACTATTGACAGCATGAAATCCATAATTCCATTGTGTTACCGTCCAGTTATTACATTTTTCGATTTTTATACCTAATATTTGACCGCCACTTGCTCCACCTCGTTTACCTTTTTGCTTTATTGCTGGTTTTAACCACCACTTGAATTTATTGCTCAATCTTTTTGTTATTTTATCTTCCATTTATTTGGTGACCCACGTTTCTTGTAGTAGTACGATGTCAGATTCCTCAAGAAACTTCCACGCATCTTTTACATTTTTAATTCCTGATAATTGAGGTATAATCTCAAAATCACTGCGGCAGATTATTTTAATAATTGTCAGAGTACTTATAAAGTAACTGGTTAAAAGGATATCTGTGCGTAGCTACCTGAGATGGATATTTACTTCTCACTTATTAAAACTTTCCAGTTAAACAGTATTTTTTGATAAAAATGAGTAAACTTAAGAGCAACAGATAACCCTCTTTAAAATTTTCAATAGGATTCCATCAAAAGCGACAAAAACCCCGTAGAAACCCATAAATTTTATTGGTTTTTGAGTGGTTTTTATCGCTTTTGATGGGATCTTATTGGAGCTTTTCAACAGGGAAACACGTCACGTCGCACGTACGACCTAAGCCGCTCTCCTCTTAATTACCCGAGAAAAAATATTTATATATAATTATATATATTTATATATAAATTGGTTATATATGATTATAAATGAAAAATCACCAAATGTAATCATATCTAATCATATATAATTATATATAATTATATATAACAATATTTAATTCGATATTTATTACATCTAATTAGCTGGAGCCGGATGAGGAACTGGAGCTGGAGCTGGGGCTCGGGCCAGGTCACGAGCTGGAGCCGGATGAGGAGCTGGAGCTGGAGCCGGGTGAAGAACTGCAGCTGGAGCCGGATGAGGAACTGGAGCTGGAGCTGGGGCTAACGCCAGGTCAAGAGCTGGAGCCGGATGAGGAGCTGCAGCTGGAGCCGGATGAGGAACTGGAGCTGGAGCTGGGGCTCGGGCCAGGTCACGAGCTGGAGCCGGATGAGGAGCTGGAGCTGGAGCCGGGTGAAGAACTGCAGCTGGAGCCGGATGAGGAACTGGAGCTGGAGCTGGGGCTCGGGCCAGGTCACGAGCTGGAGCCGGATGAGGAGCTGGAGCTGGAGCCGGGTGAAGAACTGCAGCTGGAGCCGGATGAGGAACTGGAGCTGGAGCTGGGGCTCGCGCCAGGTCACGAGCTGGTAGTAGAGCAGGATCTGGGGCTGGAGCTGGACGAGGAGGAACTCCAGCCGTAACGTTGGCGTAGGTTCTTGGTCCTAATGTCCGTCGACCTCTTGAACTCCGTCCACGAGCGCTTCGTAATCACCGATCGGATTTACCTTTTCCTAAAAACAAAATTAGCATTAAAAAGTATATATTTGTATCGCGTCAATTTAGCCTAATGTAAAATCGCAACGATCAATTTTGATATTATTTATCCACTAATATCCTTATTAACACTATTTTGATATTTTATAAACTATTAATGTCCTTGATTCAAAATATTAATTGAACAAAATGCATTATTATGGAATTTAAATATTTTTCAATAATTTAACTTAATTTTAATTTCACTGTTTGCATATATAGATTAGGGTGGGTCAAAAAAATCAACTATTTTTTTTTTTACAATTAATACGGTAAAATGGGTTACTAGGCACCTTAAAAAAATTCTCACCAAATATGAACTCTTAATTTTAATAGGAAGATCCTCCGCGTCGCAGTTTTTTATTTTTTTCTCAGTCCAATAGAAAACAATTCATTCTTCATCATTAATTGGTCGTACAGAAAAAATTTTTTTAAGAATTTTGTAGGAAATTTAATGCTCTACAAAAAAGGTATCTTATGTTTTTTCCGTAAACCTCACCATTTCACTAATATTGAAGATTTAAGATTGATTATTTTAAGTCAAATGTCACTTTTGTTTATGAATTTTATAACTCGACAAGAAATGGCTATTATTGAATGAGCAATAGAAATTTTTGTAGCAAATTAACTGCTCTATAAAAATGGTATCTTATGTTTTGGCGATTAAATTAATCGTTCAAAAGATATTCATCATCAAACTTTCATGTATATCGATTTTAAGAGTTTTTGATTAAATAATCGAAAAATTTCAATTTAATCTATCAGTTTTGAGAAAATTTACACGAAAAAAATTTTTTCATCAACTGAGAAACTTCAAAATGTTTTTCAAGCTTTTTTTATGTGTAAGTATTTTTATCTACATTTAAAAAAATAAATTGTACATTATTTATCGCTTAGTTAATCATTTATCAATAAAAAAGCAAAGTTTTCATTATAAATATATTATGATTTCAGTTTTAGAGAAAAAAATGTCCAATTAGTTATAAGAAAGTTTTTTATTTCAATTTTCAACTGAGCTATTTATTTTCAAACAATTTTTTGTTGCAAGTAGGGTAGTTTTTCGATGCTCTTTCACAACTTGCAATAAAAATTGAAATTGCTCTTCGTCTTTCGTTAAGCATTGGTTATATTCACTTACTAATGCGACACCTCGCTCTGCCACATCATTAACAACTTTCAATTGTGCGAAAAATTCTTTATTTTCATTATAACTCTCATCAGTAGACCATAAATCAATATTTTTGTCAAGAAAATCATACGGCAGATCAAAGATCTCAAAAAGTTTTAATGACTTCTTAGAAACAAAGTCACTTATATTTTTTTGCAGAATTAAATGTAAATTTTTTCTATCAATAATAAATCTTCTTGCTTTAGAATCTGTACCTTCGCGAGTCTTAACAGCTTCGACAATATTCTTCGTTATGTTTAATGGAACAGTATCATCAAAAAGTGATAAAATAGCAAGTTCATCACTTAAGTACCATAAATTTGAAGTCATTTTTTCACATGTAGCCAAGGAAATTAAAGAATTAATTTTACTGTACTCAATTAAATTTTTCATAAACTCTAAGTCGTGATTAGCAGCAGAAGTCGCAGAAGTTGATGAAAACCAAGCTTTTACATACACCATAACTATGAAAATACAAAATTGTCGAAGACCATCCAATTCTTTCTTAGAAAGGTCAAATTCATCTCTAAAAATAAACATTTTTAGGCAATAAATTGCCTTTGCCATCCATCTTGCATGATGAACTGCACCAGGACGCTTGAAGAAAACTTGCTCTCGTGGCATTTCTCCCAGAAAAATTAATGACAATTCCAATATTTCTTTATAGTCATCTCGGGGTTGCGATAACTACCAAAAGTAATCAATTATTCGTAAAAATCAAAAATTATCCTCTACACTTAAAATTGTATTTAAATAATACCTGTAAGTATCGCTTAATAAATGAAGATAGATTATTTTTTCATTCGTAATAATATTAGCAACAATACTATCTTCAACACCAGATTTATACTTCGTTTTATCGAATGTGTCCCAAAATTTTTGAATCTGCCAAATATTGGAACATTTGGTCCGGATGATACTGGCCAATAGACTTCGAATGCACTCCTTAAAATGATCTCATAAATATGATGGCGACATGGTAACCAAATTAATTCTTTTCCTAAGGCCTTTTCAATTTCTTTACATGTACCATGATGGATTCCTGTATAGTTAAAATAGATAATTACACTTTAAGTTCTGTATTTAATAAAAATTGTAACGCATATTTAAAATCTATAAATAAATAAAGAATTATAACTAATGGGCACGTGTCGAAAATTTAATTAATGTATGAAAACAATTCAACTAGAACGATGAAAATAAAATTTTCTTTTAAATATTTTATCATTGATTAGTTACCCGTATTAACCGCAGTCGTGTCAAAACACATCGCCTTAATGTAACTAATAATACCCCATTGATTTAACGTTGACAAGATGGTTGCTGTTTGATTTTCTGCCGATCCACTATTCATTTTTGGAACTCCAAGTAACTGCTCAGTACCAAAAGCAGTCAAAATAATCGGTAATCGATCCACAAATTTCGATTCAGAAATGTCATTCAGTATTTTCCCATCCCAATGTACGACATATTTATCATGAGCTTTGAAGTTATCTTTTAGTCCTATAGCAATGTCTTTTCGTAAGAGCATGCGAGTTCGTTGAATTGTTCGATAACTAAGAGTTGTATCTTCTACATTAACACCAACACTTGATAGAACTGGAGCAATAATGAACATCGCATTTCTACTACTAACATTAGCTCTGTCGAGTGCTGAGATAAGCTCTGGAATTAGAATATTTATTTTTGCTCGTGTTGTCGGTATTTGAGGCACATACTCTAAATCTGAACCGAAATTTGTAGCTTGACTTTAATGTAAGGGTTGAAGATGACTCTGATTCCTCACTTCGAACAATCTCATGGCTGGTTGAGGGTTGATTCAAATCTAAAATAAGCGTGTTGTTATTTAATTAATGGAAGCAAAAATATGGAACTCATTCATTTTGACATCAAATAAGGAACACAAAGAGTTTTTATTTATCATCTACGAACATATTGACATTTATGATATAATTAATTAGAAAAACAATAATATACTTTATTATTCATAATTTATAATCAATTTAATTTATTTTCAATTCTGATTAAAATTTATAATAATTAAATGTTGTAAATACTCACGACTTTCATCTACTTCCATCGTATTCATAGTACTGTTTAATTTATTTAGGTTATTTGAAAGAATTTCTTTCCGGGTATCACTTTTTTGATTTGAATATAGTTCACGAATATCATTATCAAGCAGTTTTATTGATTTATGATCTACAATATCAAATAATGCTTTGATTTCATTCTGAAATATTATTACATTTTTGTTTTGGGCTGATGATTTTTTTCGCACAAAAGATTTTTGAAATTTCAACCATCGGTTATGATAGCGAAGAATTTTTTGTATTACATTAGTTGATCCACTAGTCGGAATCTGGTTGTTTTTCCATAGTTCAATAACTTGATCAGTTGCATTTTTAGCATATCTCTGTTTGATATCATACAGATATTTAGCATATCTTTGTTTGATAGAACATTTTAACACTTTGAGCTGATAAAAAAAAAAACACTCATAACCTCTTTCACTGTTGGCAACTTACGTTCTGAAATTTTTTGCATGGGTTTTCCGATCAAATGAATTTCCTTATCCATATTTTCGATAAATATATAAATTTATGTAGTGACCGCAAAATTTGTAAATATTTAATCGTTTTATCACATATACAAAATCATAACTTGTGGAAACACTAGAAATGCTGTAGAAAATGTAAACAAATAAAAACAATATAACTATAAAGAAAAATGTAGGTGGCGCTAGTTCACAAGGGAAACAGAGTAAATAGAATACAAAACAAAAATTCTCTACAGAAGAAATTTTCCCAAGGACAATATACAGCTGTAATGGAAAATTTTTTAAGACGTTTTGAAGACGTTATAAAAAAACAACATGATCGTGATTTCTAATGATGAAAAATAAAAAGTTTGGAATTATTGAATAAAAATTTTGAAAACAAAATTCAAATAATACTTACATTAAAGACAAAAATGAAATTTTCTCAAAACTGATAGATTAAATTGAAATTTTTCGATTATTTAATCAAAAACTCTTAAAATCGATATACATGAAAGTTTGATGATGAATATCTTTTGAACGATTAATTTAATCGCCAAAACATAAGATACCATTTTTATAGAGCAGTTAATTTGCTACAAAAATTTCTATTGCTCATTCAATAATAGCCATTTCTTGTCGAGTTATAAAATTCATAAACAAAAGTGACATTTGACTTAAAATAATCAATCTTAAATCTTCAATATTAGTGAAATGGTGAGGTTTACGGAAAAAACATAAGATACCTTTTTTGTAGAGCATTAAATTTCCTACAAAATTCTTAAAAAAATTTTTTCTGTACGACCAATTAATGATGAAGAATGAATTGTTTTCTATTGGACTGAGAAAAAAATAAAAAACTGCGACGCGGAGGATCTTCCTATTAAAATTAAGAGTTCATATTTGGTGAGAATTTTTTTAAGGTGCCTAGTAACCCATTTTACCGTATTAATTGTAAAAAAAAAAATAGTTGATTTTTTTGACCCACCCTAATAAATATATAATATGATTATATATATATATATACAAGCGAAATCGATTTTTCTTGGATTGAAATTCGTCCGAAAAAATTTGGGGTACTCAATGACGCGCGCCAAGTACGATAAAAAATTTTTTTTTTAATTTTTAATTTTCAACAAATTTTTTTTCAATTTTTTCAACATTATGACGGTTTCTTGGTATTTTTTTGTATTTCATATCTTTTTGTAGAGAATGAAAATTATTAAAATGAGTCTAATTTTTTTTGTAAAGTGCAAATGTTATTAAGATGAGTTTCATGAACGTGGCCTTGGCGCAATTTTTTACAGTGAAACTGTTTTTGTTCGGATTATCATTACTCTATATAATACAAAGGAGTTTATTGAAAAAGACAATTTTTTCGATAAATTAACATTTATTTACTCTCTTTAATTCGACTATTTTTTTACTAAAATTTATATGTAAACTTTATGTTATACTTATTATGAATGTTAAAATATATTGATATATTTATTATAATTAAAAATTTATTATATAAATATAAAATAATATTAATTACAAATATATATATATATATATATATATATATATATATATATATATATATATATATATATATATATATATATATATATATATATATATATATATATATATATATTAATAATATAATAAATATTCATGATATTAATATTATAATTAATTTGTTAATAAATTATTATTAACAAATTAAAAAAAAATTTAATGTAAGCTTATTGTAGAAGTTGTCTAAGAAGCTCACATTCGAGTAGCAGAACTATTCAAACTGCTAGCTCTGATGTCATGTGAGATCATAGATAAATGTGTCAGAAGTGAACGCTTAGGCCGATCGTGCATCTATATCGCTTGTTCCGCGCTCTCATCTGCACGCTCAGGCTCAGGCGGAATGTGAGACTTTTTCATGTGTACAGTCGGTTTTCGTTGATTTATAAGACGTTGTCACGTCAAAAAATGTAAAAAAAATTAGAAATTTAGAAAGTTGTAGAAAATTCAAAATTTTATGAAAATAAAAATTTTAGAAAAAAATTACAATTCTGAAAAAAAAATTTGAAAAATACAAAAATTTTCGAAAATTATCGAAATTTTCAGAAAATATTTTTTTCAAATTTGAATTTATAATTTCTTTTGAATTTTACTCTTCTTTAGGTAAAATTTATGTAATAAAAAAATCGATTTACAAGTTCGTAATTATAGTGTCATTTTCTAACAGTAGGTCATTTGCTTACAAAAGAAAAACGACATCTGGTAAAACTCAATTGAGATTTTGCTGCATTTTGTAATTAGAATTGTTACTTTATGTAAAATCCTCTTGACGTCGCCAGCATACATTTTTGACATGCGTCGGTAATGCTGTGACGCTCCATTTTTAAATTTATATTTATATTGGCGCCACTGGAAACAGGGTGGGGGGCTGATAACCCTACTCCAAAACAGTTCATACGTTCTTAACAGCAGTAAATATTGAATGGAGCTTTTTTGTTGTAATAAGCTCGGATGTTTAAGCCGTTTAATAAAACCTCAACATTGTTTGAACCAAAATGGAAATATCAATATAACTTTTTTCCACATAACTCAATGAGAATTACATAATTACACAACTAAAACGGAATACTTAAAATGTAAAATCAGATGCCAAACTTTCGTGACTAACACATCCGATAGTAATAAGAAAATTAAACTTATCACATTGAATGATTAAACGTGAGCCAATTAAGCACAGCATGCTAAGCCCTCAGACTAGTCGTCATAGTTTAAAGTTGCGTATGTGAATCAAACGTCGACGAACACACGGGCAATTACACACACATGTTGGTCAGGTTTGGATTGATAAGCCCACAGCAACGTCATGCAGCCCTTCATTACTCACGTCGATTAATGTTTACCAACCTCCATCGACGCTTCACATACTTTTTCATGTTTATACGCACGTCATATGCCATAAACGAATTTATTTATTTGCGGAAATCGACAAATAAAATCCCACATAATTTTTATTTTTTGAAAACGCAATAGTCGTTGAAAATAAAAATATTATAAGTATTTTTTTAGTTTTTATTTTTAGTTACAGAAAATTCTACCATCAAAAATATAAAATAATTTCAATTATTTTAACCTGTCCATTATACCTAATTTTTAGGGTCTATATGACAGAGAATGGAACAAGGATCATTTAAAATTTTTGCTGGCTCAAATCGACCCATTAGTTCTCTAAGAAATCTTTCAAAATAAAAATTATTATTGAAAATTGGGCCGCGGGTTCGAATCAGTTGTGATTCAAGTGTCAATAAATTTACTTCCGACGATTGTTATATAAGAATCGATTCGTTTTTGCATTCCCTACAAGGTTCTTAAGCCAAACAGTAGATTAGTTTATCATTTTTTTTTTAATTTAGAATTTTTATTCTACTTATTCGCGTTTCCGTGCAGATTATACTCAGTGGTATCTGTGACAAAAAAAATTCAAGACAGTAGCTAAAAAAATTCCAGATTATACTAAGTAATATCTGGATAATACTCATTATAATCTAGATTATACCCATTATAATCTAGATTATACCCATTATAATCTAGATTATATCCATTATAATCTAGATTATACCCATTATAATCTAGATTATATCCATTATAATCTAAATTATACCCATTATAATCTAGATTATATCCATTATAATCTAAATTATACCCATTATAATCTAGATTATACCCATTATAATCTAGATTATACTCATTATAATCTAGATTATACTCATTATAATCTATACTCATTGCAATCTGGATTATACTAGTTACTATCTGAAAATTTTTTTCACTCAGTATAATCTGGGATGATATCCAGTGTCATCTTGTTCTTTCCGTATATACATAAATTAAATAATTTTATTTCAACAAATTTTTAGTCACTTTAAATTCTAACATAAAAAATAATATTTTTAATGTCAAATAATTTTGATAATTTTGACCTGTCCATTATACCCCACTTTTGTGGTCCAGACGATAGGAAATAGAACAAGGATTTAATTAATTTTTTGCTGGTTTAATTCGGTCCATTAGTTTCTAAGATATCGCTAAGACAACTTTCAAAATCAAAATTAATATTGAAAATTAGATCATGGGTTCGAATACTGAGTAAGTTTTTTTTTTTTTTTTTTTTTAAATCTTTATTGTACTTGTGTTGATTTCTCAACTAATTCAGACAAATAATTCAGCAAATTAATTATATTCTAACAAACAAAGCTTCAGAAAAGCAAAGATTTAAAGTTTCAAAGTAATTTGAAGTACATAAGAAATATTGTGGCGATAAGAAGGTGAGAAATACGATGAAAATAAATAAAATAAATCCATATTATATCTCCGACTATGTATATACATATATATAAATGAACAAGTTTAGAGAAGAGCTATTCAGCGGATTTATGAGGGTGCTTTTGTTGGTAGCGTTGCCACCAGCTATACAATTGTTGGCGTTATAAGGCGTAAGAATCCATCAGGATGCTCCTGATGCTGACGTTTTCCTTTTGAATTTAAATATATGTATATGGGTGGTTTGGGTATAAGATTGTATTATTTGCATTACACTATTATATTGTCATAGAATTGAGAATCCACATGAGTAAGTTAGGACTAAAGACTGAGTCTGGCATAGAAACTACAACTATTCACTCCTTGATGTGATATATCATCACAACTTACTCGCACAGCCTTTAATCTGTACTATACCGCACTATAATACATCAACAGTGTATAATCTGCAACAGTTATTACGACGGTTGTCAGTATTTGTGGCTGTATCAAACTGTTAGTCTGGAATTTCGGAGTTTGTTATCTTAATCACAGAAGGTATCTTAATCATAAAGTTTAAATAGGCATCTAGTCGAGTTATCCTTTTCGGTTCGTGCTAGTGCATGCCTTCATCGCAGATATGCTCTAATATCGTATAAAAATCAAAATTCCTACAATTTGTCAATTTAAATCGTACCTAGTACTCATAAATGATACAAAAAATACACCGTTAGAGATGAAGAGAATTCCTGACCTTGTCAAAAATTTTTTTTAAATCAATTAATTGCTATTTTTACATAAAAAAGTCATTTTAATAGCTGGTGTAGATTTTTAAAGTTTTTAAGAAGGTGCAAGCGGGATAACTTTTGAAGAAATAAGTTTTTCGACTCTACTTATTTTTTAATCTCTTCATCTGCCTTGTAGGTAGTTGCGTATTGAAAATTGCAGCTTAATGTTGTTTTGTTTAATAAAAATTCATTTTTTTCGGCTGGCAGTTGAAGAAATTTTCTATCCTCTGAGCAGCCATTTATAAAAATTTATTTGTAAATACAGTCGTGGCTGCCCAATTTTAAAACACAGTAACTGCAAAATTTATGAATTTTAATTTTTTTAATATTGCTGCATTTTTTATAACTTTTAGACCTTAATTTCAAGTATTTTTTCTTAAAAATATTTATATTCAAGTATTTTCTATTTATAAATCAAATTTTTCATTAATTTGGCAGGCAAACTTTTTTTTAATAAGAAAAATTTATAAATGTTAGTTACTGTGTTTTGAAATTGGGCAGCCGAGCTGATACTATACTCAATTGCGTTCGCTGGCTGACCAAAGGTAATACAGTCTTAAATTGGTTCTTTTTTATGATTCACTTATCAGAACGATAGAGGGAGTTCAATTTGTATGAAAAAAATACTATCCGCGGGAAAATTTAAACAAGCTTTGAAATTAAATTGTAAATAAAATTAGTTTCTTGTAATTAACGCATTAAAATTATTTTTTTATTTCTTCTTGTAGTGTACAGTAGATAATTATTTTGTCTATCAACGTGTTAAAAGAAAAATGATCGCTAAGTTCTTAAAATTTTTCAATATTGAATTCTCTCTTGGTAATTTATAGAAAAAAGAAAATATTAATATAATAGTATAGCGTTCGGCATATGACAAGTTAAAAGTATAGGTGGGCTCACATTAAAGAAATTCAGAGTACAGTAAAGGCACGCGCGCCTACTTGACTAGACCGTTCCTGGATATGAGGGTTTAAATTTATAGCCATAAATTATAAGATTATCGTAAATTCGATTGAAAAATGCTTGCCACATTCTTATTAAAGTCAAACTCGAAAGTAACAGCTCGAATTTATCAGCATTTATTTTCTATAATGTGTAAATATAAAAGTAATTGAATTTGTTGAATTGAAGATAAATTAACTTTCCATTGAGTGTCATTGGTTTTATACAAATACATATATGAGCAGATGTAATGGCTCGACAATGAGTTAAGTTAGACATTTGTACAACGATAGAATTCGTCCAAGTCTTTTCTTGAAATTTAAAAAGTTAATGTGACATCTGGTCGGTTATAGCCGCCTGTCGATTTCCAATACTGTTCCAAACTCTACTCGACGACGACTTACTAACTTTACACCTCTGTGGATATTTCTATTCGATGAGAGTTGATAATAATAATAATAATAATAATAATAATAATAATAGTAATCATAATAATAATAATTGTAGAAGTAGTCGTTATATTTGTTACAATAACGAAAAAGTTTTATACTTACAGATTTGATCGGGTTATTTACTTTTTATTGAGTTTATGATGATATTTATTTTCGTGATAATGGTAGTAATGATAACCACCACGTTCATGATTTCAATCTTTTCTACAATAATTTTTATTATAATATTGATCATGCATACAATAATGATAATATTCATTATATTTCCAATAATAATGATATTCATCATGTCGATGTTATTGGTGATATTCATCATATTGATGTTATTGGTGATATTCACCATGTGCCTCATATTCATCATGTTCACAATAGAAATGATATTCATCATGTTTATGATAGTGATATTCATCATGTCCACAATAGTAATGATATTTATCATGTTGATGTTATTGGTCATAACCACTATGTTTACAATAGCAATGATATTCATCATGTTTATGATATTGTCGATATTTATCATGTACATGAGAATGATAATATTTACAGTGTACAATAGTAATAATATTCATGATCTTAATGATATTATCGATATTTATCATGTTGATAATATTGGTGATATTCATCATGTTGATGTTATTGGTGATAATCACTATGTTGACAATAGCAATGATATTCATAATATTTATGATATTGATTATATTTATCATGTGCATGATATTGATAATGATAGCAATGTTTACAATAGTAATATCATTCATAATCTTGATGATCATAATGATATTCGTCTTGTTGAAAATTTTAGTGATATTCATCATGCATGTTATATTAATGATATTTATCATGAATATTATATTGACGATCTCCATCATGCAAATGATACACGGAAAAAAGTAAACTGTAATAAATAACAGTCAATTTATAATAAGTAATGATCAACTGCTAAAAATTACCACTTCAAACAGTAAAATCATGATTTTACTATTCACATTGTAATATTTACAATTTAAACCTTATAATTTACTCTTTACATGGAAGAAAATACTATTTCAAACAGTAATATTCACCATGTAAATGTCTAAAATGTTAAAGTATAATAATTAAGAATTCAGGCTTTAATATTTATCATTTCGTACCTAAAAAATGATGTTAAGATATGTAAAAAGTATAGAATAAAGTTAGTAAATCTCTAATACAAGCAACGTCAATATTTACAAAGTAAAATGGTAAATTTTAAACGCAACGCTAAAAATCAAACTGTAATTATTGACTTGCTTAAACTGATAAAATGTATATTTTAAAAGTATTATTTTTACTGTTTGAAATATTAAATTCTCCCAGAGTGAGACGACCCTCTTCTCTTTCATCTGAGTTCCCCTTCTCTTCATAATATGGACTATATATTGAAATGGCAATTTTTACTGTTTGGAACTGTAATTTTTAAAGATAAAAGAGTCGTTATTTACTATAGTGACAACTACTAATTTAAGAATTGAGCGAACTCGCCGAAGGCGAGTGAAGCTCAATTATAATTATGTCGATAGTTTCGTTCGAAGAGATCACTATGTAGTACCGTTTATACGTACACTTCACATCACACAGTTTAAATAAAATAAAATAAAACAGAGTAGTAACCTAGCAACTGCTTGTTTATTCTTCATAAAGTTCAGCCAAGTATTGTAAAGAAGAGATCACTGGGTGGGACAATATTTTGTAACATATTTGTTACACATATAAAATCCGGGGAGGGAGTGATCTGTAATATTTACATTTTTGCCACCCCGATGTCCGCCTTTACTGTTTGAAACTATAAAAACTAACCGGAATCCGAGTGAATATTACAGTTTACTTTTTTCCGTGTAGTGATGATATTCATTATATCTACAAAATTAATGATTTCATCATGTTGTCAATCATAATGAGTAAATTTCAATTTATTTAGCTCTTGATGTTCTTGTTGTTTCTACTCTCTGACATTCCACTCGCTTCACTGTCCCTTAATTATTTCCACCCCTACAACTTCAACTCCCCTCAAACCTCATTCATTTTTTCACAACTTTATTACTCAACTTTGACCAGCAGATATTTTCTCTACGGCTATTTCAACAGTTGAATTTCAGTTTGTTATCGGATTAAAAGTCCAGGTACTTTTCCCAATAGAGTCCTGCGATATATCCATCACGTCAAAGTAAATTTTCCAAACAATAAAAGCTTTTTTTAACAAGAAAATTTAATAACTTCTCAGAATTTGTAACCATCTCTCATTGGATTAATATTTTTATTTGGATTATATAACGTCACGAATATTCCGTGACGGTACTAACGACTTTTACGATTCCATTTTATACTTTTACAACTATTTTAACGAACGTCAATAGCCTCTCGATTGGACTTCTATGATTGGGAACGTAAAGAAAGAAATAAATGTAAAAGAATAAAATAAATTTTTCGTTGTTAAAATGAGATTCGTGATCGTGACAATTGGTCTTATTCAATCCAATAAATAAAACTTTATTTTTATTAAGTTCTGGTTTATTTAAAATGAATTTTTCTTCCGCAATTATTTTCTTATTTCATCAGGCAAAGCTTAATTACACTGAAAATAATTTTTATAACTCAATATAAATATATTTTATAATTTTAAAACCAAAAACTGTTTTTGTATTTTTATTTAAAAAAAAAAAAATTAAGAACTCACTTAGCAGAATTTTTTTAATAAGGAAAAAGCCTCAATTATTGATGGGGGTCTAAATATTGACACCCTAAATAATTTTTGAATATATTTAATCATCTGTAATAACAATAATAATCATTTGAATTTTTATTTAATTCTAATTAATTCAAAAATTGAAAAAAATTACTGTCTGTTCCAAATATTAAATATAAATCATTAAAAAAAAAAATAAATTTAGCACGGGGCATAGGCGTAAGTGATAGAAATGCTATTTAAAATAACTGCTTCCGCTAAAGACTTCTCTAGTAGAAGCGTCTAGCATAGAAATGTCGCTACAAGTTTATAAAGTCCCGATACAACGTTCCTTATCTTCTATATCTCATCATCCTAAATATGCTAAAGTAGCGCAGAAGAATTCCTAGAAACAATTTGAGTAAATGGTAAACATTTTTTATAATTTTATATTTAATAATTAAAAATCATTGTTCTAATTTTTATCAACATCTTAAAAAGTATTGTTGCTGAATTTAAGCAATGATTAATCTCTAATAGCAATTTTATCAAGTATATTATAACTATTTCCAGTATGTATAACCCGCAGGCCTTATTACCCTACCGTAGTAAAATAAGACCTATTCGCAAATTTTTTGAAAAAATTTAATTTTGTATTTATTTATGGTGAAAATTACCATTACTCCATTATATTTTATAGCTAATGTATTAATTTAAAAAATAATGATACATTGCAATAATTAAATGCAATAATTTCGATTTTTTTCAAAATCTCCTTTAGTTAGGCCTTATTACCCGCCGGTACCTTATAGATTGGTTATTGTTATAAGGAGAGAAGCTGTTTGTTTACAAATTGTTAAACATTTAAAAAATTAGCCTTTATATAGTTACGAAAAGGTTGGTTAATATTTATCCAATAATACCTTTAATGACTTATAGTTTATTAAATTAAAAATGAAAAATTAACATCCCGGAGTTTTTTCATAATAACATAAATAAAATTTTTCACTTAGTACATTTTTACTCTTGAAAAATTACATCGATTGAAAATTAATTTCGCAAATTTTTCTCAGTGAAAAATGTTAATCATTTTTTTTTCTTTTCAGTATAAAATTCATGAGAAAAATTGCCAGAATGAAATGTAATCTAAGGCGCTGCTTTATCATTTACTAGTAACATAGTAACAGCAACTTTTTCCAAAGTGAACTCTTGAGTAAAAAAAAAAAATACAAAAATAATCTCCGAAATATCTGCAGATAATATAAAATTTAAAAAATCAAGTGTAGTATAACTATTTCTAGTATGCATAACCCTTGGGCCTTATTACCCTACCGTAGTAAAATAAGGCCTACTCGCAAGGTTTTTGAAAAAATGTAATTTTGTGTTTGTTTATGGTGAAAATTACCATTACTCCATTATATTGTATGGCTAATGTATTAATTTAAAAAATAATGATACATCGCAATAATTAAATGGAAATTTAGTAAATTAAACTAATGCATAGTTCGAGTAACTACGAAAAGAATTCAGAATACTATATTTTTATACTCGTTACGTTATATTTCAGTCAACTATGCACTTTTCTCTCAGTACAAAGATTAATTTTAATGAATATATTTTGATAAAAGCAAACGAAGATAGATGACTTGATTCTGCCTGGTAAATTTATAGTGAATGTGTATTGACAATATAATATGAATAAATATGAGACATAAAAATGACTATCGGACAGAAGAAAAATAACAATATCGTACGTGCTTGATTTCAGCAGATGTTCAAAAAAACATACATCACAGTCAGATATCAGCGTCGAAGGAAATTTAACGTGATCGATAAGCTCACGGATGGAGTTAGATGTACGTTTGAGCTTGTGTGTGTGTGTGTGTGTGTGTGTGTGTGTGTGTGTGTCGGTTCTTGTTATATGCTGGCAAGTTGAAGTATCGAATGTAACATGTAACATGTAGCGCAAACATCAAACATGATGTTACAATTGTAGAGAATACGAGTGAGTTGTAGTCGGTATAGTTGCATTTTAGTATTATTTCCTAGCGACTGTATATATAGCCGGTGTATGGTATCACAAACAATTGGCTTGTACCTGACAGACGACATGAGTCATTAGGATGACACGCGATCGTCTAGATTTTTATCGCGTGGCGCCCAGTCGGCTCGGGAAGCTAAAATCTAATGCACGAGGGTTGCTTTTTATGGTTTTGATAATGAGATTTTTTCATTGATATTGTGTTCGTATTATTGCAAAGTAATAAAGTTTAGGAGTGGAAGATTTTTAATTTAATTAATCCTCGAGTTAAACTCATCTTGAAGAATTTATTGGTAAAGTTAAAGTTACAATTATTGGCACTGTTAGAGATTAAGTTATGATTTGATTTTTTTTTAAGCAATCAAATATTAATATAATATTATATATAATATCCACTTTTATAATTTAGATGATAAATATATCATGTAAGCAAACTATTCGTAACGTGATTGGTTAAATATATCATAAGCATGAAAATATATGCAAATCTACAATCGAAGCGCGCGCTTACGCGCGCAAATTTGAATTCTAGTAATATTAATATAAGATGTTGATAAAAATTAGAACAATGATTTCAAATTATTAAATATAAAATTATAAAAATTGTTTACCATTTACTTGAATCGTTTTTTAGGAATTCTTCTGCGCTACTTTAGCATATTAAGGATGATGAAACATAGAAGACAAGGGACGTTGTATCGGGACTCTATAAACTTGTAGCGACATTTCTATGCTAGACATTTCTACTGAAGAAGTCTTTTGCGGAAGCGGTTATTTCAAATAGCATTTCTATCACTTAGGCCTTATTACCCGCAGGTACCTTAGTGGTGATGTTATTTAACGACATTTTCCTAGTTCAGAGAATTTGATTTTTCTCTCAGTGTAAACGATCTAATGGTTATGATTACAATGATTCAATAAAGTATAGTATCTACAGAATCTTTATACATACATCACTCCAAACAGCGTACTGAAAAACCGAAATTAACAGTTTCCTAACGTCAAGCTTGGTAAATGATGACATAGGAAGCGAAATTGGGTCTCTTGCATCGTACAGTGTGCATGAACAGCTCCACTGACTATAAAAAGGGACAGGATCGCGTGCTGCATAGCTAGCTGACTATTAATGAAATGGGCGAAACGGGCCGGCCCGCACGAATTATCCAGTTGATTTTTTATTCAACATGAAATATTCAGTGAGCCTACACCAGTAATTAACTTAAGGGTTGCCCAGCTATTAAACAACGTTTCAAGGCTCATAAATACTCTATTATTTTTGTTAGATAGTATATTTGATCGATACTTCACTACGGGGTGCCGTTGAAAATTTGCGTATTGAAAATTTCAGCTTAATATTGTTTTGTTGAATCATAATTAATTTTTTTCGGCTGGCAGTTGGAGAAATTTTCTGTCCTTTGAGCAGCCACTTATAAAAATTTATTTGTAAATACAGCCGCGGCTGCCCAATTTTAAAACACAGTAACTGCAAAATTTGTAAACCTTAATTTTTTTAATATTGCTGCATTTTTTATAACTTCTAGACCTTAATTTCAAGTATTTTTTCTTAAAAATATTTATATTCAAATATTTTCTATTTATAAATCAAATTTATCATCAATTTGGCAGGCAAACTTTTTTTAATAAGAAAAATTTATAAATGTTAGTTACTGTTTTTTGAAATTGGGCAGCGGAGCTGATACGATACTCAATTGCGTTCGCTGGCTGACCAAAGGTAATACAGTCTTAAATTGTTTTTTTTTTATGATTCACTTATCGGAACGATAGAGGACGTTCACTTCGTATGAAAAAAATACTATCCGCGGGAAAATTTAAACAAGCTTTAAAATTAAATTGTAAATAAAATTAGTTTCTTGTAATTAACATATTAAAATTAATTTTTTATATGTTCTTGTAGTGTACAGTGAATAATTATTTTTTCTATCAACGTGTTAAAAGAAAAATGATCGCTAAGCTTTAAAATATTTTTTTTTTTATCGATTAGTTGCTATTTTTACATAAAAAAAAGTCATTTTAATGGCTGGTGTTAATTTTTAAAATTTTTTTGGAGGGGCAAACACGATAACTTTGGAAAAAATTAATTTTTCAACTCTATTTATTTTTTAATCTCTTTGTCTGCCTTATGGAAAGTTGCGCATTGAAAATTGCAGCTTAATGTTGTTTTGTTTAATAATAATTAATTTTTTTCGGCTGGCAGTAGGAGAAATTTTCTGTTCTTCGAGCAGCCATGAATATAAATTTATTTGTAAATAAAGCTTGAAGACAGCTGATACTATACTCAATTGCGTTCGCTGGCTGACCAAAGACAATACAGTCTTTAATTGGTTCTTTTTTATAATTCACTTTTCGAAACGAAAGAGGGCGTTCAATTCGTATAAAAAAATACTATCTGCGGGAAAATTTAAACGAGCTTTAAATTTGAATTGTAGATAAAATTAATTATTGTAATGGATGTTACCTCATATGTAGACCACAAAGAATTAATTGCATTCTACAAATTTCATTAATTAACTTCCAAGTATGTTAATCTTTGAATTAGTCATATAATCGTTCAAATATTCCAATGCCTGCGTGGAAACTAAAAACACATGAAAGATAAAATATTCAACATTCTATTTAATTTTCAAATATTTATTTTTCCATCCCATCCAGCGGGTGCCTATTTAAACAAAAATGTACCAAACCAATCATTTCCCGCAATTGGATTTCTCGGTCAAGAGTGTAACAGCAAAAAACCAAAAGAAATATATGAAGAATGCGGTTTTAAAATGAATGAGTGACGATAGGGACGAATAGAACGCGTAGAAGAGAAAATGGAAGACAATTTGTCGCCTGAGATGGCTCGAGGTACGAATGCTAATTTCCCATGGTAATTAGTGCACTAGAGAAGCCTGCGGTTATACCCACGTTACTCTTATAGTATATGTATATGCATAAATGCAAGTATATGTGACGATATATGTCGCAGCAAAGACCAAGGATGCGATTCAAGAGCCAATGAATGCCAAGGGAGATAACTAGATATCCAACGGCGTCTCAGGAGATCGCCTTCGCCTTAATACATGCATATATTTACACCCGAGAGGTCGCTAATAGAATATAGTAATCAATTACCGATGGAATAGAAACCAGCAAGTACATTGGTGATTGATAATTCAAATACGAGGAAAATTGGTTAAATTTTTAAGTTTTAGGTTATCGGGGAGTGCTCCTGCTAAAAGCGGAACTCAAAATTCCAATTCTAAAAAGTTCTTCACGGAAATTGAATTTTGGCCAACTTTAATCTAGAGGTAGAGTTTTTTCCAATGCAGCCTAAATACTTATCATAATAAATTGACTAGCGGTGAGAATGATATGAATTTTTGAAAAGACTGAAATTCAAGTCAAGACCTTTGCAATGACACTAAATTTCACTTTCTTTTCAATATAGATGATAATAATAATAAACCTTAAAAATTATATATTTTATCACCCAGTAACTCCACTTTTTTTATAATTACACCTGCTCAAACTCAACATTGGATCGAATACTCAAGAAGTCTCCATATAAGATTTAAAAAGAACTTTTCAAGAAAAGTAGAAGGGTTGTGTCGACAGTCCTTAAGTTTTCGGGGAGTACTCAACGCTGAGGATCGATATTTGTTTATTTTTATGTACATTCATATTTATATTTATATTTATATTTATATTTATATTTATAGGTATAACTTACACAAAGGACTTCCTTAACCACAATGAGTGGTGGGCGTACCAGGTGAACTTGGGAATTTAAACCCACAAAAAGCTAGGCTCTAGGCTCTGTCAATGGTATTTTCCTCTATTTATTTCTACCCTTCTTTGTATTTGACCTCCCTAACTCACATCCACTGAAACTACTCAAACAGTATCAAATGGTATAGATAGAACCAGAAAAGCCACAAAGAATATATGTATATATTTATACAATATAAATTTCAAACATGACACATAAATATGATGCCAAAGGATTTGGTTATTTTCAAATGCTTTTTACAAATTTATGCTGCGCATTTTTACTTCGAATCTCATGAAATTGATAGTTGAAGAATGTATATTCGACAGTTCTTAGTTGCTATAATGTACTTCAAGTACCGGAAGCTAAAAATGTTGGATGAAATACGAAAAAAAAAACTATCTTTTGTGGACGGGCAAAATGTGAGGTACCTCATAGCATATGTGTGGAAAGTTTTGTCGACCGAATAAAAGAATGAAAAGATGAAAGCGAGTTGGAATTGAATGGGGTGAAAAGTTAATGTAGGTAATAATTTTATATAACACAGCTGGTGAGTTTTTAAATTTTGTTCCGCTTATTTTTCCGACTTTTTGTGTATAGGGATAAAAAATTTTTAAAAAAAGTTACGTTTCAAACTTTTAAATGTTAAATTGAAAAAGTGTGTATAACAGTAGCCAATAAGGCACCAGCGGGTAATAAGGCCTAGCTAAAGAAGATTTTGAAAAAAATTGAAAAGATTGCATTTAATTATTGCAATGAATTATTAATTTTTTAATTAATACATTAGCCATTAAATATAATGGAGTAATGGTAATTTTCACCATAAACAAACACAAAATTACATTTTTTCAAAAACCTTTCGAATAGGCCTTATTTTACTACGGTAGGTTAAAAGTTACAATTATTGGCACTATTAGAGACTAAGTTATGATTTGATTTTTTTTTAAGTAATCAAATATTAATATAATTTAATTTTGTCTGTGATAATGTTTCAAGTAATTTCTTTTTTTAAATTCACGCTAAGAAAATTGAAAATTTTCAAAAATTGGGAAGTTATATAGTTTTTACCCCGTTTTTGGAAAATCGAGTTTTCAAGGTTCTAGGAAGCTTCCCTGACTATTCCCGCGATGGTTTCTGTATGTCTGTTTGTATGCACTGAAAAAAAAAAATAAGTTGTAATAAGAGAAAAAATTTTGAACGAAGAAAATAATTTTAAAAAGTTTTTTTGACTTCAATCAAGATGAAAAATTTTTAAATCAAGTAAAATTTAATTAAACCCAGAAAAATTCTTTAATTTAAGAATTTTTCTATTCAAATTAAAATAATGAAGTATTTCCAAATTATTTACAAGATTCAAGTAAATTTTTTTTTCTGTGTGTGTGTATGTATGTAAATCTCTTGTAACTTTTGAACGGCTTGACCGATTTAATCACGGTTGGTGCCATTCGAAAGGGCTTGACTAAACTTAATTTTTAAATACATTTTGGATCGAGTCAGACCGGTAGATTTTGAGAAATCTCAAAAAAACTGAAAAAAAAAAAAATTTTTTAATGTGAAGTTAGTCACGAGTTTTTAATGGAACAATTAATTACAAGAAGAAAAGTCTCAGTGTCTTTAAATCCTCGAATCGGTAGGATAATTTGCGACTATGCGGTGCAATAAAAAAGATGTACATCGCGACTTTCAGGCCAATAAAAAATAGAGATAATGATCGGGAAAATAAACAAACCCAATGTCTAATTCGGTCTTTATACCTCGGCATAAACTTGGGCTATTTATTAATGGATCGATTGTTGGAGTCGTACCAGAACTATGGACCAAGAACAAGATCCAGAACCAGAACCAGAACCGTCTCTGGTGCTTCCCCAAAAGTCATCTGTTTTGGGAGATAATTTAGGGAAGTGTGTTAGATATAGATCTGATCTGAATTAGGAGACCAGACTCCGAAAGCAAGAGATCAATGATGACACTGCTTTTAGTTCAATGAGATTTAGGGGAGATGAAGGTTGCTAAATGGCTTGACGTTCTATTAATCAATTACATTGACGGTATTTAAATTATATAATTACGGATAATGCTCGCGATAGATGTTGCGTCTAATTATCCTCGAGATCAGTGGTGCTGCGGTTTGAACTGTAGATCTAGATGCGGTTTAGTGTGATATTTAACTATTGAGAGGGAATAATTGCTTGTCTAGGGGTGCAAAATCTGTTTAAGTGACGGATGATGATGAGAAAATTAATTACACCAAAGTAAGCAATATGATCGGCTTAAAAATCAAGAATGATACAAAAAATACGCTATTAGAAAAAAAAATGCTCGCATAACGCATCAAAATTTTTTTTGAATGATTAAATGCTATTTTTACATAAAAAAAAGTCGTTTTAATGACTAGTGTGAATTTTTAAAGTTTTTATAGAGGGACAAACACGATAACTTTTGAAAAAACAAATTTTTCAACTCAATGAATTTTTTAATCTCTTCATCTACCATGCGGCAAGTTGCGTTTTAAAAATTGCAGCTTAATATTGTTTTGTTTAATTATAATTAATTTTTTTTGGCTGGCAATTGAAGAAGTTTTCTGTTCTTTGAGCAGCCATTTATAAAAATTTATTTGTAAATACAGCTGCGGCTGCCCAATTTTAAAACACAGTAACTGCAAAATTTGTAAACCTTAATTTTTTTAATATTGCTGCATTTTTTATAACTTTTAGACCTTAATTTCAAGCATTTTTTCTTAAAAATATTTACATTCAAATATTTTCTATTTGTAAATCAAATTTTTCATCAATTTGGCCGGCAAACTTTTTTTTAATAAGAAAAATTAAGAAAAATTTATAAATGTTAGTTACTGTGTTTTGAAATTGGGCAGCCGAGCTGATACTATACTCAATTGTGTTCGCTGGCTGACCAAAGATAATACAATCTTTAATTGGTTCTTTTTTATGATTCACTTATCAAGGCAAAAGAGGGCGTTCAATTCGTATGAAAAAAAAAACTGGCGGGAAAATTTAAACCAGCTTTGAAATTGAATTGTAAATAAAATTAATTTTTGCAATACATGTAACCACACATAATTCACCAATTTTTAATATTACTAGAAATTTGAATAGCGCGCTAAGATTATTTCATTATAATTAAATCCAGTTAGTAAAGGTTTTCATAATTTGATTAGTGACTGACGTAAATTAATTCACATTTAAATTCAAATCAATCACCAGAAAATTTAATTTTTATTTCTGTACCTGCCATTCCTTTATCGATCATCTATTTCAGTAACCATTATTTCTTCTAACTTTATTTCTTACGATTCGATTGCCTAATTAGCATCAATGTCCTGGTGTCAATAATTATGTCAATGAAATAATTTAGCATTAAAGATTACATTTAATTATACTTAATAATTTTTTATTTGTTACAATAATAATGGATATTTCAAAATGAGCTTAAGGTTTTAATCCGGCGTAATTTTTACGCGTTCCGTTTTTTCCCAACACTACTCCAAGTGACGAGAATAAAAATTCCTCCGGATTTTTTTCAGTATACAACCTTCTAATAAATTTTTTTCCCGGATATGACTTTCGTTGTCTGCTCATCCGATCCGAAAATAAGCAACTAAACATAAACGTCAGTTATCTTTTTATCGTACAGCTCAGTTCGTTTTTTCGCTCTTTTTTCGACAACTCTATTACCCATCTACAACATTGTCCTCCATCCTTATTCTTTTTCTCTTTTCTCCTTATTCTTTTCTCAAGGCATTCATTTTTATACGTATTGCTTTCTCCTCCCGGTTCCGAGGCCATAGTTTCAAATAAAACGAACACAATGGATAAAAAGTTTTGAAATTCCGGCGTAAGGAACCGGCAGCAGATCCCAGATCCGCCTTAGCATCAAGGAAATCATTTGCTAAGTCCGGGCTCCGGTTAAGAAAATCTAAAGGGTAATAATAATATAAAGCGCAAACTTTTGTTTTACAGATCCACACTCTTGTGTTATATGTATAATACGACTGAGATAGATAAAAGTACCGAAATAAAATGAGGGAACTGGTGACAAAGAGTTGTTAGTAGATATGACGTAGATATGCCACAGCTCCTAGAAAATAAGGACCGTGGACTTGTGAGTTCCGGACGGAAAAGAGAAATAAGGGAAGTTTTATCCAGTGGAGTGGAGGGTTGTTTTTTGTGTGTAAGGGTGTGTGTCTAGTCTCTAGGTCTGGTGATGACACACCGAGAACGAACCAGTTGAGCCAATGAAGATCGACTATAATAGAAGATGGTCTTTGGGAGTTGGAGAGGAAAATAAAAGATCACCGGATCTACCAAGAAGGATTCTACTCTATTGAAAATGTCATCGGGACTCATTTTACGGTTGGAAAAGTTTATCCGCTCGTACTTGCGCCGGTTATTCAATGACACTAAGATTAATTCTGTCAATTTCTGATATCTTCTATAGAAGGCTTTTTTTATTTTTTTTTTTATTTTTTTTGATTATAATCACGAAGCCGCTTTTTTACAAATTTTTTGATTTATCTTGTCCTAAGTGTGTCACCTGGAGGAAAAATAGATTGTAGGAATCCAGGCTGATTTCTCATATGGATTTTTTTGATAAGGGTCATTTTGGTTTTTAAACTTTGAAAAAATTATTTTTTTAACATTTTTTGAAAATTCATTGGCGCAATTTGAAAATTTTTGACCATCTAGTTTTAAAGATATTTAATTTCAAAGTTTGAGTTTTGAATGCTCTTATACATTACGGCATACGGGATATCCAAAAGTTTACCTACAAACATTTTTATATCTCAGAAACTTTTCTCAGGATCTTTTTAAAAAACTAGAGTAATGTTAACTAACAACTAAACAATTTTTTAAAAATAATTTCATTGATAATTACCACACAGTTTCACAAAGATTTATTAATAAATAATGAAAAATTTACCAGACTTTAGCCGAGGAAGGGATACGTTAATAAAGCTATGGCAACAACGCAAGTTTTGTGAGCCGCGAAAAAAGTATGAGACGCGCAAGCGCTGAAAAATTTGAAAAGTTTAATGTACGTTAGGTGTAATATTATAGTTATTAATTTTATTTATTTAAAAAAAAATAGCAATGATTATTTTATGAAAATAAGTATTTTTCTATATTTATTAAAAATTCAAAAAAGTTAACAATTTTAATATAGTAATATATATTAATCTTTGATAAGTTATAAAAATAATAGTCAGATGAAATAATAAAAAATAGTAAAATTTAAAATCAGTTAATACATCAACACAAAAAATTTAATTACTGATTTTTCTGAAAAAACAAAACAATACTGTCAATAATTTTTTTTTTTTTCAGACACTGTGATTATATTTCCGAATAAATTTATGTAAATAAATAAATAAACGCATGTATCAAAACACAGGTTAGTCTACAGCTGGTCCAAAATACTAGAGTGTAACCACTATAAAATATCTTAACGCTCATGCAGTGTTGCCAGACTTTTCAAACGATCAGTTTCTCGTTGGTTATTGGCTAAAATAAGTACATAAACAGCAAAAAGTTTTAGGCTTGTCAATAATGACTCTCAAGTATATGTACCGTACACTCTAACATAAACTTTTGACTGCGGAAGTCGCGAGGGTTCTACCTTAAGTCTGTTAAATCAACACAAAAAAGTCTTAAATAATTAACACCATTTTTTTGGCCCACTATCGCGAAATTTTTTACTGTTTATACATGTAAACGCTCAATGAATTATACACCAAAAATTTTTTTAATGCAATAACATAAAATTATTTAATTTTTATGCATGAAAATAAATTTTCTTCGAAATTGACCATGAAATTAACGATAAAAATTTTTATATCATCTCACAAATTTTCTCCCTAATATTATGACAAAGTTTAATTTTGTTAATCCCGGATAATAAATAGTAGAAATAATTAAGCTGCGAATCAATGATTGAGAAGCACCTTTCCACTCAAAGCCATCCAGTTCTCAAATCTAGCGTGAAAAATCCAAACAAACTCCTTCTTCCCCTCGACATAAACACAAAAACATTCTTATCCTTTGACAAAACGTCCGCCTGCGTGAAAGCTACCCCTGGAAACTGGATACAAACGTTTAGCACAACTTAATGTGTGGTTCACCGCATAATGCTCTAAAAGGGCTCTATTTCGTTCTTTTCTTCTGTTGTGGAAGAGAGAAATGAATATACACTTTATAAATACGCGTATACATGTATACAATACATAAGGCTAGAAATTGTCTGTATAGCGTCGACTGATTTGCATCACAGAAGTAAACAGGGGTAACGACGTAACGAGATTTAAAGGGTGAAGTACACAAGCTCGGTTTTGATGCTGCTGAGAAAGTAAAATTTATAACGTGGTTTAGATTTTGGGGTGTTGCCCAAACATGTTGCCGACAAATATATAATGTAGAGCTTATATACCACTAGCAGTCGCATAGCTTCTCAAAATAGTCTGACGTTGCTTCAACTCATGTAGTTATGATTAATTCAATTCTTTGTTTTAGTTTAAGGTCTTTTCGTTATCAATGTTAAATAAAAAATATAAGATTATGCATAAAATCAATTTTTATCTAATAGTTAAAGCCCTTATTTATCTACTAGTCAAGTTTAATTTATTCTTCACCGTGGAAATTTTTGAAAAAAAAATTTTTAAAAATGTTAATATTTTTTTCGAGTCTTACGAGAAAGTCAGACCTTAACAAGTTTCTCGAATTATGGCATTAACTACCGATTAGATGGGGTAAAAAAAACTCATAATAACGCTTTTGAAATATTCAGGTTTGATTTTTTGCAATAAAATATATAAATTGCCGTGGAATTTATGGAGAAATTAAAATTATAAAATCACAGAAAATTTTTAAGTAACCTACATTTAAATGGCGTCAGAACATTTAGCAACGTTGCGTAGCGTGCGAGCTCCAGACCATACAATAAATTCATACTAAACTTTAACGCACTCATGTTTTTCATTCATACTTATTAGTTAATTTATTGTTAACAAATTTTCATATTTCATAATTGAAAAATAAAACAATAATTAAAAAATACTAGCATTCTTGCCATGAGACATTAGAATGTTATGGTTTTATGACTAAACATTTTTAATTAATTTATTTATTTACACTGACTGCAAAAACTTAAACGTGGTTAAGGTTATATTGTGCAAATGAAAATGTAAACAACCGAAATATAGCGTTGCCAAATCACGGACAGGTTACTAACAACTGATTTACAAGAGTCAAATTAATTTTTGTATTTAACTATTTTTTTTCTTAATTTAAAAAATTTCAAGGATTAATTCCTTATATACTATTTATTTTTTAATTTTAGAAATTTCGATGGGTTTTTTCTTTTAATTTATCGAATATTGACTACTACAGCTGTTGTGATTGAACTGGAGCGAAAGGACCGCTTTAATAAAACAGATTTTAAAAACAATTCTAGATTATTTATAATTTATCAGTACACGGCGTAATTACGATTTAAAGAAGCTTATATAATAATTTGAAATTTTATTTTATTTTAAATTTTCCACAAAAAAATCGTAAGCTTCAATTGAAGATAATGACTATTAGTGGGCAGAAGAAAATACGAAGATACGTTATATTTATTAAATACAGTAGTACATACTCTTTAAAGTAAACTTAACTTTCAGAAAGTCACCTCAATTTAAATATCAACTTGAACCAAAATAAAAAAAAAATAAACAATGATAATAATAAAGCTGTAGCTGACGTTATTGCATGAGATATAAAGGGATTTTAACTATTATTGTATTTTACTATTTTTTTTTTAATTTTTAAAAGTTCAAGGATTAATTCTTTATATACTATTTAGTTTTTAATTTTAGGAATTTTAATGAGTTTTTAATATTAATTTATCGAATATTGACTATGACAGTTGTTGTGACTCAACTGGAGCGAAAGGACTTCCTTAAAAGGAATTTTGTTGAAAGAAATAGCTTCTTATTGACTTCCTTAACTTTTTTTTTTTTTTAAATATCCTTTATCAAAAAGTTGATAAAGGAAAATCTAAATTAATCCACCTAGAAGTGTTAATTAATGATTTTTATGAGTAAATAAAATGAATTGAATGATTAATCACTAGTTAATATTTATCTTAGAATAAATTGTTTACTCAATTTGAATGCCAAGGATTATAAATCTGAATGTAGTTGGTGGTCTATTGTTGACAGGATTTAGTTTAGCTCTTGTATGGTGTTTGTCTACAACTGCTACCTATTCTGTCTCCTGTCCTTTGATGCATGAATCTGCATGAGTGTGCTTGTATGCCAGTGTGTGCAAGTATATGGAGGGAGGTATAATGAAGAATCTAAATATCACCACATGTGGTATTTTACACACACCCTATGGAATAATCCGAGGCATTCAACCCTTGCGACATGATCTAAAATTTAGTTTGAGATTATGCATTCTATTAAAATGGTAACGTACTTTTTACGTTTTTTTGGATACTTCAGTTTAACTACAGGAATTTATTAAATTCATATAAATATTTATTTAAGTTAAAAAGCTGCCAAGCGCTTCTAGGAATTTACGTTATTTGTTGCGCATTCACGGGAGCTGTTTTAGTATGAAATTTGAATTCTTGTCATTTTAATTCGGTTTTTTTGCAGACTTATTGACTTTTAGAAGAATTTTAATTTTTTAAGATATTAAAATCTATTAAAACTCTATTTTAAAAGGTCATTCTAGTTCCGGCGTCCGAAAAAAGCCAATTTATATCATTTTTTTACGCAGAAACTATTTCAGATATTTATATAAACTTTATTCAGCTCAAAAAAAAATAATAGTTTAGAAAACTAAAAAACACGCTTTTTATAAAAAACCTAACTCAAAATAGCAAATAAATTTTGATAAATTTAAATTAAAGATAGTGTTAAAAATTTTGATAAATATAAATTAACTATAGTGTAAATAAGAATGAAATATATTTTAAAAAAAGCTTGGGGTGCATAGTGTCAATAGTTATAAATATTGACAGATATGAAAAGGATTATCATTTCGATAATATCTTAAAAAGCACCCCACACTTTTTGCACGAAAGATCTTGAGACAGTACAAGAACTTGGCACATGAGAACGAGTGTATCTATATACTTATATTACAGACACTTTTACAAATAATCAATTTTATTGTGAAAAAAATGAAATTATGAGGCGTGCACTTTTGGATTTTCCAAACTTTATTATTTCTTTACGCTAAAATTATTCCAGATATTTATATAAATTTTATTCAGCTCAAAAAAAAATGTTTGAAAATAATTTTATTCTAATTAAAAATATTTGTCTTTAATTAATTTTTTTTTTTTAGTATATATTTTATAGAAGATTATTTTTTTTCTCTGTATAGATTAGTTTTAAATTTTAATTTTGAATTAATTCCGTATTAAAATTTCACTTATTCTTTTAACAAAATAAATACCATTCGAAACAATAAAAAATTCTATCTAAATGCTCACTTAATTTTAATATTATGAGTTTGAAATTTAATGTGACCAATGTTAATATTAACTAAGTAAAATAATAAATTTTATCCGCAGCATTAAAAACCAAACTATTTTATTATTGACTCAGTACTTTTTACTGTTTGAAACTTTTTAACAAGTCACCCGATATTAAACGCTACAAAACACTTTGTTCATTATTAAATTATGAATTTCAGCTTTTATATGAAGATAAAAAAAGTAATTCATCCAAAAGTCGAGAAATAAAATCTACAACTCTCTATTTAAATTATTTTTTATTTAAATTAAATAAAAGTACATATTAATATTGCTTAAATAAATTTTTTTCATGCAGTTTTAACACTCAATAATTTTACACCGAACTTCTTACTATATATAATAATAATGATAATAATAATTCAAGTTAAATAATGTAATAAACCATAATGAGATATAAAAAAAAGGATATCGTCATTTCATCCAATTTAGGTGATTACATCTTGTTAGCGAGACACTTGAGGTTTCTTTTGATACTCGAGACGTCTCGAGGGAGCTTATACGTATGAGAAAAAAATTTATATAATGTATAATATTTATAAAAAAATTATAAAAGTTTAATTATTGCATTAATTAAAATAATAAAACTTTTCGAGCTGTTAATTTCTCGAGTGCAGAGTTTTTTTATGGGCAAGGGTCTGGGTGCTCTCTATAAAATAAAGTGATGAGGTCATTTGGGAAGAATAGATAAGTTTGACGTGAAAGTTTTCTCTCAACGACCTTTGGACACTGACATTGGTGTAAAAATAGCCCAGCGAAAGGATAGTGTTATGATTAGGCTAAAAATATAACCCGAGAGTGGATTGAGAGTCGACGACTTCTTTGTTTATGTGAGGAATATATAATAGTTCTGAAGAGGAGCTGAGATTTGGGGGATACGAATTGGACAAGACTTTATAAAATCGATAACAAATTCGGATATTTCCTCCAACCAACTTAAAAATGTTTATAACATTCAGATGTGTAAGAAAAGTGAATAAACAAAAATTTTTTTTGTATTAGCCGTTTTGGCTCTAAGACAAAAATATTCTGAAGCTAAAAGGGTGTATCATTTTTTTTTAATCATACCCGGGAAAAAATTATATACAATTATATGTAATTATATAAAATTATATATAACTGTATAAAATTTTATATAATTTAAATTATATATAGGAGACTTTCTATAGATATAGTCACTCATCACGATATCTCTGGAACTATAAGACCTAGAGACTTGAAATTTGGCAGGAATATTCCTTTCGTCGAGTAGAGATCAGCTAAGAACGGATTTTACGAAATTCCACCCGCAAGGGGGGTTGCGGGGACGTTAACAATGAAAAATTCCTGTTTTCAAACTATAGCTCCTATCGACTTCAAATTTGGTAGGAATCTTCTGTAAGAGATGTAGAAATAATCTATCAATTAATTTTACGATATCTCACCCCACAGAGGGTTGCGGGGGTAGGTATTAACAATCAAAATTTTTAATTTCCAAGCTATAGCTCCTATAGACTCCAAATTTAATTGAAGTCGTCTACATGTGATACAAAAATGATCTAAGAATGGATTTTACACCGAATTACCTCCAATAAAGATCGCGGGGGTGGGTGTTAACAATAAAAAATCTTAATTTTTAAAATATAGCTTCAAAAAGCTGCAAATTTGGTAAGGATCTTTTATTTGTCATGTAGAGATTATCTCAATACGGATTTCAATAAATTCTACTTCCTATTCGATGGAATGTGGAACCTGTGCAAGTCAAAATAATACACCAATTGAATTTCAAGTTTAGATCTAAAACTACAATTCTATAAAGTGCCCAGCGGAGCGGGCGGGCAACAGCTAGTTTTGTAAAATTTGATATAATTATGTACATTTGTATATAATCATGCATGGAAAAAAATTTCTGGAAAAATTTACGATACATCTATTGTAAAGCTGGACTATACTTTTATTACTATAAATTTTCAAATATTTAGAAGAAAATTTACTATTTATTCATGAAATTTTACAACTAACTATTGTAAAAAGTAAGAGATTAAAATTTCCAGTGCTGCCTCTGTACCTTTCCAATGGAACTATAACAAATTTTACAATAGTTGAATTGGAATGTTTCTCAATTAGTGTGAGTGATGGCCGTGCACAGCGCTAGACTCCGAGTTTGTGTAAATGTTAAAGGACATTAGTACTAGTTTACCTCGGATAGCGTAGAGAGAGAGAGTCTCAGGCTGCCAACAAAAAGTTCTGGGTTCGATTCCCGGACAGGACAAAATTTCCGTTTTCTTTTTTTGGTTACTGTATAGGTAGCAATTAGTCCAACCTCCTATCTCTCTCCCTCCCTAAAACTTCTTTTAAAAAAATCGGGTGTCAATTTTTACAATAGTTGAATTGTAAAGTTTACAAACACATATTGTATAATTTGCTCTATATTATTGGACTTTTTAAGTTTCTTGCTAGCCTTGTTTGTTGGATAAAATTTATAATAGTAGATCGTAAAAATTACTAAATGAGGAGTATAGTCCACCGTTACTATTTAATTTAATAAACATTACGATAGTGAAATAGTAAAAATTCCTTCAATTTATTTTTCCGTGTATAAATAAAAAAAAATCATTTAGGGCGCGCAGTAGCCTATCGGATCCGGCCCTTGCTTACCAAAGTATTGGACCGGGTTCGAGTCCGGCGTATTCACCAATTAATATTTTCAACATTTAAGTGTATGATTCTGCTCGGCCCAAAAAATAAAACGAGTTCCAGTCTCAAAAAGTTTACCCCCTACCGTAGTCGCTCGTGACCTTAGTATTTTATGTGACTTTAAACAATTAAAAGAACAAAAAAAATCATTCAATTCAGTGTTTTCCGTGCAGAGATATAAATGATAAATTTAATAATTAAAACTGCAAAATTTATGCTTATAAATAAATTACATGAAAATAGGGAACATTTAAAGTTCGAAAGTAAACATGTAAATCCACTTGTATTTCCAGCTTTACAAACACTAGTCCCTGAAACTCTAGTTAAACTAGCAGCTGTCGTGTTGTTTGGATTATTAATAATAACTCATCCAAACGACCAATCCAACTAATTTTTCTTTCTCCAGTCACATATTTATTTTCATTTAAATATTTAATTAAATATTAAACACACTTCTCCCCATCTCCGGAAAGAGATTTCACACCCAATTATATTTCACAGTTTCCATCTAGTAGCGTGAATAATTATGTTTTCGCTCCGTGTTAATCAACACCGTCAGAATTATCAATTATACTAAATCGCAAGCTTATAAATTTAGACAATTCAACACTTCTGTTTATCTTTGTTATTTTTTTATTTTTTTTTTGATTAAATAGAAAAAATTTTAAGACGAAGGATTTGTCAACAATATTTACCTTCAAAACAAACACTCTCATGCAAATTAAATGGATATTGCAATGCTTAGCTTCCTTGAATATATTACTTTGTTTATTATTCGTATCAACAGAAATAACAAACTCTCACTGAGGTATTGTTTGTCGTCAACACTAGATTATAGAAAAATATCACAACGTTTTATGATGAAAAATTGAAGAATCTTGTGCTCAGATTTAAAATATTGTTTTTCATCCGCTAAATATTTCACAAGCTAAAGCTAAAGCTTTAGCTATCAAATTGAATATATTTTTACTCGGCAATTAAAATTCATTAAAGTTTGAGAATGGGTCTTCGGAATTTTCCATAAAACCGATGGCATGTTTTAATATTCTCGAAGTAGACAATAAAAAAAAAAAAAAATATCGAGGTTCCAAACAAAGTAGAAATACTGACGGGATGACGGGATAAAATATGGAATGGGAGATAAATAACAGGAAAGTTGGGTTGTTGGTTAGGGGGTGTATGAAAGTAAAAAAGCTGAAATAGTGGCTAGAGAGCACCGGGTTGCCTTAGGGGTACACGGGAGGTGGATTAAAAAGACAGGATACAAATGAGAAGAGCCTTAGGCTGTAGAGAATGAAACTCATCTGATGGCTACTTGTCTCTATCTATTTTTTTTCTATTATTGTTATTATTGTTATTAAAATTTCTAAAAAATTTTGTAATAATAATACTAATAATAGTTATTAAAAAGTCTTGATGTTATGATTTATATTATTAAGAGATTAAGAAAAATTTGAGTCCCGGATACCCGTATAAAAAAAATCGTCTTAAAATTGTCGTTTGTTTAAGATCTTAAAGGTGACACAAACCAAGACTATTTTAAGACATTTTTAAGACGCCAAAAAAAATTCTGAGAGCAGATTTTTGAAATTCAGTTCTCGAATTTGTTATGAAAACTAATTTTTAGACGATTTTACGACTTTTTAATTAACCGCTATATTTTTGAGTACGCTCTTTTTAAATTGAATTTGAAATTGTTGAAAATTTATTATCGGACAATTTTAAGACTTTTTTAAGACGCTCCGTTTTAATGTTCCGGGGTTCTGTCGCTGTTAGCTCATCTTAAAATAGTTTCGAAAAATTTTTTTAAAACTTTTTTAAGACTATTTTAAGATTTTTTTAAAACAATTTTGAGATTTTTTTAAGACGATTTTTAGATTATTTTAAGACTATTTTAAGACTCTCTATAATAATTTTCCGGAACTGTCGCTGTGATACCGTTTTATTTTCATAACAAATTCGAGAACCAAATTTCAAAAATCTGCTTTCAGAATTTTTTTTTGCATCTTAAGAAAGTTTTAAATAGTCTTGGTTTGTGTCACGTTTAAGATCTTAAACAAACAACAATTAAGTGTCATTGTAAAGGTCTCTATTTGAATTTGTGCTTTTTCAAGGTTTCATTTCATTCTCACCGATAGTCAATTTATTATGATAAATATTTAGGCTGCATTTGAAAATCCTCTATAGAGATAAAGAGATACATAATTAAGAAATGATCTGGTATATTGTGAACTATTTACATTTTTAAAGATATAAACTCATCATAATGGTACACTCATCGAAACCTTTCATTTGAGTACCCACATCAATTTTTCCTATATTTTATATATTTATATATATTATATATATGTCTATATGAAAAATATATCAAAAGTGCATGTGGGTACTTAAATAAAAGCTCTTGATGAATGTAACATCAGGATAAGCTTATATCTTAAAAAATGTCAATAATTAAGAACTGACATTGCTATATCTTGTCAACTAATGATATTTTTAAAGATCTAAGCTCAACCCGTCATTACACTCATCGAGACCTTTTATTTAAGTACCCACATCAATTTTTCCTATATTTGATATATTTATATATATATATATATTTATATATATATATATATATATATATATATATATATATATATATATATATATATATATATATATATATAGATATGTATATATGAAAAATATATCAAAAGTGCATGTGGGTACTTAAATAAAAGCTCTTGATGAGTGTAACATCGGGATGAGCTTATATCTTTAAAAACGTCAATTTTTAAGAAAATACAATGCAATTTAACAAAAGTCATTATTTAATAAAGCAAAATTTTAATTCTTCATTATTCAAAAGCTACGGCATTCACATAGTGACTGCAAGGTTGCTAGTTATTATTATTATTATAATTGTTTGTTTGCTTTGAGATTCACAAGCCAAATTCAAATGATAACTTCGACCTTTCGCTGATTTCTCGCTAACTAATTAGTTAATTATTAATGTCTAATCGCGGTACTTTGAGATTTAAGGTTACCAACTCGGTACATCAAGCAAAAATTTCATCTGATTACTATTGACGTAATGATTCGTCGCGGGGTACTACGGAACGCAAGTACGTTAATAATCCGTAGAGGATAATGTGGCGCGATGCCGTTGGAGTAATAGTACGGAGTAATAGTAGCGTCATGTACTATTTCAAAGGATATACTGAACATTAGAGATGCGTTATACCAAGTGTGTTACAACCGGGTAATGGCTCTGTGCATTTGTATCAGATGATGACGATGATAATGATGATGATGATTATCATGGTGCGGATAGCGAAACAGCCCTTGGTTCGGTTATGTTCAGTATTAATCAACGTCTGTGCTCATTTTTACGGGAATCTTGATACTAGAGGGTGATTTCGTTAACTAATGACAAATGATGGTCGAGAAATCCTTAATGATTAATTATTTTTATTCGTGAAATTTTTTTATGTTGTATACTGATAAAAAAAAATATCTTCATTTACACTAAATTAAATGATTTTTTTTTATAAGGTACCGGCGGGTAATAAGGCCGAGCTAAGGGAGATTTTGAAAAAAATCGAAAATATTGCAATGTATCATTAATTTTTAAATTAATACGTTAACCATAAAATATAATGGAGTAATGGTAATTTTCACCATAAACAAATACAAAATTAAATTTTTTTAAAAACCTTGCGAATAGGCCTTATTTTACTACGGTAGGGTAATAAGGCCTGCGGATTATACATACTGGAAATAGTTATACTATACTTGATTTTTTTAATTTTATATTGTCAGCAGATATTTCGGAGATTATTTTTGTATTTTTTTTTTTACTCAAGAGTTCACTTTGGAAAAAGTTGCTGTTACTATGTTACTAGTAAATGATAAAGCAGCGCCTTAGATTACATTTCATTCTGGCAATTTTTCTCATGAATTTTATACTGAAAAGAAAAAAAAATGATTAACATTTTTCACTGAGAAAAATTTGCGAAATTAATTTTCAATCGATTTAATCTTTCAAAAGTTAAAATGTACTGCGTGAAAAATTTTATTTATGTTATTATGAAAAAACTCCGGGATGTTAATTTTTCATTTTTAATTTAATAAACTATAAATAATTAAAGGTATTATTGGATAAATATTAACCAACCTTTTCGTAACTATATAAAGGCTAATTGTTTAAACGTTTAACAATTTGTAAACAGACAGCTTCTCTCCTTATAACAATAACCAATCTATAAGGTACCGGCGGGTAATAAGGCCTAGCTAAGAGAGATTTTGAAAAAAATCGAAAATATTGCATTTAAGTATTGCAATGTATCATTAATTTTTAAATTAATGCATTGGCCATTGAATATAATGGAGTAATGGTAATTTTCACCATAAACAAACACAAAATTAAATTTTTTCAAAAACCTTGTGAATAGGCCTTATTTTACTACCGTAGGGTAATAAGGCCTGCTGATTATACATACTGGAAATAGTTATTCTATACTTGATAAAATTGGTATGAGAGATCAATCATCATTTAAATTGAGCAACAATACTTTTTAAGATGTTGATAAAAATTATAACAATAATTTTAAATTATTAAATATAAAATTATAAAAAATGTTTACCATTTACTCAAATCGTTTTTTAGGAATTCTTCTGCGCTACTTTAGCATATTTAGGATGATGAAACATAGAAGACAAGGAACGTTGTATCGGGACTCTACAAACTTGTAGCGACATTTCTATGCTAGACGCTTCTACCAGAGAAGTCTTTAGCGGAAGCGGTTATTTTAAATAGCATTTCTATCACTTAGGCCTTATTACCTGCGGGTACCTCACCCACAATGAATAATTGTTGAATAAATTTCAATTAGATCAAGAATTGTTTAGGGATTACTGTCAATTTTAGAAGAAAATTTTTCTCCGTGCGGTAAATTATAAGTCTTATACTATTAAACATGACAGTGGATTATTATTCTGTCGACATTTTATTCTTTCTGACATTTAATTTTATTAAAAAAAGTATCAGAAAAATAACTTCTGTTACATTTTAAATGCACCAAGGATTCAAAAGATAAAATGTTGTAATTGCAAAAGTTTATAATTTAAAACAGTCAAAATATACAAACGGCAAACAGAGTAAACTTTAAATGCTATGTTTTTTATTAAAGTTTAAAATTTGTCGCTAAAATAGTTTGGCGGGGTGATGTCGAGAACACTCTGATAGCCTGCGTTGAGCTGTCGCGTCACTAGTGTCGGTCTGCTCAGGAAAACTAGCAGAGTAGAGTCTCAATTTCGTTTGCAATTTCATTTTGTTCGCAATTTTCTTCTTCAACGCGCTCAGCGGCCTTTGTTGCTGTTGTTATTATTTCCATTCTTATTCCAGTTTCTATCATTCCTATTTCTACTGTTATTATAATCATTACTGTTTTTCCAAGTGTTAAACTTTGAATAAGCTTCTTAGATAGCAGCTTTAATTGGGACTATGTATTTCCGTAGCTACGATTAGGAATATCATGAAATGCTAAAGCCTGCATGCATAAAAGCGATTTTGGCAAAATAACAAGGAACGGAATAACTGAAAAATATGTTGCAGTAAGAAATTTGTATACTTTTAGCAACAAATCCATTATTTCATCTAATAAAATTAATTAAGTTGTGAAAACTAAGCAGATTGTTACACTGAGAGAAAAATATGGTTCTCTGAACTAGGAAAAATCTAGTTAAATAGCATCACCACTATTTAATTGAAGTTCTCATACCTAAAATTATTTGTCATATTGAACCCCAATACATTATTTTTAATAAATATGTGCTTCATAGTCATCTTGAGTAACTTTAACTCAGAAAAAAAGAAAAAGAGTTTGGACAGCTCGGACCGGGAATCCAACTCGGATCTTTTGATTACGCGTCAAGCGCTCTTCCAGCTAAGCTATCTGAGACATCATCCGTAACAACCTTTCAGTCAGCTGATAATTTTTTGTTTTACACGATAGAAAAATATTTCTTAAAATATAGTTGATATAATTATTTATCAATAGATTGAATCCCTAAATTGGGCGCCAATTTTAAAGTTCTGATAATTTAGCGTCTTATTAGCCAAAAAAATTGGTCACAATTTTATTCAAAAGCTTGAAAAGTCTGCTATAAATTCTATCTGAGCTACCAAATCTATAAATTATTCTTAACACTGAACTATTGTTAAAAAAATAACAATTGAAGCCCTAAATCGAGTCGGGGGTAAAATGAGTCAAAAAGTACCCGTTACAGCATAGTTCGAGTAACTACCAAAGAAAAATTCATAAAGCTATATTTTTATATGTGACGTCATAATTTAGCTAATTATTTAGCTAAGAATTATTAAAAAAATTGTAATTTAATCACCAATTTATTATTTGTGACAGTTACTATTATTTTAGTTGAAAATATTAATTGATTATTTTTCAATAATTTTTATTTAAACCTTTCAAAGATTTTTTTCTAATTTATCTAATTTTTAAAAAATATTATATTAAAAAAGAAAAATAGTGTTTATTTATATTAAAGTTTAAAACTCTAAAAAACTTCTCTATTGTAAAGCAAGTAGCTCTTGTAGCTCAAAATCAAACTTCTAGTAAGAAAATTTAGTGACTGTCTTGAAAAAATCAACTTGTTATCATAACTAGATTGTTGTGTTGTTATAACACAAAAACTACTTGTTATAACCGTAATTTTGTTAACATAACATATATTAATTTCCCTGAGCTAACATATTCATTTGCTAGCACACATGTCTATTGTTGTCCCAACAAAACTTTATTTTGCCAGCAAAAACTAAAATTCTAACTACCGTCATAAGCAAACAGCTAAAATATCTAAAACCGTGAATTAATTAATTAAGTTGAACCAGATATTTATGCGCAAATAAATAAATACACATGTCATATTCTGGAAATTGTGCATGTTTCAGTGAAATTAATTCCACTGCTCGATTATGCAAGCATTTAAATATCCAATCTGTAAATCGGATGATCTAAATACTCAAACATTAACTTCACTCGCAATCCAACACATTAAGCCGTAGCACCTCGTCTGGGTATTTATATAGAAACCATTTAATTGGAAATCACTTCTGTGTACAAAAACTATGGTTCATAATAACCGGAATGCACGTAATATTTCGCTCCGATGATGGCATTGGGCGTTGGTTCGTTCAAGACTACATTGTTAACATAGTAATGAGGGTTTTTTTTTGTTAGTAGATTCTGTTAGAGTGCAAGAAGTTTAAGAAGGTTCGACCGTGACTAATTTTAAATAAATTATTCAAGTTTAATCTTTGAAATTTGGTCTGCATGTAAATGAGTACTTTATTGATTGTTAAAATTTGAAAATGATCCACCATTTAGTTTCTTAGAAAAAAACGTTTTAAGAATGACTATTTTAAAAGTCTTATTAACGGACTCTTATGGCTGACATGCTTTTTTTATTTTTTTCTATATTAAGGTAGTACCCTCGCCAGAGTAGTTTTCTTAGGATTTTTTAAAAATTTTGACAGATAAATGTTCATATAATTCTGCATCGATTGGCGCAATTTGAAAATTTTTGACCATCTAGTTTCAGAGGTACTTAATTTCAAATTTTGAGTTTTGAACGCTCTTATACATTACGGTATACGGGATATCCAAAAGTTTACCTACAAACATTTTTATATCTCAGAAACTTTTCTTAGGATCTTTTTAAAAAACTAGAGTAACGTTAACTAACAACTAAAAAATTTTTTAAAAATAATTTCATTGATAATTACCACACAGTTTCACAAATATTTATTAATAAGTAATGAAAAATTTACCAGACTTTAGCCGAGGAAGGGATACGTTAATAAAGCTATGACAACAACGCAAGTTTTGTGAGCCGCGAAAAAAGTATGAAACGCGCATGCACTGAAAAATTTGAAAAGTTTAATGTACGTTAGGTGTAATATTGTAGTTAATCAATTGGAATTCAAAATTCTAATTTTAAAAGGTTCTTCACGGAAATTACAATTTGGCACACCCTATTGTATATATACCGACTATGAAGGCACAACAACTTGCTGTTGCCAAATTTTTTTATTTAACCGTACGAGTCAAAAATAGCGAAGTCATTTTATTACTTTGTTTTATTAAATTAATAAAAACTAGCAACCTTGTGAACTACCGTAACTTGTGAACTATAAATAAATAGAATTTTACTTGATTAAGTAATGACTATTGTTAAACTGCACTGTACTTTCTTAAATAGTAACATTTTTAAAGATATAAGCTCATCCTGATGTTACAATTATCAAGAGCTTTCATTTGAGTACCCACATGCATTTTGATGTATTTTTGATATATACATATATATAATATATATAAATATATGAAAAATTGATGTGGGTACTCAAATGAAAGGTCTCGATAAGTGTAACGTCGGAGTGAGCTTATATCTTTAAAAATATCATTGGTTGACAAGATAGCAATGTCTTAATTATTGCCAGCAGTTCTTAATTATTCACATTTTTTAAGATATAAGCTCATCCCGATGTTACAATCATCAAGAGCTTTCATTTGAGTACCCACATGCATTTTGATATATTTTTCATATATAAATATATATAATATATATATAAATATATGAAAAATTGATGCGGGTACTCAAATGAAAAGCCTCGATGAGTGTAACATCAGGATGAGATTATATCTCTAAAAATGTCAATAGTTCACAAGATACAAGGTCATTTCTTAATTTCGTATCTAGAAATAGAGAATTTTCAAATGCAACCTGATTACTTATCATATGAATTGAATATCGGTGAAAATAATATGAAACCTTAAGAAGGCATAAATTCAAGTCAAGATCTTTGCAATCACACTGAATTTAAATAAAAAAGCCGATTTTATTACATAACTATCTTGGGAAAAAAATTTTTCTTATTTTCTTAATAACTTAGATAATCGATTATTATGCTTTTTATATTATAAATAATATAAATTAAAATAATTAATTTAATAAGTTTTACAAAAATTGAAAATAAAGAAAAATTCAAACTTTTATTTCAAAGATAACCAAAAACTCTGAATTAGAAAAATGAGAGTCTCTGAATATCAAGCTTATGCTTCTGCTAATAATTCATCAAAATGAAACAACTCGGTAACTGAATAACATTCTGTACCAAAAAGATATATATACATATATATTCACGCATCAGAAACAAGCAAAACTAATGTACTAGCTACCGTGTAGAGTGGATTATATACATAAGTTTAATGCATTTCCTGAATACAGTATTCCGTAAAATCTCGCAATGAGAACTAAAGTAATTCTCGAGTAAATTTTCAAACCGGTAAAACGACATGGACGATAAATCACCCGGCGTGAGCACCGCCAAAACCAACAAGATATTCCTCCTATCTACTTTTATTCCTGCCCTCTTCCGATATTTCACTTTTAATTCAATCCTTCAACAAATTCAATTCCCTCCTCTTTGATATAAAATTTAACCTGGATGCTTGTTGGTATCATCAAACTATTTTTGACAAATATGAATTCCCAGTCATAAGAAGTAATGTCACAAGGGGACGTATGAATATCCATGGAACATTAACGCACCAGTTAAGTGGGTGTTAGAGCCCAAGAACAGGCATAAGAAATTGCCCTTGCCCTCTCACTTCTTGCTCCTTACTCTTGTTCTTGTTCTTGTTGTCGTCTGGTTTCGCTCCGACTAGTTCAGAAACTACAAGCTAGCACACCTCCAAGACCAAGACCTACACATACATCTACATCTAAATCTGAATCCGCATCTATTATACAGCTATAACTGTGTACGTCCATTTATCTGCAAGCATGCTATACCAGCAGCTGTCTATGTACATCCGAATGTACACATAAACATCGAGAAGTCAGCAGTAAGTAAAGCATGGAAAGGATCCTCAATATTATATGTATTGGGGTAGTACAGCAAGAGTAGTGTGTAGAGCCTCCATTCTGCTCATGGCTTGGTGCCAAGTGCCATGCCATGATGCCGTGCCATTGTTCGCCCTCTTTGCTCTTTACTCTATACCATATCAAGTTAAGACCAAGTACTAGAACAAGCCCCAGACTTTAAGACCAAGACTAAGACTCCGGCCAAACATCCCTATAAACACGGGCTTTAATCATTGATCATTTGTCATTTTATATTGCCTTTTTTTACTTTAACTAATGAGCAAATTTATTTTTATGTTGCAGGTGAGTTTTCGATCATTTTTCATCTACGTCAGCGGCATGGCCGAAGAAGCGTCAATTAATTGGATAAACGATTGAATATTTGACACGACACAATACACGCAACAATCAGCGGCAATAGAGCATCAATAGATCCTCAAAGACTGTACACCTGTACAAAGAACGTTTGATTAACTGTCTACTCTCTTTACTCACAATTACCATGACCCAATGATAACGCTATCTCATCCCCCAATATCAATCATACATTTGTGCAGTTAACATTACCAAGGCTGAAGACGCTCGACGAGTTAAGGGACCAGGAAAACAGTCAAAGGACAAAGAGGAACCAATCGAACATAAACAATATTATCAGATTAACATAATTATCTTTTATGGGGAGCTTCGACTCGAAAACTCCCACCGATATTTATCTCCAAAAAATCAAAACATAAGAGATGTCTCTGTATGAGATCAGGTTTGTTGACTAGTCTTCTAGAAATTGGTGCACTTGAGTCCCCAGGCTGAGTCGGTGCGCGGAGTCGGTTCAGGATTGGGCGCCACGGATCGACTCTGTGATAACTGAGCGGTGACATTTGTCGCGGTTAGGGTAAGTGATATAAATTAGAGTCTCGGTAACTCGGTATTCTCGGTTTCGCGATATTAATGTCGGGAAGAAAATAAAGTAATTGGGAAAAAATAAAGAAAAGTAACGGGGGTGGGTGTCCGAATCATCAGTCTCAATGGGTAATAAACTGAAACGCTAACGAGAATACTCAATAATCCTCGTAATTTTTTAAGATGAGAGAGTCGTTATTTACTATAATGACAGCTACTAATTACTTAAATTATAAATTGTGACTTTTACACTTTCTACATGAAGTTCTGTACTATTTATATTTTTGCCACCCCGATGTCGGCTTTACTGTTTGAAACTATAAAAATTAACTAAAATCCCAGTGAATTTTACAGTTTACTTCTTTCTGTGCAAAAAGTTTAGTTTAAAAAATAAATAATCTGATTATTTTTTGATCTTCCAAAAATTTAAAGTTTTTCCTTTGATCTCCTGGAAAAAGTTTTACAATTACTTACAGGATAAGAAAAATTTTCCTTATACATTTATCAGTGCTAAGTAAATGTATAAAAAAAGATATTTGATTTTCTTGAAGAAATATTTTTTTGTGAATGATTTCTTAGTAAGTTTTTAGTCTGATTCTGTAGTCGGGACACTTTTTCCAACAGTTGACCGCATTTGTACCCATCGAAGCATTAAGAAACCAACGTAAAGCCAAGCTTTTCGCATCAAGGTTTTAAGAATAAAAAAAAAAAAAAAAGAAAAAAAAATAAATATTGAGAAAAATCCACTCTGAGTACTCTTAAATATACTCTTCAACATACCCACGTATTTTTGTTAAGAAAATCAATACTGAAATATTTACTTATGAGGGTTTAATAATTTACCAGACTTATCAATTTCAAGTTAATAGACGGTTTTACGACTGGCTGATTTTATTAAATAATCATGAAAGCTCGAGTAAATTGGATTATACTTTATAGGTTTCCAACATAACATATTACGTGGTTATTTTCATTATTATCAATAACATTCCACTTCCCCTTGATATAATATTACAGCCAAAAGGTTAATGGAGTTATTCCATACTTGCTCTTATTAATTTTATCCATAAGTATAAGTTTAAGTAAAATAGGAGAGAGCTTTTACCGCAGTGCCGAATATAGTGACCCCGAGTAGGACAACTGGGTTACCGCATTCGTCCACTGACGTCACAATTACGTTAACCCAGTTCACGTAACATCGCTAGGGTAGAATATGAAGTGAAGAGTATCCTAGATTGAGAGTGACTGTCATACAGATTTTATTAAGCCGCCTTTATTGCCTCATTTTTAAAGATTTCTTCGGCTAATTTGATGATGATTTTATTTTTCCGCCAATTTTCAAATTCGCGATATTAGAAATATTTATTTTTAATTTATTTTTTTTTCGGCTTCAATATCGCGATACTGAGGATGCCAAATCACGGACAGGTTACTAACAGCTGATTTACAAAAGTCAAATTAATTTTTGTATTTAACTATATTTTTTTTTTAATTTTCAAAATTTCAACGATTAAGGTAGAACCCTCGCGACTTCCATAGTCAAAAGTCTATGTTAGAGTGTACGGTACATATACTTGAGAGTCATTATTGACAAGCCTAAAACTTTTTGCTGTTTATGTACTTATTTTAGCCAATCACCAACGAGAAACTGATCGTTTGAAAAGTCTGGCAACACTGCATGAGCGTTAAGATATTTTATAGTGGTTACACTCTAGTATTTTGGACCAGCTGTAGACTAATCTTTGTTGTGATACATGCGTTTATTTATTTATTTACATACATTTATTCGGAAATATAATTACAATGTCTGAAAAAAAAAATTATTGACAGTATTGTTTTATATTTCAGAAAAATCAGTAATTATATTTTTTGTGTTGATGTATTAACTGATTTTAGATTTCACTATTTTTTATTATTTCATCTAACTACTATTTTTATAACTTATCAAAGATTAATATATATTATTATATTAAAATTGTTAACTTTTTTGAATTTTTAATAAATATAGAAAAATACTTATTTTCATAAAATAATCATTGTTATTTTTTTTTTAAATAAATAAAATTAACAACTATAATATTACACCTAACGTACATTAAACTTTTCAAATTTTTCAGTGCTTGTGCGTCTCATACTTTTTTCGCGGCTCATAAAACTTGCGTTGTTGCCATAGCTTTATTAACGTATCCCTTCCTCGGCTAAAGTCTGGTAAATTTTTCATTACTTATTAATAAATATTTGTGAAATTGTGTGATAATTATAAATGAAATTATTTTTAAAAAATTGTTTAGTAGTTAGTTAACGTTACTCTAGTTTTTTAAAAAGATCCTAAGAAAAGTTTCTGAGGTATAAAAATGTTTGTAGGTAAATTTTTGGATATCCCGTATACCGTAATATATAAGAGCGTTCAAAACTCAAACTTTGAAATTAAATAGCTCTGAAACTAGATGGTCAAAAATTTTCAAATTGCGCCAATCGATGCAGAATTATATGAACATTAATCTGCCAAAATTTTTTAAAAATCCAAAGAAAATGACTCTGGCGAGGGTACTACTTTAATGCCTTTTTTTGGTACATTTTTTAAGTTTTTTCTTCTACTAACAAAAGTTATTTTTTCACACATCTTTCACAACTTTCCAATTTCCGTCAATCAACAATAGCCCCCTAAAAAAAATAAATAACTCAAGAATATAGATTAAAATGATCATTTAATTCTTCAAATAAATATACTTCATTTATATATATATGTATAGATTTGTCACGAGACCATATTTCATACTCATTATTGTTACAAAAATAGTAACGAATATTTGTGGGGCTGATGGTAAACCAGCGGGTGGTATAAAATGAAAAGGGAATGAATTTTATCCGGGGGAGGTTTTTCGAATTGTATAAATCAAAGCTCGGTGACAACCCAGCCCATCAGGAAGCACCGCATATATGCGAGTCAAATAATTTAAGGTATGACAGAACGTTTTGTTTGGAATGACACTTGAGATATTGACGGTATACATTATCATTATCATTATCATTATTATTATTATCATTGTTTATTATTTATGGGATATACTACACGATATAGCTTTGTTTTATATTTATTTTTGTTTTTATGACAGTTTAACGAGCGTTTAAATAACCTTCATGAGAATTTAATAGAGAAACTTTTTTTTTTTTTTATTTTGTTCTCCTGGCGCCAGAAAACACAAAAGTTATAGAGTTTATTGAAGAAATAAAAATGAAAATAAGCAAGAGACAATAAGTAAGTGGAAAAATAGTTGTTATAGTTTTAATAACTGAAGAATATAAATGTTCTGAATAGAATACGTAGGTTGATAGATCGTATCAGGAAAATTAATAATAAAAAAAAAAAAAAAATAAAAAAATAAAAAATAAAAAAAGCCATTTGGCAGCCGAAAAAGAAAGGGAACGCGTTACTTTACATAGTACCTCAAGGGTGATGCAGAAATCTGTGTCATGACAGATTCACCGACATACAAATATAATTAAATGTGAATCTATATAAATAAAAATAAAATGCCGCATGTATGTCCACGCATCACTTGAGAACGGCTAGACCGATTGAGCTAAATTTTTTTTGTTGTTTTTAGAATTTTCAGGAGACGGTTTGTATGTAAAAAAATTTTTAAAAAATCCTCCCTCAAAGGGGATTGCGGGGGCGTTCACAACGAATAATTCCCGTTTGTAAACTATAGCTCCTATAGCTTCCAAATTTGGTAGAAATCTTCCGTAAGAGATATATAAATAATCTATGAACGAATTTTACGATAGCTCGCTCCACAGGGAGGTTGCGGGGGTGGATATTAACAATGAAAATTTTTAACTTTCAAATTGTAGATCCTAAAGACGGCAAATTTAGGTGGAGTCTTCTATATGTGATGCGGAAATGATCTAAGAGCAGATTTTACAACAATCCACCCCCAATAAGGATTGCAGGGGTGGGTGTTAGAATATTAAATTTCCATTTCCACACTGTTACTTCTAATACAGACTTGAAATTTGGTAGGAATCTTTTATTTGACGATGAATAATGCAAAATTTATAACTTATGATTTTATTAATTTTAGTTATTGCTCCAGATTAATTATTATTGTATTGAACTTATTGTTCGAACTTAAAAATTTATTGATCATTATAACAAAATAAAAAATTATAACAAAAACTTTAGTCATTTTGATTGAGGCTCAGCGAAGCAGACCGGGTCGCTAGTTATAAATATAATACGTATCGCAAAGATAGTCTACATATTATGTAATTTTTTTGAATCGAAAATATTGACACAACTGAAAAGAAATAGTATAGAAAAGAGAAAATTCATTTAGATTTCACAGAAAAAAAAAAGCATTGAGACATATTGAACAAATTGATCGAAAAAACGACTGCAAAAGTTAAATTTCATTAAAAACCTACAGACGAATAAGTTATATTCAGTTTAGAAGAATAAAATGGCAGGAAAAATGAAGCTCGTTTAATGGGCTTTGAAATGCAATTTACAAAAATTAGATAAGTTATTTCGTTCAAAAGTTATCCGCGAAAAAATCCGCCAAAATACGAATTTTTATGGTTTAGAAAATTTTGAAACCCTGTAATTTCTAAACTACTGATCGATTAAGCTCATCTTTGAACTTGGCCATGGTATTCGTCTAAAGATTGAGGATGTTGAGTTTGAAAAAGATCCATTATGAACTGAGTCAGAAAATAGCAAAATTTTTCAAAAGTTGAAAGGACAAATTCAATAGTTAGATTTCTATGAAATCTACTAAAAATTTATTTTTATTACAATCGACTATGACTGCTGAGAAAGAGGATTTTTAGTCTAAAGTTTTTGACTAGAAAAAAATTTTTTTTTATTATTATTATTGTTCACATAATAATTTATTGATATTGAAATTTTTTTATCTGTCCATAAAAATTTTCTAACAAACAGAAAAAAAAATTAATTTAAGGATATCAAGACAATGTAATATACAATAATGTAAGTAGAGAAAGCAATGATTTAAGATCGAGGTGAAGTGAGTCACGTTAGGGTGGCTCGGATAAATAAATTACTGAGTCAAGAAGTGAGATAATGTTATTTGATTCTTGTACATTCAACTCATACTGTCGATTTATACTTGATACTTTATTCATCGAGGGTAAAGATGAGAAATAAATAACAGCCTACCGTGTCATTACGTAAGCCGATGCACTTACACTAAGTAGAAAGTAGAATAGCAAAAGTTAACTCATCGCTCATCCCTCATTGCTTGTAAGGCAAAAAAATAAAAATCTACCCCTGCAATTCACTATTTTTGCAATCCAGAAATAAAACTGACACCAAGTTTATCTTTGGGCTTTAACGTTACTTTTGATCTCTCCGGACAAGGAGATTTCAAATCTTCAGGAGGATAATTTTATATTTCATGGCTCTAGTACTAGAGTTATCTAAAAGTTGATGAGTCCTTTGTTGTCAGGAATTTAATTTACCACTGGAACTCTACTATTCGTCCCATCTCTCAACGGTTTGAGCCGCTGCCCGCTTTTAAAGAGTATTAGAAGTTATGAAATATTTATTTATAAAATCACTGAATTTTCATTAAATTTTTTTTGTTAATAACTTATTTAAAAGTTATCGCAAAAAAACTATTATTTAAGGTACCGGCGGGTAATGAGGCCTAGCTAAGAGAGATTTTGAAAAAAATCGAAAATATTGCAATGCATCATTAATTTTTAAATTAATACACGAGCCATAAAATATAATGGAGTAATGGTAATTTTCACTATAAATAAACACAAAATTAAAGTTTTTCAAAAACCTTGCGAATAGGCCTTATTTTACTACGGTAGGGTAATAAGGCCCAAGGGTTATACATACTGGAAATAGTTATACTATACTTGATTTTTTTTAATTTTATATTATCTGCAGATATTTCGGAGATTTTTTTTGTATTTTTTTTTTTACTCGAGAGTTCACTTTGAAAAAAGTTGCTGTTACTATGTTACTAATAAATGGTAAAGCAGCGCCTTAGATTACATTTCATTCTGGCAATTTTTCTCATGAATTTTATACTGAAAAGAAAAAAAATGATTAACATTTTTCGCTGAGAAAAATTTGCGAAATTAATTTTCAATCGATTTAATCTTTCAAGAGTAAAAATGTACTGCGTGAAAAATTTTATTTATGTTATTATGAAAAAACTCCGAGATGTTAATTTTTCATTTTTAATTTAATAAACTATAAATAATTAAAGGTATTATTGGATAAATATTAACCAACCTTTTCGTAACTATATAAAGGCTAATTTTTTAAACGTTTAACAATTTGTAAACAAATAGCTTCTCTCCTTATAACAATAACCAATCTATAAGGTACCGGGAGGTAATAAGGCCTAGCTAAGGGAGATTTTGAAAAAAATCGAAAATATTGCATTTAATTATTGCAATGTATCATTAATTTTTAAATTAATACACGAGCCATAAAATATAATGGAGTAATGGTAATTTTCACCATAAACAAACACAAAATTAAATTTTTTCAAAAACCTTGCGAGTAGACCTTATTTTACTACGGTACGGTAATAAGGCCTGCGGGTTATACATACTGGAAATAGTTATACTATACTTGATAAAATTGGTATTAGAGATCAGTCATCACTTAAATTGAGCAACAATACTTTTTAAGATATTGATAAAAGTTAGAACAATGATTTTAAATTATTAAATATAAAATTATAAAAAATGTTTACCATTTACTCAAATCGTTTTTTAGGAATTCTTTTGCGCTACTTTAGCATATTTAGGATGATGAAATATAGACGACAAGGAACGTTGTATTGGGACTCAACAAACTTGCAGCGACATTTCTATGCTAGACACTTCTACTAGAGAAGTCTTTAGCGGAAGCGGTTATTTTAAATAGCATTCTTGTAGCATGTTCAATAAATAGTTGTAATGTATTTTTGAATGTAATATGAACGTTTTTGATTATTAATGATAAATATTGGTTATAACAACCATAGGCTATAATCACCATAATTCATCGGTCCCTTCAATGTCGTTATAAACGGTTTTCATTGTAGTTCTCTTAAAAATAATTTTCTTGAAGCAAGAATATTTTTCTTGAATGAAGATATTTTTTTTTATCATTATAAATATTATTTAGAGGAAACAAATATTCATTTCCATCAATAAGGCTTCGATTGTAATCAACACAATTTATGTAGAACAAAAAAATCATTTATTAAAGTGTATCAAATAATATTAATGGTTAAAAAATATTTTTTTTTCCCAAATAAATGACTAAAAATTTTGTTAATAAATTAGTTTAATATTCCGTTCTAAATCCTTCTATTCGTGCATCATTCAATTTTGACTTGTTTGCCATCATTCGATACACAAATGCACTAAAAAGTTATCATAAACGATGTTTCATAAACGAGCCATATTATTTTGACAACTAACAATTTACTGCAGAGAAATACGGACCGAGATTTTAATGATCCTTTTAAGAGAAAGCTCTAGCCTAGTCAGAATCAAAGTTTATGTTGAAGCACGTGAATTTAAGGGCTCCGAGGGACGTAAAGTTAGTAGACTCAAAGACTTACTTTAGCAGCGTCAACTATTACTTAAACCGGATTTTACAGTCGACTGGGCCGAGTGTCAAGCGTTCAATTTATATATTTTTCCCTATAAATTTATTTCGTTATTAAATATCATTTATTGCCGTTCTCTTTTAGTTTTTCTACTTGGATTGATATTTATTAATTCAATTTCAAGTACTTACCAATCAAAGTTTCGTACTAGTATAACGAGCTAAAAATAAAAATTTATCAATGACTCAATAATTCAATATTAGTCTTGAATACCATTTAAAATAATCTACATCGACTTCAATTTATTTCGGAGCCACATTGCCATGTAAGAGACATTATCTTCGACGCAATAGCTGTCTCTGCTTTGATGATTCCTACATTCTGTTTTCATGATCCAGAAATCTGAATCAAATCCTTCATCGGTTAACAATTTAAAAGGATTTTCTTTCAATACAAAATGGTCAACTAGAAATTTAGCATTTTTAATGTCGCGCACGTAGACATTATATTTCAGAAGATCATGCATTAATATTAACAGATGATCGTCGACGTAGTCACTTCTTTTGCTCCAAATGATTTAGCATTTTTTGTAAAAGTCTAAAGCGTCTTCACTTTCATAAATTGCATCAGGCGAAATTGGCAATTTTGTCGTGTCTATCAAAATAGGAAGTTTTACATAAAACGATTGTTTAAATACATAAGCCGCGCAGAACTCTTTTATGATAGTCTCATTTCCGAGCCTAAACCCATTGAAATCAATTATTACACTTGTCATTTTCTCTCTTCTAATATAAGCTGATTAATTTTAAAATTTTTAGTTTTTTCTAACAGACTGAATTTCATAAGTCCTTATGTTCAAGTTTTGAACAATCAGATCTGGTTGTTCTATCAAATCAGAAAAACTATTGACTCTAAAAGCCATTCCTGCAACTTTTCGATAATTTTTGAATGACCACCTTTTTCGAAGGCGAAATGACCGTCACACAGTTTTGGATCAATGTCCGTCATTTCATGAATGTCAGACATTTTTTTGTCATAAACTCGGCCAATCAGATCTAGCTAAATGAACTACACTTCTCACAAAAATTAAGGGAGCAAGAAAAAAATCCAAATTTTTGGGGGATTTTCAACAGGCTGTAACTTATACAAAAATGGTCGTACAGCAAAAAAAAAGCAAATTGTAGCTCTAAGTATCTAGTTTTTGGATCTGAATTTCGAGTAATTTTAAGAAAGCCATCGAAAAAAATTTCCGAAATTTTTTGGTATTTTTTTAATCTACAGACGAAGAAAAAATTTTTTGACTTAACCTTTACATGGACTGGATAGCTTAGTTATTCAGCTTTAATTTGGTTTTTACAAATCTCAACAAAAGCATTTCTCACTTAGATATCGGTGTTTGAATGGAAAAAGATCATTTTGTCTTTGATTACCAATATCTCAGCAACCAATGATCGCACAGAAATTTAAATATTGGTTTTAAAAACTTGAATAAATTCTCTACAAAGATTGGCTATTGATTTTTGAAAAAAAAATTTTTTTTTTCAATCATTACATGAATTTGAAAAAGCAACCAAAATTGGGCTTTTTGTGGTTTCTTGGAAAATCAAGCGCCCAATCAAAAATATTGCGGAAACCACTAATGTTAAGTGTGCGTTTTACTGTTCAATATACCCACAAAAACCCTACAAAGTTTCAATTTAATCCAGCCGACTGTTTTTTTTTCCCGCTTGATTAAATTTTTGAAAAAATTAAAGAAGCAAAAATTTCGCTCTGAAAAAATCATGATTTTTCTTAAAAATGAAAAAAAAATTTTTTCTTTCATTTTTCTCTTTATTTTGTATTAGTGACTTCGTAAATTTGAGAAAAAAGAAAAATAAAACAAAATAAAAAAAAAATTTCAAACTCAGATCCGAAAACTAGACACTCAGAGCTATCATTTGCTTTTTTTTCTGCTGTACGACCATTTTTGTATAAGTTACAGCCTGTTGAGAATCCCCCAAAAATTTGGATTTTTTTATTGCTCCTTTAATTTTTGTGAGAAGTGTAGATAACAATTTGTGACCATCGCGGAATTTTCGTCACAAATTTTGTCAGTCACCGTAACTTATATTCTTTTCCGCTCCACAGCATTATTTAATTTGTAAAAATGTGAATTGACATTTGAATTACAAAATAAATAAAATGTTTAATTGAAATATAGTTGCTGTTAAATTTTAAAATATTTTCAAATGAATTAAGTAACTTATTCTACAAAATTTCAGATGCATATTTAATGTGAAATTAAATGAAAATAAATAAATATATTCATGAAAAAATAAATTAAATTTTCATGGATAATAACATTGTTGAGTATTTGTTCATGTTTAAAAATCACTGGATTGTAATAACTTTGAAAGACGGCCTTGGGCTTTTTCAGGCTCAGATAAAGAGGGATTATAATTTACGAGGGTGTGCATTCTTTATTTGCCCATCGTTAAGTGTACGCGTTAAATCGAGTGTAAATTTAACGGTAAAACATGACACGTGTCTTGTGTTTATGATCTAGGTTTCATTTTTGTTGAAAATATTGTTTATAAGTAAGACTTTTGTTTGCAGAGTTAATTGAGTAAGAGCGATTGCGATAGTTATCCACTTAAGGTACATAGAGAGAAAATAACAGGAATTTTTGCTACTTCACTGTCGTAATTTTTATTAAATTAAATAGTAACGGTGGATTATACTTCTCATTTAGTAATTTTTACGATCTACTATTGTAAATTTTATCCAACAAACAAGGCTAGCAAGAAATTTAAAAAGTCCAATAATATAGAGCAAATTATACAACATGTGTTTGTAAACTTTACAATTCAACTATTGTAAAAATTGACACCCGATTTTTTTAAAAGAAGTTTTAGGGAGGGAGAGAGATAGGAGGTTGGACTAATTGCTACCTATACAGTAACCAAAAAAAGAAAACGGAAATTTTGTCCTGTCCGGGAATCGAACCCAGAACTTTTTGTTGGCAGCCTGAGACTCTCTCTCTACGCTATCCGAGGTAAACTAGTACTCACGTCCTTTAACATTTACACAAACTCGGAGTCTAGCGCTGTGCACGGCCATTACTCACACTAATTGAGAAACATTCCAATTCAACTATTGTAAAATTTGTTATAGTTCTATTGGAAAGGTGCAGAGGCAGCACTGGAAATTTTAATCTCTTACTTTTTACAATAGTTAGTTGTAAAATTCCATGAATAAATAGTAAATTTCCTTCTAAAATATTAAAAAATTTATAGTAATAAAAGTATAGTCCGGTTTTACAATAGTTGTATCGTAAATTTTCCCAGAAATTTTTTTCCGTGTACTGTACACTACAAGAATAAATAACAAAATAATTTTAATCAGTTAATTACAAGAAATTAATTTTATTTACAATTCAATTTCACAGCTCGTTTAAAATTTCCCGCGAGTAGTTTTTTCATACGAATTGAACGCCCTCTTTCGTTCCGAAAAGTGAATCATAAAAAAGAACCAATTGAAGACTGAATTACCTTTGGTCAGCCAGCGAACACAATTGAGTATAGTATCAGCTGTCCTCAAGCAGTATTTACAAATTAATTTTTATAAATAGCTGCTCAAAGGACCGAAAATTTCTCCAACTGCCAGCCGAAAAAAATTAATTACAATTAAACAAACCAATTTCACGCTGCAATTTTGAATACGCAACTTCCCATAAGGCAGATGAAGAGATTAAAAAATAAATAGAGTTGATAAATTTATTTTTTCAAAAGTTATCGTGTTTGTCCCTCCAGAAAAATTCAAAAAATTCACACTAACTATTAAAACGACTTTTCTATGTAAAAATAGCCATTAATCATTTTAAAAAAAATTTTTAATAAGTTCGGCAATCATTTTTCTTTCTTCTAGTGTTCTTTTGGTATAATTTATATGTATGTTATAACTATCAGACACAACTTAATGTGACAAAACGTCAGGATCTTGATTTCCAAGTTTTCTATTATATCTGCGCTCAAGCTCAATCCATTCAATAGTAACAACAATCTTAATAACTCTCAAAAAAGTCAATTGATTCTATTTCTATAAACTTACAACCGGGAAGTAAAAAATTAAAAAAAAACAGAGCACTAAGTGAATAAAAGAAAGTTTTATCTGCTTTCATTTCTAATAACAAAAACTCAAGCTTACAAAATATTTAATTAATTTCTTTTGCTTATTTATAGTAAGTAGCATTTCGACAAGTCTTTATCACTCCAACAAAACTAAAATTGTCAAATAAAATTTAGTCTAAAAAAATTTTATGAATTAATCATCTTATATTAGAAGAGAGAAAATGAAAGTCGCAATAATCGACTTCACTGGGTTTAGGCTCGAAGGTGAGACTATCATAAAAGAGTTTTGCGTAGCTTATGCTACCGCTCGATCGGTACTAGTAGAATTTCCGATGTTAATAGACACATCGCATTTTTTAATTTCTTCAGAGAACATTTTTCACAATAGAGACTTCAGAAAATTTTACCGTAAATGCAGAATTATGTGGGCTAAGAGAAGTAAATACACTGACGACAATCTGTTAATAAAATTGCATGATCTTCTTAAGTATGACATCTACGTGCGCGATAAAAAACACGCTAAATTTCTAGTTGAATATTTCAAGTTGGATGAAAATCCATTTAAATTGTTAACCGATCTAGGTTATGATCCAAAATTTCGGATCATGAAAACGGAATGCAGGAATCATCAAAGCACGAGAAGTTATTGCGCTAACAACAATGTTCAAAAAATGGCGGCGTGGATTAGTAAGAAGTTAGATGAGTCAGAAGCTTAGACAATTATTTTTATGAGTGTCATTTTTGATATTATCGATTAAACTGATGAAAGAATTTAGTACGGAGTAATAAACTGATTAAGTAACAAAATTTTTAGTCATTTGTTTGAAAGAAAAAAATATTTTTTTTTCAAAAATTTTAGATTTTTTTTCTCAAATTTACGAAGTCACTAATACAAAATAAAGAGAAAAATGAAAGAAAAAATTTTTTTTTCATTTTTAAGAAAAATCATGATTTTTTCAGAGCGAAATTTTTGCTTCTTTAATTTTTTCAAAAATTTAATCAAGCGGGAAAAAAAAACAGTCGGCTGGATTAAATTGAAACTTTGTAGGGTTTTTGTGGGTATATTGAACAGTAAAACGCACACTTAACATTAGTGGTTTCCGCAATATTTTTGATTGGGCGCTTGATTTTCCAAGAAACCACAAAAAGCCCAATTTTGGTTGCTTTTTCAAATTCATGTAATGATTGAAAAAAAAAATTTTTTTTTCAAAAATCAATAGCCAATCTTTGTAGAGAATTTATTCAAGTTTTTAAAACCAATATTTAAATTTCTGTGCGATCATTGGTTGCTGAGATATTGGTAATCAAAGACAAAATGATCTTTTTCCATTCAAACACCGATATCTAAGTGAGAAATGCTTTTGTTGAGATTTGTAAAAAACCAAATTAAAGCTGAATAACTAAGCTATCCAGTCCATGTAAAGGTTAAGTCAAAAAAATTTTTTCTTCGTCTGTAGATTAAAAAAAATACCAAAAAAATTTCGGAAATTTTTTTTCGATGGCTTTCTTAAAATTACTCGAAATTCAGATCCAAAAACTAGATACTTAGAGCTACAATTTGCTTTTTTTTTGCTGTACGACCATTTTTGTATAAGTTACAGCCTGTTGAAAATCCCCCAAAAATTTGGATTTTTTTCTTGCTCCCTTAATTTTTGTGAAAAGTGTAGAAATTCTTTAAACTAGGAGAGTATTTGGATCTCCTTAAAATTTGTTAAATCTTCGCAATTCTAATTAATAAATTCAAATTTTTGATATTTTTTTATCGACATTGCTTTTACTAGAAAATTATTTTTCTTAGTTTTATAAAAATAAAATAACATTAATTTTAATATTTTTCAGAGTGATTTCCATTGTGACCCTAAACATATGATTTAAAAGGTGACGAATGATCACAAATGAAATACAAAAATGAACTGCGGGTAAATGGTTGTAGAATGTTTAAAAAAAAGTCGGATGCTCGGTTCGGTGGTTAAATAAAGGCGGGTGGTTTCACGATAATTTACGGGAGCTTTTCGCCACTTTGAATATTTTCCCCAGTGTGTTCTGTTCTTGGGTGCACAAAAGACTCGATGCGAGACCAGGAGAGTGGAGCAAAGAGGAAGAGAGAAATGGACGTTGAAAGGTCACTTTACCCTTTACTTTTACGCGCACATACTCTCGGGATATATTATTTTTCGGATGTAAACATTTTTATGCGTCAACGCTCCTCGGGCTTTTAAGCCGCCGCTTTTTACTGCCGAGAGCTTTTATTTATTTTAAGAGAAAAGAGACAAGGAGTAGAATCGCCGCTTCGATTATTGCCCGGAAACCCGGAGGTGTACAAGTTCTCTGCAGTATCTATTAAAGAGACTAGAGTTTTATATGGGATTTAATCTACTTCTTGGACAGTTAACAGCTTGCACCAAATAATAAATTTTTTCCAGAAAAAAATTTAATTTAAGCTCGTTGTGATATTAAGGCACTACTAGCAATCTTGCAATCACTATGTGACTATTGTGGATTGTGAACTGTAAATAAATAAAATTTTGCTTTATTAAATAATGAATTTCATTCAATTGCACTGTACTGACTTAAATATAGACGTTTTTAAAGATATAAGCTCATCCTGAAGTTATACTCATCAGGAGCTTTTATTTGAGTACTCACATCAATTTTTCATATATTTCTCATATATACATATATATATATATATATATATATATATATATATATATATATATATATATATATATAATATTTATAAATATATAAAATATATGAAAAATTGATGTGGGTACTCAAATAAAAGGTTTCAATGAGTGTAACATCGGAGTTCGTTTATAGCTTAAAAAATGTCAATAGTTCACAAGATACAAGGTCATTTCTTCATTATGTGATATATATAATATATATTTTAAAGATATAAGCTCATCCCGATATTACACTCATCAAGAGCTTTTATTTGAGTACCCACATGCTCTTTTGATATATTTTTCATATATACATATATATATATATATATATATATATATATATATATATATATATATATATATATATATATATATAAAATATATGAAAAATTGATGTGGGTATTCATTTTAATGGTCTCGACGAGTGTAAGATCGAGATGAGTTTATATCTTTAAAAATGTCAATAGTTCACAAGATACGAAGTCATTTATTAATTATGTTTCTAGACCAGCTCAAGACTTTTCCAACGATACCAAATTTAACCATAAAAATCTATTTTCTCATATAAATACACTGGCTACAAAATTCAGCTTATTCTCTTAATAATATAGATAAATAATATAAAAAGCTTGTATTCTTCTAATAATTCGGCGGCGTTGAAAGAATCCATACAGAAAAAACTAGTACATTAATTTTTAATCAATAAAAAAAAAAAGATCGAACAAATACAAAAGGGTGAAAGCAGATGTGTGTATTATCCCTTGATTTACCCATTAAATTTTTATCTGACAACAAAAAGCAAAATAAAGAAAAAAAGTAGCTGACTTTTTACCCTCGATATTCTCGTAGAGTTTTTCCACTCATCCCAGCACTCTCCACAATATTCTTTCGTATCCATGGAGAAAAATATTAAGCGAGCGAGACCAAGAAAGTTAAAATAAAAAAATTACAGGGTGGAAAAGTTATCGAGTTTCACTCGGTCTCAGAAACCGAGCGAGGGTGTAAGAAAGTACCGGAGCTAACGATAAAGATGTCTGATGTCTCTGGAAAAATTTTTTAAACATTACTTCTTCGCTACCCTCCATGCAACACCTCGCATTATTTTATTTATTTAACGGTATGCTGGATAAATAAAACTTTCAACTTTTATTCACTTAGTGCTCTGCTTTTTTTTTATTTTTACTTCCCGGTTGTAAGTTTATGGAAATAGAATCAATTGACTTTTTTGAGAGTTATTAAGATTGTTGTAACTATTGAATGGATTGAGCTTGAGCGCAGATATAATAGAAAATTTGGAAATCAAGATCCTGACGTTTTGTCACATTAAGTTGTATCTGATAGTCATAACATACATATAAATTATACCAAAAGAACACTAGAAGAAAGAAAAATGATCGCCGAACTTATTAAAAATTTTTTTTAAAATGATTAATGGCTATTTTTACATAGAAAAGTCGTTTTAATAGCTAGTGTGAATTTTTTTAATTTTTCTGGAGGGACAAACACGATAACTTTTGAAAAACTAAATTTTTCAATTCTATTTATTTTTTAATCTCTTTGTCTGCCTTATGGGAAGTTGCGCATTGAAAATTGCAGCTTAATGTTGTTTTGTTTAATCGTAATGTTTCTCAAAATGAACTAAAAAATAAAAAATAAATTTTGATAAATTTAAATTAAGAATAATGTTAAAAATTTTGATAAATATAAATTAATCAAAATTTATTTTCTATTTTTTAGTTCGGTTTTCTATAAAAAGCATGTTTTTTAGTTTTCTTAAACTATTATTTATTTTCTGCTTTTTAGTTTGGTTTATTTATAAAAGTGTTTTTTTTTTTAGATTTTTTTTAAACTACTTACTTGTTTTGTTGAATTGAAAACTTTCTGGTATTCGAAAATTTGCTAATACTGGAATATAAGATAAATTGGCGAAAGATAATGGTTAGAACTGAAAATTACCACCAATCCCTGCCTTATCGAATATAGATGAAAAATACATAAAATCACAAAAATCTTATTTTACAAAATGAAAAATGGAATAATTTTGTCAAAATAGTGTATTGTCATCGGTCCTCGATATATCTACAGAGTTTGAACGAAATCTGGCCGTTTAAAATGGGTCAAAATCGCGTCCGAAGAAGTCGGTTACAAACATACAAACATACAGATAAAGCTAATAATAAAAAAAGCGTGTAAAAACCGGGTGTCAATTTTTACAATAGTTGAATAGTAAAGTTTACAAACACATATTGTATAATTAGCTCTATATTTTTGGGTTTTTTAAGTTTCTTGCTAGCCTTGTTTGTTGGATAAAATTTACAATAGTAGATTGTAAAAATTACTAAATGAGAAGTGTAGTCCACCGTTACTATTTAACTTAATAAAAATTATGATAGTGAAATAGTAAAAATTCCTTCAATTTTCTTTCCGTGTAGTTTATATAGGTAATTTTTTTAGTTTGATATAAAATTATTAAAATTCAATAATAGCATTAAACTTATTAGCAAAATTTTTACTTTGATCAATTGACATTTGATACAGGTGCTTAATTAAGGCTTGCATATTTGTTTTTATCAAACTTATATAATTAGTATAATTGTTAATTATAAAAATTTCTAAGTCTGAACTTCTTACCAGATCAAAAGCAAGAAATTATAACTTGTACAGAAAAACAAAAAGTTATATTTTCTATTTCTTTCAATCAAAAGTTTTATTTAATCCGAAATGAGCTTTAATTCCTTTGAAGCTAAAGAATAATTTGCCTGTTTCTTATAATGATTACACACTTCTTCAATTGCAAACTCATAACTAACTTCTGTACAAAGAGAACTAAAATTCTCATTTCTTATTTGTTCACTTTTTATTATCTGAAGGGGAATAAAAATAATAACATTATAATTGAAGAGCCCTCGAGTGAGACTTGTCGCAGGGTGCTTTCTTATCCGCGTTGAAAATTCAAAAATTTCTCATTATAAATTCTTTAAGAAGGCGCATTTCTTGCTCTATCTATATCTACAGAGACAAGAGGGTCTTGATAATTCGATACGACGTTTAAAATCCCTTTATATCTCATGCAATAACGTCAGCTACAGCTTTATTATTATCATTGTTTATTTTTTTTATTTTGGTTCAAGTTGATATTTAAATTGAGGTGACTTTCTGAAAGTTAAGTTTACTTTAAAGAGTATGTACTACTGTATTTAATAAATATTAAGTATCTTCGTATTTTCTTCTGCCCAATAATAGTCATTATCTTCAATTGAAGCTTACGATTTTTTTGTGGAAAATTTAAAATAAAATAAAATTTCAAATTATTATATAAGCTTCTTTAAATCGTAATTAGGCCGTGTACTGATAAATTATAAATAATCTAGAATTATTTTTAAAATCTGTTTTATTAAAGAGGTCCTTTCGCTCCAGTTCAGTCACAACAGCTGTAGTAGTCAATATTCGATAAATTAAAAGAAAAAACCCATCAAAATTCCTAAAATTAAAAAATAAATAGTATATAAGGAATTAATCCTTGAAATTTTTTAAATTAAGAAAAAAAATAGTTAAATACAAAAATTAATTTGACTCTTGTAAATCAGCTGTTAGTAACCTGTCCGTGATTTGGCAACGCTATATTTCGGTTGTTTACATTTTCATTTGCACAATATAACCTTAACCACGTTTAAGTTTTTGCAGTCAGTGTAAATAAATAAATTAATTAAAAATGTTTAGTCATAAAACCATAACATTCTAATGTCTCATGGCAAAAATGCTAGTATTTTTTAATTATTGTTTCATTTTTCAATTGTGAAATATGAAAATTTGTTAACAATAAATGAACTAATAAGTATGAATGAAAAACATAAGTGCGTTAAAGTTTAGTTTGAATTTATTGAATGGTCTGAAGCTCGCGCGCTACGCAACGTTGCCAAATGTTCTGACGCCATTTAAATGTAGGTTACTTAAAAATTTTCTGTGATTTTATAATTTTAATTTCTCCATAAATTCCACGGCAATTTATATATTTTATTGCAAAAAATCAAATCTAAATATTTCGAAAACCAAAATAAGGCAAAAAATATTTTTCGATCGTAAAGCGCTCTCTGATGCTTCGTATCATGAGTCAAGCAATAAATTTCCATCTTTCGATAACTAGATTCAATAAGCGATGATAAATGTTCCAAGAAATCTCAACTTTTAATAGAAGACTAGGAAATTAATTACAACGAAGCATTTTGTTACCATTTGTCTTCTCGATTAACATAACAATCTAAAACAGGAAGCGATCATCAGCCCTTGAATATAATGTCTACGTAACGTAGATCGATGGTCTGAGCCCACAAGCAGCTAATATGAGGGACAAAATAAACATGTATACTTTTTTCTTTTAAATTTCCATAACCGGACGCATTTTTTCATTGTCGTTTCCCACAAAAACTTTATAAATATTTATTAATTTATTTCCATTTATGATCTTAATTATTTTTTCATTCAGAGATCAGGGCCGTGTCTGATTTAGATGAGGAAGTGAAAAAACGACAAAAACTCGCATAATTAAGGATATTTGGATAAAATGGATGAACAAAGGATATCGTCGGTAATTTTTCAACTTCCAAGTAGCGCTGCAATTTTTTTGGTTTTGAAAAAATCACCGTTATGAGCAATTTTTCGATTTTTATTCATTTCTTCAATGAAAAAAACTTTATTTTCTCAAAAATCTTTATTATTTCAATCAAAGAGATTAATTTTTCAAGAAATAAGTACTTTTGATAAAGTTATATGAGGGATGAGAATGTCAGGAGCATTCTCAGGATGCGTGGTAAAATAGGGGCAAGACACGGTACGCTTAGGATATTTATTCAATGTTACGAGGGTAAAGTATGTGATGCGGGGGTGGGAAATCAAACAGAGATTGGAATTGTTTTGGGATTGATTGAATTTATGTTACGGCTTGTATGTTGCAGGCTACTCTTGAAGATTTCAAATCTAATTACGAATTTTCTTCTTCATGATTAATAGGGTGATTCAAAAAAAAAGAATATTTTTTTTTTCGTTTGGTACTCTGAAAAATAGGTTCCTAGACACCTCTAAGAAAGCCTCTCCAAGCATGAGTTCTTAATTGTAACGGGAAGGTCCTCCTTCTTACAGTTTTCTATTTTTTCTTATTATCAGATAAAAATTTATATCTCGCTTCCAACTACTTGAAAAAATATCTTGTTCCTTAGATTTTGTAGGAAATTGAATGCTCTACAAAAAAGGTCTCTTACGATTTTTTCGTAAACCCAACCGTTTAAAAGATATTAACGGTTAAAGTTTGATTATTTTTGGGAAAATTTTTATTTCTTATGAATTTTATAACTCAATGAAAAAAATCATTATGAATGATGAAACTCATAGTTTTGTAGGAAATTTACTGCTCTATAAAAATGGTCTCTTATGATTTTTCGATCAAGTTGAGCGTTTACGAGATATTCATCGTCAAACATCAATGCATATCAATTTTTCTAGTTTTTGATCAATAATTCGAAAAATTTCAATTTATTCTGTGAGTTTCAAGGAAATTTAGACAAATTTGAGTTTTTATTATAAAAGCAACTCCTATAGATGTTTTCTGTTCAAAAAATTCATTTGAAAGTTTTTATTCTAATAATATTTTTTTAAAATTTTATCTTTAATAATTTAAAATCTTAATCGCGTTGTCATTTATTATTATGAAATTTGTTCAGTGCGTATTTTTAAATTGTTTTTCACAAAATATACATAAAATTTTCGTTCGAGGGGATTTTTGTTTTGAATTCCATTTCTTCTTCTGTTTGTCTTCTGAAACTAACGCCATCTATGTTTTTTACTCTCAACTATCTTCAGTATCTACCCATTTAATACCGTATTTTCAGTGTTCCTAAAACTGATCATCTTGAATACGTAATAAAATAATTCATTTTAAATAAGTCTTATAATCATCACATAAATTGATTTATCATCAATTAACCTACAATGAATAAAGAAATACGTTTTATCGGAATACCTCTACCAAGAATTTCGGAACGTAAGTTACCAAAAGTGAAAGAGGTTATGCGTGTGTTTTTCTACCAACTTAAAATTTTAAAGTATTCAATCAAACAAAGTGCTAAAAATTCAGTTGACCAAGTTATTGAACTGTGGAGAAAAATTAGATTCCAACTAGTGGAGCTCCTAATGCAGTCAAAAAATTTCTTCGCTATCACAGTCAATGGTTAAAATTACAAAAAAATTTCGATAAAAAGAATTCAGCGCAAAACCAGAAGGAAATGAAATTTCAGACTGATCTTGAACAATTATTCGACATTGTGAGCGAAAAATCCTTAAAAGTGCTTGATGATAATATTAGAAAGTTGTATTTGGATTAAAAATTCGGTACCCATAAAGAGATTCTTTCTAATAATGTACCTGTATCAAACATAACCACAACTATGATGGGAATAGATGAGAGTAGTAAGTATCTGAGATATTTAATTATTATAAAGTCAGGTAGTAGTGTAACTTTTCATAGATGACTAGATGACATTTGACTAGACAATTTTTGGAGTCCTTTCTTAATTATTTGTCATCAAAATGAATAAATTCTATACATTTTCTTCGTTTAATTTATAAAACAGATCTTATTCCAGACTTAGATCAACCGTCTACCAGTCATGCGATTGTTCCAAGTGAAAAATCAGAGTCGTTCTCTACGTATACATTAAGTGGAGTTACAAATTTTGGATCTGATTCAGAGTATGAACCTCCAATTCCGACAAAACGAGCAAAACTTGATGTCTTAACTCCTGAAGTCATTTTTGGACTCGACCGAGCTAATGTCAGCAGTAGAAATGCGATGTTTATTATTGCTCCGGTTTTACTAGCAGTAGGTATTAAAATTGAAGATACAACGCTCAGTTATAGTTCAATTCAACGAGCTCGTATGCTTCAAAGAGAAGACATTGCTAAAGGACTTAATGACAACTTTAAGACACACGATAAATACGTTGTGCATTGGGACGGAAAAATGCTGAATGACCTTGTTGGATCAAAATCTGTGGAACGAGATTATGATTTATTTTAACTGCAGTTATTTATTTTAACTGCAGCTACCAGTTATTTTAACTGCATTTGGTATCGAACAATTACTTGGGGTTCCAAAAATGAATTCTGGGACGGCAGACAATCAAACATCAGCCATTTTATCGACATTGAGTGAATGGGGTATTACTAATTATGTTAAGGCGATGTGTTTTGACACGACGGCAGTTAATACAGGTAACTTATCAATGATAATTTAATCTAAAAAATATTTAATTATTAACGTTCTAGTTTAATTTTTATTGCTTACTGAATTTCACTTTTGAAATTATTGAGAATTATTTACTCATTTGGATTTTAAATATAATCTACAATTTGTTGAAAATATTAAATTTAACGATAGTTATCTATTTTCTTTATACATTTTTGAGATCATATTGAGAAGTGCATTTGAAGTATATTGGCCTGTGTCATCTGGGCCAAACGTACCAATGTTCGGAAGATTTAAAAAATCATGGGATGAAATAAATAAAACTAATTATAAATCTGGAATTGAAGATACTGTTGTTGCTGATATCATTTTGGATAAAAAAAATGAAATATCTAGTTTAATTGCACAATCCTTACAGGTATGATTTAACTGCGATTTTAAGAAAAAAATTTTCTTGTTTCTGACAAATTTTTAATTGTTTTTGATAGTTACTACAACCCCGAGATGACTATAAAGAATTGTTGGAATTGTTGTTGATTTTCCTTGGAGAAATGCCTCAAGAAGAAATTTTTTCAAACGTCCTGGTGCAATTCATCATGCTAGGTGGATGGCGAAGGCAATTTACAGTTTAAAAATGTTTCTATTCAGAAATGAATTTAAACTTTCTAATAAAGAATTGGACGGTCTTCGGCAAATTTGTATATTTATAGTTACACTGTATTTAAAAGCTTGGTTTTCATCAACTTCTGCAACAACTGCTGCTAATCATGACTTGCAGTTTTTGAAAAATTTATTCGAGTACAAAAATATCAATTCATTGATTTCTTCAGCAACTTGTGAAAAAATGATTTTGCATTTATGGTATTTAAGTGATGAACTTGCCATTTTATCATTATTTGACGATACCGTTTCATTGGAAGTAAAAACAAATATTGTTGGAGCTGTTAATACTCGTAACGGTACAGATTCTAAAGCTAAAAATTTATAATTGATAAAAACGATTTGAATTCATTAACGCAAAAAGTCTGAGTGACTTTGTTTCTAAAAAGTCTTTAAATCTCTTTAAAATCTTTGATTTACCATATGACTTCCTTGATAAAGATATTGAATCGTGGCCTACTAATGACAGTTACATTGAAAATAAAGAATACTTTAACCAATTGAAAGTTGTTAATGATTCAGCAGAACGAGCTGTTGCATTAGTTAGTGAGTATAATCAATGCTTGACAAAAATGAAGAGCAATTCCAATACTTATGGCAAATTATCAAAGAACATCGAAAAAACTACCCAAACTGCAATAGAGGAAATTATTTACAGTAAAAGTGTACCGTTATGTTGAAAATATTGAAAATTATATGGCAGTTGATAATTAAATAAATAAATTCTTCGATAAAAAAGTGAAACACATGTGAAACACACTAAATTGAATTATATATTTAAAAAAATGCACTAATTTTTTGTTTTAATGTAATCAAACATGTCCAAGACTAAAAAAACTAATTAAAAAAATAGTTCATAACATATTTCTATTCATAGAAACTCAAATTTGTCTAAATTTCCTTGAAACTCACAGAATAAATTGAAATTTTTCGAATTATTGATCAAAAACTAGAAAAATTGATATGCATTGATGTTTGACGATGAATATCTCGTAAACGCTCAACTTGATCGAAAAATCATAAGAGACCATTTTTATAGAGCAGTAAATTTCCTACAAAACTATGAGTTTCATCATTCATAATGATTTTTTTCATTGAGTTATAAAATTCATAAGAAATAAAAAATTTTCCCAAAAATAATCAAACTTTAACCGTTAATATCTTTTAAACGGTTGGGTTTACGAAAAAATCGTAAGAGACTTTTTTGTAGAGCATTCAATTTTCTACAAAATCTAAGGAACAAGATATTTTTTCAAGTAGTTGGAAGCGAGATATAAATTCTTCTATCTGATAATAAGAAAAAATAGAAAACTGTAAGAAGGAGGACCTTCCCGTTACAATTAAGAACTCATGCTTGGAGAGGCTTTCTTAGAGGTGTCTAGGAACCTATTTTTCAGAGTACCAAACGAAAAAAAAAATATTCTTTTTTTTTGAATCACCCTAATGATTAATGATAAATAATAAATGCAGGAGGGAAAAAATATTTTCTGTGATTTAGTATGAAAATAAATTCATCTGAATTTGAAATTTATTTATATTTTCAATATTGAAATATTTCAGCGTTTGGAAATGGTTTGAATTAAACGGAAGTTGAATTAATTTGTGGGATTTCAATCGCCGCAGGCTAAAATATAAATTAATGCTCAAGGGGTAAATACAATAATAATGATGATAATCATAATAATAATAATAATAATAATAATAATAATAATGATAACAATAAAATCTGCCATGTATAAACGAAATCATTAGTACTTTTTTGTTTCTGATGCTCAATTTACGATTGATAAATGAATATATTTACACAGAGATGAATTTTTTTTTTTAAATTATCGGAAAAATTACAGTAATTGTGGGATATTCTGCAATCTATATATATGTAGAAGACTTTCTATAGATATAGTCACTCATCACGATATCTCTGGAACTATAAGACCTAGAGACTTTAAATTTGGCAGGAATATTCCTTTCGCCGAGTAAAAATCAGCTAAGAACGGATCTTACAAAATTCCACCTACAACGGGGATTGCGGGGGCGTTAACAATGAAAAATTCCCTTTTTTAAACTATAGCTCCTATCGACTTCAAATTTGGTAGGAATCTTCTGTAAGAGATGTAGAAATAATCTATAAACGAATTTTACGATATCTCACCCCTAAGAGGATTGCGGGGGCGTTAATAATGAAAAATTCCCGTTTTTAAACTATAGCTCCTACCATCTCCAAATTTGGTAGGAATCTTCTGTAAGAGATGTAGAAAAAGTCTATGAGCAAATTCTACGATAGCTCATCTCACAGGGGTTTGCGAAGGTGGGTGTTAACATTAAAAATTTTTAATTTCCAAGCTATAGCTCCTATAGACTCCAAATTCTCATTTCAAATTTTTTTCTTCGTGTCAATTATTATTCATTTTTGAAAAAAAGCCATGCAAACATTATAATGATTGCACATTATAAATTACAATGAATATTAGCTGGAATAATTACATGGATAAAAGGTATATGCTAATTCGATGAAATTTGGAATTTGTGAAAGTCAAAACAATGCTCTAATTAAATTTCAAATTTAGATTTAAAAATGCAATTCGATAAAATGCCCAGTCAAGCGGGCGGGTAACAGTTAGTAATATAGATGGCTGCCGAAATCGCAGAAAAAGTCACCGAACTGATAGTCGGAAAAAATTCACTGTTATGAAACGAAATTATTTTGACACGCAATTTTCATAAGGATTTTGGCAAATTCCCTAGGGAATAAAAAAAAAAATTCAATCGTGAAAATGATTTTTGACACAGCTGTAATGTTATCAAGCCCAGTGCTTTTGTGAACACCACGCTCTTACTTATTTAATTCGTTAGAAAAACGAGTTTATCCTGAGAAATCTTATTTAATCGATAAGAAAATTTTTTTTACTCATTAGTAGTCATTATTATGTATCACAATATGCTTTTTACACATAATTTTTTTCATTAGAGTAATTAAAATCACGTTTTAATCAAAATCACAATTTTTAGGCGAGAGTAGAGCATACCTGCGAGCTTCGCGCTTCAGGGATGCAATAGGATATTTTTTTTAAAAAAGAAAAATTTATTTTTTACAAAAGATAAAAAAATTAGAATTACATGGATTCAGTACTATTGGAATGTAACGATCTTTGATATACAAAAGTTTTTGAGGTTTATTTATTATAAATGCCTCGAGATAATATTTCAAGCTATTGTAATAGTGATTTTAATCATTTATATTTGAAACAATGCAATTTGATAAACCGAACTATTACAATCCCTAATTGAAATAAATGTGTAATAGAATTTCCGATGAATGGTAAAACTTTTATTATAACTTGGATATCAATTTACTCTTCAGAATCTCGCGCATTATATTTTCTCCCTTTGAATGAACATTGTACGCATACTTATTATTTAACATAAATCGGATAAATGGAGAATTTCATTTAATATTTCAATTTAAGCCCTGATTATCACTGGTGTTCAAATGAAACCTCTCATTGTAATATAATAACGTAAAACGAATTGATCCTCCCATATCTTTATCAGATATTTTTGATACAAATTAACAGGTTCAATTTTTATAACTTAATCACTCGGGTGTATGTAATCTTGATCATAATTGATATTAAATAAATTATCCAAGTGTAAGCTATTAAAAAGTTTGGAAAATCCAAAAGTGCATGTTTCATAATCTCATTCTTTTTCTTCTCTTGTCCTTGTTAACATGTTTATATATATAAATAAAAACATATAATAAACCAATAAACCATCTACCAATACACTGATAGAAAATTTATGTTGACTCAAGAGATATTTTCTTGATCTAAGAATTTATTTTGGAAGACAAATGATTATTTTGCTTTAAGAATTTCTTGTCTTGATTTAGATTTTCTTGGCTTAAGAGCTATATTATCTTCAATCGATACATTTACTTTTTCAACCAAAATAATATCGTTTAAAAAATTTAAAATAATTCATCAAAGTATATTTCAAAAACTACATAGTCTTTAACTGTTATACCGAAAAAAATTATTTCTTGAAATAAGTAAATTAATGACTCAAAAAAGCCATTCTTAACACAAGTCGGTAACATCTTGAATCAATGTTATCGCCTATCTTGAACCAAAAGACAAAAATTCTTGAAAGAAATATATCTATATCTAGTTTCAAGAGTTCAAATTTCGAAGAAAAAAAGTTTCTTGAATCAATATTGTTTTTCTATCAGTGTATAAATGAAATGAAAAGTATCTTCACAACGTACTATTAAAAATATTAAAATGTAGAAAAACACTTCAGTAGTCAATGTAATTTTACCTGACTTGTAAGTAAGTACCATTTATAGATATCAAATAAAGCTGTATTCACGAGGTTACAACTTAAGATTTTACATTTGACTTTTTTTTTTTAATTTATTTTTATTCAGTAAACAAATTAAAAAAATGCTTTTAAAGAAGTTTAGCAATTTTTTTTATTGTTTTTTTATCTTTATTACTGCTAACAATCAAATAATTAATCAAATTAAAATAAAATAATAAAAAAAAAAAAAAACAGAAAACTCTGCTATGGTTTAGTAGCGCGATAACTCTAAGGTGAGGAAAAAAATACTATAATAAAAATGTATAGATAAATATACAAAAAAAATCAACAGTCATATATTAGTTTTTTATAAATAATAATTTAACGACAGTGAATTGAACGCTCATATTAACTAAGAAATTCTGTCGTGTGTTACATTAGATAATTAAAAAAAAATTATTCCGGTACGATCATTTTTTCGATCAATTTTAATGCCACATACAGTGTATGTGGGTGTATGTCATACACCCATCCATACACGGACGTCCAGAAAAGATTATGTTTAATGTTATTATTTACTATGTTAAACAAAAAAATTGTTATTGAAATATATTTTATGTGCCTGAAAAATTATTTGACTTGATATTAATGTACTCAAATTAACCTGTAAGTGCAATATAAATAACAATAAATCAATTTCAGTTTCGAGAAAATCGCTTTTTTTGAAATTTCGAGAGTAGAGCACAACCTCAACGCTTCGCTTATGAGGCGTGCAATTTCGGATAAATATAAATTACACAGTAAAAATTTTGGGTCATTGCGTCAAAAAATTTTGCGTTCTATAGGTATGTGTAAAAATTGTTTGAAAACTAAAATCAATCGTTTAGTGAATTAAAGTACAATTACAATTTTCGTAAAAAAAATTAAAAAAGGGAAAAAAATCTTTAGAATTGTCTGGTGTCGCACTCAACATCGTTTCACCGGTGTATATACTTCACAGAAACTCTTTTGCGTCTTTTATTTTCGACTTTACTTATTCTCATCTGTGTGTACCATTCGCTCGAATAGACTCGAAGCTGCTGGCATAGTACAGAACTTCCCATTCTATTCCCTTTGTTCTTTATCGCAGAGTTCCTGTGCCACGTCTTTGTAACGACAATGTCGGTTTCAGTTCTACTTAATACTCTTCAATATAAAAGAATTGTTTGTAGTAGTAAGCGCCACTCAAAATCAATAGATTATTTAAATAAAAAATTCTTTTTCACAACTTTTTAATAAAATTTCATCACTGAGAATGTTTTTAAACTAGTACAAAATTTTTATTTACTTTACGTTGAAAGAAATAAAAATTTTTTTCTTCATCTCAATTGAATTAATTTATAATGTTTGCGTGGCTATTTTTCAAAAATGAATAATAATTGACACGAAGAAAAAAATTTGAAATAAGAATTTGGAGTCTATAGGAGCTATAGCTTGGAAATTAAAAATGTTTTATGTTAACACTCACTTTCGCAAACCTCTGTGAGATGAGTTATCGTAAAATTTACCCATAGACTTTTTCTACATCTCTTACAGAAGATTCCTACCAAATTTGGAGTCGATAGGAGCTATAGTTTAAAACCGGGAATTTTTCATTATTAACGCCCCCGCAATCCTCTTTGGGGTAGAATATCGTAAAATTCGTTCATAAATTATTTTTTCATCACTTTCAGAAAATTCCTACAAAATTTAGAGTCTGTAGGAGTTATAGCTTGAAAATTAAAAATTTTAATTATTAATACCCACCCCCGCAACCCTCTGCGAGGCGAGATATCGTAAAATTCGTTTATAGATTATTTATACTTCTCTTACAGAAGATTTCTACCAAATTTGAAGTCGACAGGAGCTATAGTTTAAAAGCGGAAATTTTTCATTGTTAACGCCCCCGCAACCCCCTTGTGGGTGGAATTTCGTAAAATCCGTTCTTAGCTGACCTCTATTCGGCGAAAGGAATATTCCTGGCAAATTTCACGTCTCTAGGTTTTATAGTTCCAGAGATATCGTGATGAGTGACTATATCTATAGAAAGTATCCTATATATATATATGTATATCGATAAGAAAAATTGATATGGGTACTCAAATTAAGGGTCTTGATGAGTGTAACACTGGGATGAGCTTATATCTTAAAAAATGTCAAATAATCCAAAATTATTTTTTTCCAAATTCAGAAAACTTATTTTCAACAAGAAATTTACTGATGGTTAAATTTTCATTTCTTCAGTTGAGAAATAAAATTTTTCAGTATATTCAATAAATTAATTCCTTGTCACAACAATGTCCTTTTTTTACAAAGTAATTTTTTCTTTGATTTTTACTCACTAGCAACGAAAAATTTGTAAGTACAGATAAAAAAAAATTTGATTTGAAATAAAATTTTTCTGTTTCCGGTTTGTGTATATAGATTCAAATGTGAGTCACGAATTCAATAAGAAATGCCTTTAGTACAGTTCTCTATTGCTCTGTCAACCCTATTTTATCGGTACCTTTATATTTTCTTATTATATCGTACAAATATATAAAAATAAAACTCTTGCAGACAAATATTTACTGTACGCTGTTTTTCAACTCAATATTATTGCTTGTTTTATATTTTTCATTCCATTTTTATGCCCGCAGATCGAAAGAAGCAGCAAAGCTATCGATAAGAAGTTTGTAAATCAAAAGAAAATCATTATTCAGGCACATGGTCAGAAAATTATTAAAATTTTTTAGTAAATATACGGAAAAAGTAAATTGTAATAAATAATAGTCGATTTATAATAAGTAATGATCAACTGCTAAAAATTACCTGCAATTTATATAATTTATTGAAATAAATTCATCCTAAGTACTTCATTATTTTGATTATTAATATTTAATTTCATTAAATTGATACATTCGTGGTCAATTAGTGGATAATTGTTATCTATTTACCCCCACCCAGTTCTTCAATACCTCTCGAATCAATATACGTATCCATGTATGCATACTTACCTATAATAACAACAAGCTTATTAATTAATATCTCCGATAATTACTCCTTCAATAATCAATAGTCGATATTGTGCGAATCAAAAAAGACCAATCAAATTATCGTATGACAAATGCCAAAAGGGCGTATTGCGGCAGTTAGTATTTTCAGCCAAAAGATTTTCTTTTTTTATAAGGTACCGGCGGGTAATAAGGACTAGCTAAGAGAGATTTTGAAAAAAATCGAAAATATTGCATTTAATTATTGCAATAGATCATTAATTTTTAAATTAATACACGAGCCATAAAATATAATGGAGTAATGGTAATTTTCACTATAAACAAACACAAAATTAAAGTTTTTCAAAAACCTTGCGAATAGGCCTTATTTTACTACGGTAGGGTAATAAGGCCCAAGGGTTATACATACTGGAAATAGTTATACTATACTTGATTTTTTTTAATTTTATATTATCTGCAGATATTTCGGAGATTTTTTTTGTATTTTTTTTTTTACTCGAGAGTTCACTTTGAAAAAAGTTGCTGTTACTATGTTACTAATAAATGGTAAAGCAGCGCCTTAGATTACATTTCATTCTGGCAATTTTTCTCATGAATTTTATACTGAAAAGAAAAAAAAATGATTAACATTTTTCGCTGAGAAAAATTTGCGAAATTAATTTTCAATCGATTTAATCTTTCAAGAGTAAAAATGTACTGCGTGAAAAATTTTATTTATGTTATTATGAAAAAACTCCGAGATGTTAATTTTTCATTTTTAATTTAATAAACTATAAATAATTAAAGGTATTATTGGATAAATATTAACCAACCTTTTCGTAACTATATAAAGGCTAATTTTTTAAACGTTTAACAATTTGTAAACAAATAGCTTCTCTCCTTATAACAATAACCAATCTATAAGGTACCGGGAGGTAATAAGGCCTAGCTAAGGGAGATTTTGAAAAAAATCGAAAATATTGCATTTAATTATTGCAATGTATCATTAATTTTTAAATTAATACACGAGCCATAAAATATAATGGAGTAATGGTAATTTTCACCATAAACAAACACAAAATTAAATTTTTTCAAAAACCTTGCGAGTAGACCTTATTTTACTACGGTACGGTAATAAGGCCTGCGGGTTATACATACTGGAAATAGTTATACTATACTTGATAAAATTGGTATTAGAGATCAGTCATCACTTAAATTGAGCAACAATACTTTTTAAGATATTGATAAAAGTTAGAACAATGATTTTAAATTATTAAATATAAAATTATAAAAAATGTTTATCATTTACTCAAATCGTTTTTTCGAAATTCTTCTGCGTTACTTTAGCATATTTAGGATGATGAAATATAGAAGACAAGGGACGTTGTATCGGGACTCTATAAACTTGTAGCGACATTTCTATGCTAGACGCTTCTACTAGAGAAGTCCTTAGCGGAAGCGGTTATTTTAAATAGCATTTCTATTCATAGAATTTTTAACAGCAGATTTAATTGGGCACTTCTGGCCAAATTTTTAATTTTCAGCGGAAATGCCCAAACTAAGCTTCTGCTAAAAAATTCTTTGAAAATCAAAAAAATCCTATTCCCTCAAAATATTGCAGAAAATGCCCAAACACAGCCCCTGTTAAAAGCGGAACTCAAAATTCCAATTTTAAGAGATCCACCAAGGAAGATACATTTTGGCACACCCTAATATATAGATTCCAGAAACCTACTGCTTTTTTAATTTTTTTATTAATTATCAGGCTACGTAGATTGAATTTACAAATTTCAAGAACGTTTTAAATATTTGACTTCTTCGCGTGGATCTCCTTAAGATACATTAATAATTTCTTCCAAAAAATTTTCATTTTGCTGAAATTATAATTTATATTTTCGCCTTGACTGAAATAATTCATAGCATAGTACTGGAATTAAAATAAAGGATGCAAGATCTTTAGAATTTGCCTCGTCAAATAAAAAAAAAAAAACAAAAATAATACTTAAGCCGAAAAATAAAAATAAAACAAAGTAAACAATTAATATTCCGCATTCATCTGTACTGGTATAACGTAGAACCCTGTGGCTGTCATTGTTGTTACGTTTTACAAATTACTGCTTTCCTATTCATTCCTCACCTTAACTCATTGTTGGAACTCGCACTCATCCCTCAAACAAAAATAGTAAAATAAAAAAAAAAAAACTTACAACTCATTCCTCTTAATTTTCCCCTCTTCCTATTTTTATTTTATCTTCCAATTCAACGCTATTTCCTTTTCTGCTTTCCGCGCTTCAATAACCCTTCGATCGTTTTATTTCATTTTACTTTATTGTTTTTTTTTTTTTTTTTTTTTTTTTTTATGATTATTTAATATACAATCATAATATCACTTTTTATTTCCTCTATCTTTATAATGCACTCTTTATTTCAATTGTATTTAAAATAGAAATTTTTTTATTGTTACAGTTCTATCATCTGCTGGAGGACAATCAAGTGGCAAACAATACATTGATGTATCGACATGTTACCGTATTCGCACCGACAAATCGTGCGTTTCAAGATTATGTCCCTCAAAACAAAGATGCGCTAGTTCTCTATCATATGTGTGAGTAGTATTTTATTTTTATTAATTTTATCTAATTTACTAGATTGTCGGAGGACAAAGTCTTTTTGTGAGTACAAGGTAATGTCAAATAAAAAAAAATTAATAGAGTTAATGCAAAATTAAAATTGAAAACTAATCTGTATAAAGTAAAAAGATAATCTTCTATAAAATATGTACTAAAAAAAATTAATTAAAGACAAATATTTTTTAATAGAATAAAATTAATAAGAAAATTTTGTACCAAAAAAAAGGTTTGGAAAATCCAAATGTGCATGCCTTAAGTGCTGTTATTTGTAAATTTTTTAAATATTTTTTTTTAAGGAGGTCCTTTCGTCATCAATGTTAAATAAAAAATATCAGATTATGCATAAAATTAATTTTTGTCTAATAGTTAAAGTCCTTATTTATCTACTAGTCAAGTTTAATTTATTCTTTACCGTGGAAATTTTTGAAAAATAAATTTTTAAAAATGTTAATATTTTTTTCGAGTCTTACGAGAAAGTCAACTATCTCGAATTAAGGCATTAACTATCGATTAGATAGGGTAAAAAAAAAACTCATAATAACGCTTTTGAAATATTCAGGTTTGATTTGTTGCAATAAAATATATAAATTGCCGTGGAATTTATGGAGAAATTAAAATTATAAAATCACAGAAAATTTTTAAGTAACCTACATTTAAATGGCGTCAGAACATTTGGCAACGTTGCGTAGCGCGCGAGCTTCAGACCATTCAATAAATTCAAACTAAACTTTAACGCACTTATGTTTTTCATTCATACTTATTAGTTAATTTATTGTTAACAAATTTTCATATTTCACAATTGAAAAATGAAACAATAATTAAAAAATACTAGCATTCTTGCCATAAGACAATAGAATGTTATGGTTTTATGACTAAACATTTTTAATTAATTTATTTATTTACACTGACTGCAAAAACTTAAACGTGGTTAAGGTTATATTGTGCAAATGAAAATGTAAACAACCGAAATATAGCGTTGCCAAATCACGGACAGGTTACTAACAGCTGATTTACAAGAGTCAAATTAATTTTTGTATTTAACTATTTTTTTCTTAATTTAAAAATTTCAAGGATTAATTCCTTATATACTATTTATTTTTTAATTTTAGGAATTTTGATGGGTTTTTTCTTTTAATTTATCGAATTATTGACTACTACAGCTGTTGTGACTGAACTGGAGCGAAAGGACCTCTTTAATAAAACAGATTTTAAAAACAATTCTCGATTATTTATAATTTATCAGTACACGGCGTAATTACGATTTAAAGAAGCTTATATAATAATTTGAAATTTTATTTTATTTTAAATTTTCCACAAAAAAATCGTAAGCTTCAATTGAAGATAATGACTATTAGTGGGCAGAAGAAAATACGAAGATACTTAATATTTATTAAATACAGTAGTACATACCCTTTAAAGTAAACTTAACTTTCAGAAAGTCACCTCAATTTAAATATCAACTTGAACCAAAATAAACAATGATAATAATAAAGCTGTAGCTGACGTTATTGCATGAGATATAAAGAGATTTTAAACGTCGTATCGAATTATCAAATTTTTTGGCTATTTTTAACGGATGAAATGTTTGTTAAATCATAATATTTGACTACTAAAATACCTGAGGAACATGTAAATAAGTGGATTGAATTGTTAAAAAAGGGTTACTAGCTTATAGTGGGATCAAGTACGAGAGGCAAGCGGACAGTTAATCTCAGTATCTCAGTATCTGTAGAACAGAGGTTCTATATAGTCCTTAGAGAAGCAGGGTGTATAATACCCCCATGGTCCTTTGACCCAATCCTGCGGCTCCTGTACTCTGGCACAACAATATTACGGGAATCCAAACTCAGATTAACTAGGATCGTCAGATCTTGAGTACATTGTCTTCGTCTAAGCTTCTGCAACCTCGGAATTTGCTTAGTAAATTAATTAAATTTATCCTCAATAACAAATTTTATTCTTGATAATTAATTACTATAATAATAACACTTATAACAATAATAATAACAATAACTGCATAAATGAAAAAGATTCGGTGGGTAATAGTAGTGGAGCTACTACCAGCGAAAAGCTGTCGTGGTAGAACACTCAGAAGTCCGGTGGTTCCGAAGCAATTTTGTATATCGCTGGGAAAACTTTGACAATTAGTCTGGAAACTTTAATAATTTTGTGGCTTAAGCACCGTTGTTTTGCAGGAGGGGGAACGGATGAGCAAGGTACCACCTTGCTGCCCGCTTATTTATCATTCAAATATCTTTCGTTGGATTGTTAAATTAGTTGGCTAGTTTTTATTATGTGAGTTATGAAATTTTTTTGTGGCAATCTTTCGGTATCATGCTCTTTCTACTAATGGTTAGCATTCATTAAGTTTTTTGGAATCGATGTTTGAATATTGTGGAAAATTTTGAGTAATTTTCAACAACAGCTTCTATAATTATACGAAAACATTGCAATTTATTGGAGTTTCAGATTAAATCAAGAAACTGTTCTATTCGATACAAGAAAAAGAATTTAAGAAAAATTAAACCAGAAATAAAAAAATAAATTTATTGCTTAAAGGATTTGTTACTAAAAATAAGATGATTTTACTGATTTTTTTATAATCAGTAAAAAAAAAAATTTGTTCACTTACAATAAAATTAATTAAATAAGTAAATTATTAAATTCACATATGATAAAAAAAATTAAAAATTTACTTATTAACAGATTATAATTTACATTTTTAATCAATAATCAAACATAATTTTAATTCAAGATGTTACTCTGCGACGATCACATAATATTCTTATAGACCTGAATAAAAAAAAGTATTGAGACAAAGAAAGAAGGATTGAAAAGTATTGGATTGACAAGAAAACCAATACTTTTCAATACTTTTTTTTTTAATCAGGGAGATTTCATAGAATTTGTCTGTAAATTTTACAAAAAAATTCGTAGTTTTCACACAAACTCACAAGTAATAATTACATATTTTTTCTGTAAATTTTAAAGAATATATACTCTGGAAATTTTGAAGATTATTTTCTGTAAATTTTACAGTCGTTTTTTCCGTATAACCGCGATAACTATTGCAATGGTCCTCATGACAAAGCTTTTGAAAAATTTAACGCGATTGATATAACGCGACTTGTCACCACGATAGCGTCGTCAATTTACAATGGATCTTTACCAAACTCAACATACTTATTCTACAGATAGATACTGAAGTCAAGTTCGAATATGAGCTTAATCGGTCAAGTAATTTAGAAATGCCATGATTTCAAAATTTTCAAAATCATAAAAATTAAAATTTTTCATTTTCGGACTTAATACAAGATCATGGATATTCTTATAAATAATTTTCATGATTCAAGGATTATTTTCTTGAACAAAGTTTTTTTTATTTCCATGTGAACAAACTATTTTCAATAAAGTTGATAATATTTAATAATGAATTGTATAATTTTTACTTTTTACAATTAATATCTCTGTAATTTTTAATTCAAAGAAAGAAAATTTTCAGAACAAGTCATCGAAAAAGGTAATATTTCCTCATTAATAAAATATTGTAATTATTCAGTAAATTATGACAGAATACTTTGTCTGTAAATGTCACATTCTTTCTTAATTATATCTCAGTGAAACAAATATTTTATTAAAAAATTGTTATCAATGAAATACCATCATTATCAATGAAGTATGTTAAGTTTGAAAAATGATCCATATTCATTACGGCTATCGTTGTTTTCAATCGCAGTAATTTTTGGATTTTTACATTTATTACGAAATCTACTTCCATTTCGACTGCCGAATGGTCTTTTTTAGATCCTAGAAGATCTTAGTCATTTTAGTTAGACAGTAAACATAAATAAATTTGAAGGTTTGGGAACTCTTGCGGTGTTGTCAAGTTTATACCGGCAATTCAGATTGCTCTATTTTTTATTAGTCAATTAAATGTTAATAATTATTTAATGAGTAAATTTTTCGGAAATTTCCTCAAAAATGTTAGTAATTAATTTAAAAATTAATTTTAAAATGCATAACAAAATTATTTCTACGTATTATTTTTTATAGGCATTCTTAATACTAGAAGAGTACTTAGATCTCCTTAAAATTTGTTAAATGTCGGTAATTCTAATTACTAAATTCAAATTTTTCATCGAAAGATTTCTTTTACTAAAAAATTATTTTTCTCCGTTTTACTAAAAAATAACTTTTAACCGTTAATAAAAATAACGTTTATTTTTATTGCATACACTCCAAATAATACATTGAGCTTTGACCAGTCAAAATACCTAGATAAACAAAATAAACGTAGGTCTCGCAAACATCGAGAGATAAAAAACAGAGGTCAAAGCGGCGAGTTAATTTCTATTCGGTTTCCAATGATACAGAGATGTAATGATATCACCTACAAAAGTACGTATGCGCATCAATATGAATAAATGCGCCGAGCCGATGTAGGATCTACAGGACTATCGGATTATTGATAGGCTATGATAACGAACACCGGTTTACGCGTACATACTCGTGGACAGGATACTTTGGCATTAACAAAATTCAAGCCCGGTGCGTATCATTCAATCCATTTGCTTTGTGTATTTTATAAATCGTATTCCACCGTTTATTTTTTATACATTATATATTATTTAATGAATATGATGTATATTTTGTTTAATTATTCGCTACTTTGGCATGCGAAATAGATATCAATCACGGCTGGTTAACAAATAATAACTGAGAGTGTGTTATTTATTTTTAATTAATCTCTGATCGTTGATTTCAATCAAATACTTCAGAGCTCACACTGAAAAGCAAAGAGAAAAAAATAAATAATTCATCCCAAAAAATGTTATCTTTCAAAAAATACTCTTGCTTCAAAATATTTGGTTTCATTATTTTAATAACGTAATGATTATAGTAAAAAAAAAATACAACAAAGGAAAGTGAGAAGCTTTATTAATTTTTGGTTTTAAAAGTAAATAAAATTTTGCTTTATTAATTAATGACTTTTGTAAAATTGCACTGTACTTTCTTAAATAATTTTATTGCTAAAGATATAAGCTCATCGTGATGTTACACGCGCCAAAAGCTTTTATTTGAGTACCCACATGCATTTTTGATAATATAATATAATATTTAATATAATATAATATAATATAATATAATTTTGATAATATAATATTTTTCATATATACATATGTATAATATATATAAATATATAAAATATATGAAAAATTGATGTGGGTACTCAAATGAAAGCTCTTGATGATTGTAACATCAGGATGAGCTTATATCTTTAAAAAAGTCAATAGTTTACAAGAATCAAGATCATTTCTTAATTATGTAATATATATATATATATATATATATATATATATATATATATATATATATATATATATATATATATATATAACACATATATTGTAAATATGTAAGCTCGTCCTGATGTTACACTCACCAAGAGCTTTTATTTGAGTACCCACATGCATTTTTGATATATACATATCTATATCTATATTATATATATATATAAAAGAGGATGTTTGTATATATGTCATCGATAAACTCAGAAACTATTTGACCGATCATTATCAAAATTGGTATGCTTATGTATTTTATCACGGAGAAGGTTTATATGCTATGCCCATTGATGAACTCGCCGCCAGGCGGCGCTGTCAAGTATCGACTTCCGCCCCGTTCAACCGATTGTCATAAAAATTGGCATGACCATGTATTTTTCCATGAAGAAAACGAACATGCTATGTCCATTGATGTAACTCCCCACCAGGCGGCGCTGTCAAGTATCGACTTCCGCCCCGTTCAACCGATTGTCATAAAAATTGGCATGACCATGTATTTTACCGCAGAGAAAGTAAATATGATGTCCATGTTATTAAATATCACCATCATATAACGCTTCAATGCATTAAGTTCTATAGCGATCAACTGATTTAAAATTTTATATGCGGCAATGAATGTAATAAAATGTTTTCTCATTAAATTCAATGAGTTATTTTACAACTTATATTAAATAAGAAAATAAAAGAAATAACTAACCTTCATTTGTAAATAAAAAAATATAATTTATTTAAAAAGCAAATCAGCTAACTTCAAATATATCATTTGTTATTGAAAATAAAAATAAAGCAATAAAATAAAAAATAACTTATAATTATTATTTTAAAATAACATGATCATGTACTAAAATAATTGATTTGTAATTTTAATTGTAAGTGTAATTTAATGAAATTCAATAATACTCTTCATTAGTAAGTATACTCAAGACTTTAATAATAATAAATAGTTAATTTAAATTGTAAATAGAAAAGAATTAACTAATTAATTATTTATGTAAATAGATAAAACAGGTGCTACACAAATAATATTATTTACAATGCCACGGAAAAAATCAAATATCGGAAGATCAACGAGAAATACGAAGCAACAGGCAACCAAAAGAACTATAGAAACACCGCAACAACAAACAACACGATTAGAATCAAACAGACTTCGAGCTTCGTCTTTGAGAGCTAATGAAACAGATAGTGAACGTGTTGTTCGAGTTACAGACCGACGATCAAGAGCGTCTTCATCAAGAGCTGCCGAAAACCCTGACGAACGAGCTCAACGTTTGGATGATCAAAGATTAAGACAAAATCAGTTAAGAACTAAAACCGATCTTAATAAAGCAGCTTTTAATTACGATAAGAAATATGATTACAAGATCCATCCCGATGTGGTCATTGGTTCAATGAATGTAGTATGCCCGCATTGTCGCGCTAAGAAGTTTCAAAAAGAAACTGCCGGTTTGTGTTGCTCCAACGGCAAAGTTCATTTACCAATACTGGTTGAACCACCAGAACCTCTTCTTACCTACGTATCTGGAACTACTAAGGAGTCTAAACATTTTCTTCAGCATATTAGAAAATACAACTCCTGTTTTCAAATGACATCGTTTGGAGCAACAAATATTGTAAAATATAATCATTTTATGCCCACATTTAAAGTGCAAGGACAAGTATACCATCAAATTGGTTCACTTCTCCCAGTACCTGAAGAAAATCCCCAATTTTTGCAAATTTATTTCATGGATAACGTAGAAAAGAGATTGACCGACGATGCATGTTCAGTACGACAACTAACCGGGAAATTATTACTAAATTACGGATTATGCTTCATGAAAATAATTGTTTGATTAGAGATTTTAAATCTGCATTAGAAGGTGCGACAACAGATGATTTCAGGGTCATTATCAGAGCAGATAAAAACCTTCGAATGAGCATGAAAGACGCTTTAATGCACCCATGGCTTCTGAAGTCGCAGCTGTAATTGTTGGTACAGAAATTACTAAAAGAGATATTGTTATCACTAAGCGAGATCAAACCAAGCAACGTGTTGCTGAAACACACCGATCGTATGACGCCCTTCAATATCCAATTCTGTTTCCGCGAGCAGAAGATGGATATCATCTCGAACTATATCAAACTAATCCCACGACAAGCGCTGTGACATTGAAGAGAGTTAGTTGTATGGATTTTTATGCGTATCGTATCATGATAAGAGATAATCAATCTAACCATATTCTTAAGTGTCGTCAACTGTTTCAACAATTTATTGTTGACATGTACGCTAAGGTTGAAAGCGAACGACTAAACTTTATTCGATACAATCAATCGAAACTCCGAGCCGAAGAATATATTCATTTGCGAGATACAATATCGAATGATAAAGAAGCTGCAAATATTGGACAAAGAGTAATACTTCCATCTACGTATACTGGAAGTCCAAGACATATGCAGGAATATGCTCAGGATGCTTTGACGTATGTTCGAAAATATGGACGTCCAGATCTTTTCATTACCTTCACATGTAATCCAGCTTGGGAAGAAATTAAAGATTTACTTCTGCCTGGGCAGCAATCATCGGATCGACATGACCTTATAGCAAGAGTTTTTAAACAAAAATTGATAAGTTTAATAAGCCTCATCACCAAGAAGCATATATACGGAGAAACTCGGTTGGATGTATTCCATTGAATGGCAAAAGAGAGGTTTACCGCATGCTCATTAGGGTGGGTCAAAAAAATCGAATAATTTATTTTTGACTTTATACTCTGAAAAATAGGTTCGTAGACACCTAAAAAGAATTCTCTCCAAGTATAAGCTCTTAATTATAACGGGAAGGTCCTCCGCTTTGCGGGTTTCTATTTTTTTCGAATAATCAGATAAAAAAATTTATATCTCGCTTCCAACTGCTTGGAAAAATATTCCGTGGCATAGATTTTGTGAGAAATTGAATGCTTTACAAAAAGGTCTCTTATGACTTTTTCAAAAACTCAACCGATTAAAAGATATTCATAGTTGAAGTTTGGCTATTTTAAGGAAAATATTCGTTTTTATTATGAATTTTATAAGTCGATGAAAAAAATTATTTCGGATTGCGGAACTCATGATTTTGTAGGAAATTTACTGCTCTACAAAAATGGTCTCTTATGATTTTTTGATTAAGTGAAGCCGTTACGAGATATTCATCGTCAAACATTAACGAATATCAATATTTCCAGTTTTTGATCAATAATTCGATAAATTTTAATTTAAACTATGAGTTTCAGGAAAATTTACATAAATTTGAGTTTCGATCGATAAAGAAATGTTATAAACAATTTTTTAATATTGTTTTCAGTCTTGAGCTTGTTTGATTGCATTAAAACAAGAAATTAGAGCATTTTTTTCGACATATAGCCAATGATTAGTTTAATTTGAAGTGAATGACATATTTCTTTGTCAAATTTAATATGAAAAGTATTGAATCAAGTGAGAAACAACCAGTATTTAACTTTTTTATAGATAAATTTTTTATTGAATTATCAATTGCAATATAATTGTCTATATTTTTAACATAACAGTACGCTATTACTATAAATAATTTCTTTTATTACAATTTGGGAATGTTTTTTGATGTTCTTTGACAACTTGTAATAAGTACTGGAATTGTTCTTCATTTTTGTCAAGCATTGATTATATTCACTGACTAATGCAACAGCTCGCTCTGCTGAATCATTGACAACTTTTAGTTGTTGAAAGTATTCTTTATTTTCGAGATAACTCTCATTAGTAGGCCATAATTCAACATCGACATCAAGAAAGTCATACGGTAGATCGAAGATTTTGAAAAGATTTAATGACTTTTTAGACACAAAGTCACTCAGAGTTCTCTGCGCCAATGAATTCAAATCTTTTTAGCAATTACAAATCTTTTAGCTTTAGAATCTGTACCTTCACGAGTATTAACAGCTTCAACAATACGTTTTTTTACTTCTAATGGAACGCCATCGTCAAACAGTGATAAAATGGCAAGTTCATCGCTCAAATACCATAAGTGCGAAATCATTTTTTCACACGTAGCTGAAGAAATCAAAGGATTGATATGTTTGTACTCCAATAAATTTTTCATAAACTGCAAGTCATGATAAGCAGCAGTTGTTGCAGAAGTTGATGAAAACCAAGCTTTTAAATACAATGTGACTATAAAAATACAGAAATGACGAAGACCATGCAATTCTTTCTGAGAGAGTTTGAATTCATCTCTGAATAGATACATTTTCAAACTATAAATGGCCTTAGCCATCCATCTAGCATGATGAACAGCACCAGGACGTTTGAAAGAAATCTTTTCTTGAGGCATTTCTCCAAGGAAAATCAATGATAATTCCAATAATTCTTTATCTAACTTATTATAACATTTCTTTATCGATCGAAACTCAAATTTATGTAAATTTTCCTGAAACTCATAGTTTAAATTAAAATTTATCGAATTATTGATCAAAAACTGGAAATATTGATATTCGTTAATGTTTGACGATGAATATCTCGTAACGGCTTCACTTAATCAAAAATCATAAGAGACCATTTTTGTAGAGCAGTAAATTTCCTACAAAATCATGAGTTCCGCAATCCGAAATAATTTTTTTCATCGACTTATAAAATTCATAATAAAAACGAATATTTTCCTTAAAATAGCCAAACTTCAACTATGAATATCTTTTAATCGGTTGAGTTTTTGAAAAAGTCATAAGAGACCTTTTTTGTAAAGCATTCAATTTCTCACAAAATCTATGCCACGGAATATTTTTCCAAGCAGTTGGAAGCGAGATATAAATTTTTTTATCTGATTATTCGAAAAAAATAGAAACCCGCAAAGCGGAGGACCTTCCCGTTATAATTAAGAGCTTATACTTGGAGAGAATTCTTTTTAGGTGTCTACGAACCTATTTTTCAGAGTATAAAATCAAAAATAAATTATTCGATTTTTTTGACCCACCCTAATGCTCATATCTTAATTTGGTTGGTTGAAAAAATTGTTCCTTCTCAAATTGACAATATTATTAGTGCTGAGCTACCCGACCAAAAAGAAGATCCAGAATTGTTTGAAATTATAAAAAAAAATATGATTCATGGACCATGTGGATCATATAATCCAGACTCACCCTGTATGAAAGATGGAAAATGCACCAAAGGTTACCCCGTCAGTTCTTGAAAGAAACACAAACTGGAGGTGATGGTTATCCGCTGTATAGACGACGAATGCCAGTTGATGGAGGACACACAACAACTATCAATGTTAAAAATGTACCTGTCAAAATTGATAACAAATGGATTGTGCCTTATACTCCAATATTTTCGAAATCATTCAATGCGCATATCAATGTAGAGGTCTGTAATTCCGTAAAATCTATCAAATATATATGTAAATATGTAAATAAAAGCAGCGATATGGCAGTTTTCGGACTCGAGAATTCAAGCGTGCCTATTAATGAAGTCGATCAGTTTCAAATGGGACGTTATATAAGCAGTAACGAAGCTGTATGGCGAATTTTAGGTTTTGATATTCATGAAAGATTTCCTACTGTTACTCATCTTAGTGTCCATTTAGAGAACGGTCAACGAATTTATTTCACGGAAGAAAATGCTTTTCAGAAAGCTATGGATCCACCAAATACAACATTAACAGCTTTTTTCCAGTTATGTACAACAGATGAGTTCGCAAAAACATTATTATATAATGAAGTTCCACAATATTATACTTGGAATCAATCTAAAAACAATTTTGCAGAAGAAAACGAGGTACAAAACATCCTTCGGTAGCTGGCATATTTTCTACTGGTGCTCTGGGAAGAGTATACACTGTGCATCCTAATAATAGTGAATGCTATTATTTACGAATGCTGCTTCACGTGATTAAAGGTCCAACATCATTTAAAGCAATCAAAACCATCGATGGCCAAGAGTGTCAAACTTATAGAGAAGCGTGCTTTAAACTTGGTATGCTCGAGCATGATGAACATTGGAACAACACATTGACCGAAGCATCTGAAACACGTCATCCTCACCAAATCAGAGCTCTATTTGCTATAATTTTAACAACCTGTGTACCTTCTGATCCAAAATATTTATGGGAAAAACATAAAGAGAGTATGAGCGAAGACATATTGCTGCGAGAACGTCAAGACAATCCTAACCTGGATGTACAGTACTCAGAAAACATTTTTAATAAATCATTAATATTGCTTGAAGATATATGTATATTAATTAATAATAAAAATCTTAATCAACTGGGCCTATTCTCACCGGAACGTAATAGAACTGATGTTGTTGATAGAGATGTATTAAGAGAAAAGCAATATGACCTCGAAGTTTTGCAAAACTATGTTGAAACTCACAAAAACTCTTAACAAATGATCAAAGACTAGCGTTTAACTTGGTTATGGAGTATATACAGAAAGGAAATGGTGGACTTCTTTTTCTTGATGCACCAGGAGGTACCGGAAAAACATTTCTGCTTAATTTGATACTAGCAGAAGTTCGAAGAAAACATGAAATTGCTGTGGGTGTAGCATCATCGGGGATCGCAGCTACATTACTCGATGGAGGACGCACAGCACATTCAGCTTTTAAGTTACCACTAAATTTAAATGTAGCTGAAAGCCCTGTTTGTAACATTGGAAAATCATCTGGAATGGCAACTGTATTAAAGAAATGTCAACTCATTATTTGGGATGAATGCACTATGTCTCATAAAAAAGGGCTCGAAGCACTTGATCGGACTCTATGAGATTTCCGAAACGATCAACGAATAATGGGTGGAGCTGTGATACTACTTGCTGGTGATTTCCGTCAAACTTTACCGGTGATTCAGCGATCAACACCAGCAGATGAGCTGAATGCATGCCTTAAGTATTCGTATCTTTGGAAATACGTCAAAAAAATTACACTATCGACTAATATGCGTGTGCATTTACTTAAAGATGATTCTGCAAAAACATTTGCTCAGCAACTTTTAGATATGGGCGATGGTAAAATTCCAGTTGATCCTTCAACACAGGAAATATCATTCCCACAGAATTTCTGTCAACTTCAGTCATCAATAGAAGATCTTGACAATAAAGTTCTTCCTAACATCGCCAGCAACTTTAAGAATCATGATTGGCTTTGTGAGCGTGCTATCCTAGCTCCTAAGAATGATGATGTAAATAAAATAAATGATAGGATACAATTAAAGATTCCTGGAACTTTTACGGAATATAAATCTATTGACACAGTTACAGAAGAAAATGATGCTATAAACTATCCAGTCGAATTTCTTAACTCTTTAGAGCCACCTGGAATGCCTTCACACAAGTTGACGTTGAAAATTGGATCTCCAATACTACTTCTTAGAAATTTAAATACGCCAAAATTATGTAACGGAACTAGACTTTCCATTAAAAAACTTATGCCTAATGTGATTGAAGCTACAATAATAGTCGGAAAATATAAAGGAGAAGATGTTCTGATTCCACGTATTCCTATTATTCCTAGCGATTTACCATTCACATTTAAACGATTACAGTTTCCGATTCGCCTTGCTTTTGCGATGACGATTAACAAAGCTCAAGGTCAGTCGCTACAAGTTACGGGATTAAATTTATCAAGTGCATGTTTTTCACATGGCCAGCTTTATGTTGCTTGCTCAAGATTAGGAAATCCAAAATTTTTGTACATTTATACGCCAAATAAGAAAACAAAAAATATTGTCTATCCGCTGGCCTTGAGATGAATTGTTAATTATGAATAATAAATAAATAATCTATATATATATATATACACATTTAAATAATTAATTGAATAAAATTTAATTAATAGTTATTCGTAAGTAATAATTTCGATAAACAATACAAATTTACGTAAGATTACTTATAAGTTACAGTGCAAATAGTTTTATAAAGTAATAATGACATAATAGGTTTTGAGTAAACAACTTCACACTTCTATTAAATATAGAGTATGAGACTGAAATAGATTTTTTTTTATCAATATAACCTGTTTTTGTCTTTATTATTTATAAATAAACATAACATAAATTAAGCTGTCATTTCAAGCTAAGAAATTATTTTAATCGATTTTTAATTAAATATAGCTACAATTTTAATCTACATTTAATCATTTATTATTCACATTTCTTATTTACAATTATCGTTTTATTTTAATTCATTTTTTTTTAAATATAAATTTAATTTTATCTTATATTTTTAGAAAGAAGTTTATTTTATGAAAAATCCCTAATTTTTTTTTTTTTTAATTAAATTTTATCTTTTAAAACATTAATTACATCTAAACGCGAGTGATAATATCATTAATAATTACCATGTCCAAGCTATTAAATCTGGAAAATTTGTGCAGTTATGCTGACAATGCGTTTGGTGAAAATAATTGGTCATATACAATTACCAATCAAGTAATCGGTGAGTACTAAAGCAAAAATGATAACTTTTAGTTTTTTAATCAATGAAGTGCGTTTGAAATAAAAAAAATTATTTTCTAAGATTACGTTGACGAAACAGAGACTACTATTGCAATATCCTGTACAACCAGTACAAAATTTTATGTTACCAATAACTTATGTCGAGAGTCAATCGGAACGTCGACTATAGTTTCAGATGACAAATTAAATACATTTCGACAAGTGAGGCAGGTAAAAAATTTCCAATTTATTAATTCTAGAAAATTTATAAGTTTTCTGTTTATAAAACTTTGTTCATTTTTCTAGACATCATTTCGTGAATCGCTTCAAAATACATTGATGTTTTTTAAAAAAATTAGATCTGAAATAGAAAAAAGAGAGCAGAGATTACAAAAGCAAAAAGAGATGCAGGAACTTTGGAGAGCGAAAAGTATATTTTTTTAAAATTAATATACCGTCATAAATATGGAATTAATTAACATCGATTTGATATTGATTATTAAAAAATAATTAATAGTTAATCTGTTATTTTTTAATTTTAACAAATAATTCAATAATAAAAATAGTTGAAATGATTGAAATAAACTCCATATTTATAACTATATATATATATATATATATATATATATATATATATATATATATATATATATATATATATATATATATATATATATATATATGTTAAATTACAATGCAATAATTACTTAGCTTAACATCTAATATTTATTAATGATGTATTTTTTTTTATATTAGACTTGGAGATAAGCCGAAAAGATCTGAAGGACATGGAATCCGATATTATTTAATTTTAAATTAATTGTGTTAAGTTATCAACTTAAAACAATTACCTTAGTTACTATACTTCGTAATAAATAATTACCTTAATACTTTAGTTTAGTAACCACAATAACAATAAATTAATAAATAGAAAAACATCAGAATTTTAAAATATAAATAATCAAATAATCGTATTGATAAATTCGGAAATCATTAATATTTTTTGTTAATAATAAAGAAAATATTAAAAAGAATTATTGATTTGTGATTATTAATCATAAAATATATTTTTATAATTAAGATTAATTAGTTAATTGTAGAATTATTTATAATTAAAAAGAAATGGCGTCAGCAGGACCAATATATCAAATCAGCTAGAGAGAAAACTTGAAGAAAATGAACTCGAAAATGAATGATGGTTGACATATTGCGATAAATAGAATTAATCAATTACAATGTATTGAAATATGTACTTTATTTAATAAACTAAGATTTAGCCCGGCGAAGCGGGCCGGGTTTGCTAGTATATAATATATATAAGTATATAAAATATATGAAAAATTGATGTGGGTACTCAAATGAAAGGTCTCGATGAGTGTAACATTAGGATGAGCTTATATCTTAAAAAAAGTCAATATTTCACAAGATACAAGGTCATTTATCAATTATGAATTTTATTGAGTATCGGAAGAGTTGAAAATAAAAAAAAAAATTCTGAAATCATTTTAACATTTGACACTTTTTAAATAAAAAAGGATATTAAACTTCTAGAAGAGTCATTTTGAGACATTATTACTTAATACAAGTCACTTGAGGATGCAGAGGAAAATCAGAAAAAACCCAAAATAAAAGACAAAGGTACGGCTTAGATTAAAGGAATTCCCAGCTCCGAATGTCCGGCTCGATCAAGAAACTGGAAAAGACGAGACGTTTCCTACATTTCCCAAGGGTGAAGGATTTCAATCTTCATCTCGTTTTTTTTTCTCTAATATACTTTTTTGCTTTTGTCTGTGATGTCTCTTAAGCCGAGTGTCCTTTTGCGATGACATGACACACAAGATGTGGAAATCAATCTCAGTACCTCGAGTGGTCGTCTTAGAGCCACCTGAAACTTGCAAATTAAAAACGAACCTTACACCCTACCTTCTATTTTTTTTACGCACATACAAATGTGTACGGAGCGGAAGGAAAATTCAATTTTTTAAATTCAATCTATAAGTCACTGATTTTTTACGACTCGTTTTTTTCATAAAAGCAACATCTGAGGTTTTTCGGGTAATAACATCGAGGAAAAATATTTTATTACATTTTATCCGAGTGCGCTACGCTATTTTATTTCAAATAAAAATATTTTTAGACGAATGTCTTATTCCATAACTTTGTTATAATTTTTCAAAAATATTAAAAAAAAAAGTTTGGAAAATCCAAATGAGCATGCCTTAAGCGCTCATGTCATACACAAATTATTTAGATTGAATGTTTACATTACGATTTATTAAACTTTTCATAAAGACTTCGTTTTTTTTTTGTTTGAATTTTCGCGCGAGTGGTGGTACTCCTCTGTAGGTCGAGTTAAAAAAAAATTTCGACAGATGATAAAACAGTTAGTAATTATATCATCATGTATGGATACTTTCTGCTTGTTTACAGTTATTGCACGCCTCATTAGCGGAGCGGAGGCAGTGCTCTACTCTCGACATGTCAAAAAACCCAGTCTTTCGAAACATGAATGACTTTTTTCTCACTAATATAACACTTACAGGATAATATGAGTGCACTAAAATCGAATTAAATAATCTATCAAGCACAAATGGTATTTTTTATGAACAATTATTTTGTTTAACATGGTAAATAATAACATTAAAATCAATCATTCTTGGACGTCCGTCAGTCTGTGTTTATGGATCCATATATGTGGCAGAGAAATTGGTCGAAAAATTTATCGTACCAGAATATTTTTTTTCTTATTATATAAAGTTATACCTTGGGCTGATTCCTAGTTAATATTAGCGTTCTAAGTACTGTCGTTTAATTATAATTTCTAAAAAACTAAAATACGACTGTGTATTTGTATATCTATATATACATTTATTTTTTAGTATATTTTTTCCTCACCTTAGAGTGATGGCGCCATTATATATTTTTTTTATTGTAGTATTTTTTTTCTTACTTTGGAATTATGGCGCCGCTAAATCATACCTAGCAGAGTTTTCTGTTTCTTATTATTTTGCTTTTTATATTTTATTTTAATCAATTTTATTGTGAAAAATGAGATTATGAGGCGTGCACTATTGGATTTTCCAAACTTTTTTCAATCCTATTTTATGAAAAATAATACATATGGCTGCCGAAATCGCCGAAAAATTCACCGAACTGACAGTCGAAAAAAATTAACTGTATTGAAACAGAATTATTTTGACACGCAATTTTCACAAGGGTTTTGGCAAGTTTTCTAAGGAGTAAAACAAAAAAAAAAAATTGAATCGTGAAAATGAATTTTGACAAAGTTGTGGTGTTGTCAAGCCCAGCGCTCTTGTGAATACCACGTTCTTATTCATTTAATTCGTCAGAAAAACGAGTTTTTCCTGAGAAATCTTGTTTAATCGATAAAAACATTTTTATAACGTGTTCTATAGTTATTGTTATTTTTTTCAATATTCTTTTCATACATAATTTTTTATGTTCAAATTATGAAAATTACGTTTTAATCGAAATCATGATTTTCAGGCGAGAGTAGAGCATACCTGTGCGCCTCGCGCTTAAGGCATGCAATAAGATTTCTTTTACACAGTAAAATAGTATATTGTGCAACTAGTGCGAAAAGTTGTCAATTGCCCACGAGAGCGAAGTTGAACGCACGAGCGAAGCGAGTGCGCTCATTCGCTCGAGTGGGCAATTGACAGCTTCGCACGAGTTGCACATACTATTTTTTTTTACGAATGCGGGGATATGGAGTCCTGGGGCGAAGCTCCGGAGGGGTCCGGGGCAGAACCCCGGCTGGGGGTTGGGGGGGCGGAGCCCCCCCACCCTCAAGAAAAACTGAAAAATTTGAAAAATTTATTTTTATCATTAAAAAAAAACACATTAACACAAATTGAAAACGATCAAGTACGAAGTTAACTAAATTATTTAAGTAGTTTTACTACCATTTAAATAAATTGTTAAGTTTGAACAATTTGAGAACGTAATATTTAAATTCTTCGAGTTTGTTGATGAGGCCGTATTTAAAATGTCGAAATTTAAATCCTTGTTGTTTTTTACTCCAACATCAATCGATACTTCTCTTGCTGACTCATTAATAAAACCAATTTCTGGCTCTGGATCTTTTGAAGTAGACGGTCTAGAAGTGATAGTACTGGCGATTCGTTGACCAATTCTTTTTTTGTTGCCCACAGAATTCTCAATGTAGCCTTCCGCAACGGCACTCGATTTCCACCCTCCGTGTCTTTTGATAGTCAAAAGATCGGCACCAGAATCAGCTAACAACGTAGTCGAAGTTCTTCGAAAGGAATGTCCGGTATATGTTTCTGGATTTGCTAACTTCAAGAACTTATCTACTTTTTGTGGCATGCTACCAAAGGTATTGATGCCGATGTTTTGTGTCGTACATTGACCATTCCGATAACCAATGAAAAATCTTTTCGTTGCTAATTTCGTAGGCCGTAATTTGGCATATTTCTTGTAAATGGTGTAAAGTTCGTTCGTTACTACAAATGATCGAGGTCTGCCAGTTTTAGTATCCGGTATCTGTACCCAGAGTATGTCGCCTTTATCTTCTATATGATCCACCAGTACGTCACATAATTCTTTCCGCCTACATGCACCTTGCACTCCAAAAATTAGAGCAACCTGTTAATAAAAAAAAGAGTGTGTGTCTTCATGTACAGGCGTTAGAAGTTATACTTCTTTGGCGTATAGAAAAAAAATAACTAAAATTCAGTGGTGATTAACGATAAATATTATACTAAAATTAATTAAAAAGATTACATTTAAATGAAAAACGTTTTATTTACGTGAAAATATGACTACATAGTAAAAATATACAATCATTATGACTATGAATTAAATATATTTATAAACATTTTAAATAAACTATTTTATACTTGTAGATTCTTCTCGTAGTGACTGAATAGGGACGTGAGTAACAAGAGGTTTGTGGTAGCTAAAATATGTTATAAATAGTCTTGTTGGAACTGTAGATAAGTACCTTGTAAATACACCATCAATAGTGGTGCCATGCCGTGTTGTTGAAACTGAAGTGTCATTATTAATTGATAGATTTAAATCGTCATTAAAAAATTTTATCAGTGGCTCAGAAGTCTTTGAATTAAAGTTTATATTAAAGTCTCCACTCAAAATCATAGGTAACTTATCCTCATTTTTACCCATATAAGATGCTCCAATTGTTGTGAATGGAAATAATGTTCTTTTCAAAAAATAAATAATGTCTTCAATTTTTTGATTTGGAGAAATATAAATTGCAACTAAAATAATTTTATGACCATCTTCCATTACACACTCCGCTACACAAAATTCACCTACGGTCGACTTTGATGAACTTACAAATTCGGACTGTCTGACTGTCATATCAATGCAAGGAGTAATAATATTTGTTTGCATTGTGATAAATAGCAACTCCTCCAGCTCGATGATTTGATCGTTTATATTGAACGATGCAATTAAAATGTGGTATGCTAACTGATTCAGTGTCATCCAGCCAAGTTTCATTTAACATCAAAATCTGTGATTTTTGTATAACTGAATCATTTAAGTCAATGGAGTGAGCGCGTAAACTTTGACAGTTGAAAGTATACACTGTCAATCCTTTTCTTTGGCTAATGAAATTTAAGATATCGTCCTTGATAGTAATCAAACGATTATTCGAGAGTATTTGAAAGAAAGTATTTTTTAAGTAATTTAAAAACTTGATTCTAAAATTGAGATAAAATTTTTTTTAAATATTATAACAAATTAATTGTAGCAGTTAAAATGAGAAAAAATCCCACTTATAGAAATTATTCAAATTAACAAGTGTAATTTTTTAACTCATTTACTATATAAATAAAATACAAATATGGTGAAATATCTAATAAATTCTGTGTCATTGAAAATTTTTATAATCGTATTAGAAAAAAAAATTTATCGATAGTCCTTTTCAAGAAGATGAAAACGCAATTGAGTTTTGAACCGAGAAAAAAAAATCTGCACCAGTTTTATCATCGATAGCCTTAGAACACCTCACGATTCCTGCAACTTCTGTCCCGTGTGAAAGACTTTTTTCTATTGCTAGTCATATTGGAAATACTATCAGAAATCGATTAAGTGCTGACCATTTACAGCAAATATTGTTCCTTAAATCCCTACCAACAGCGGAATGGTATTTCTAATAAGAAAAACTTAATTTTACTTTTTTTTAATAATTTTATTATTCTTTTTGAAACTAGAAAAAAATATTTATTTTTTTATTAAAATATACATTTAACTAATAATACTTTTTATTTGATTAATATTTAATAGCAGTATTAATATTTAATTAAATCAATTTAATTATTAATTAATTAACTCATTTAAATATTAGAAAGCATTTAGTAAAAAAATTATAATTCACTGTTATTAAGTGCAATAAAATATTATTTTCAATCTAGAAGAAATGTCTATTTTAATAATTGAAAATGCATTAGTATATGCCATATTAATTTTTAAATTAGTTCATTATAATGATATGGAATTCTTTAAACTTGAAAATTACGCCTTCATTCAAACGATCGATTATCAGTGGATCGATTCTTTCACACTCGATTTTATCAAGGATCAATTCTTTCGATAAAATTTATCGCGATTCTCGAGATCGATTTTTCTTTTGGAATCGTGCATCCCTATTCTAACTTAGAACTTCTAAGTACAAAAATACTAGAATATACAACTTGAATATAGCTATCGACTTTCATGCCACCTAGAACTAATTTCATACAGTTAAATTTGGGAGTCAGTGTGCGCGCGCATCGTAAAAATTCACCCTCATCAATTTTCTCCAACGCGCCAAAAGAAGTATAACTTCAAAAATTCCAATTAAAATTAATACATAGATTATAATTAAAATATTTAATTGATAATTTAATAACCTTTGTAGCCAAGAATTCGTTATCTGGAGCTTCACGTAGGAATTGGTTTACTTGTTCAGCACTTAATGTTTGGGCTTTCTTACTCTTAAAACCTTTACCATTCTGCTTTAAAAAAGCGATTAGTCTTGAGTAATCATGAATATTGAAGTTATGCTTGATGTCAACCATGCTTCGCAACATTGAATATTTCGCCCATAAAGTTGACGGCATAAGAGTCTCGGAAAGCTCACTAAAATAAGTCAAAAACACCTCTTCAGAGAAGCTTGTAATCCGTTGTGCTGCTCGCCACTGCATAAATTGTTTGTATGCCGATTCATACTTGAGCCGTGATGTTGCAGGAGTAAGATTGTTAATCACCTCATTTGCTCTTTTAAGAATTTCAGGAGGTAGCAATTCATTATTTGCTGTTGTTGTTGGTGTTGTTGTTTTAAAAATATCAGGCGATATAGATTCATCTTTATACTCATTATCACTTTCATCAGTTTCCGGAATCCAGTCGGGATTATTACTCTTTCTTTATTTTACTTTTTTATTTAAATTTAATAAAACGCAAGTATAAATTATTTGTATGTAAATGCCAACCTCACTTTGATATTGACACTTCAACTGTCTTTTTTTTTGTTATTTATTTTAATTTTTAAGTTTTTCGTCAATTTGCGTGCGCCAATGGAAATTTGAGTGCGAGAAGTTTACTTGTCGCACTCAAACTGACATTAAATCTACTCAAAATTCGTGTGGTAATTGTGAGTGGGCAATTAGCATCTTTTCGAATCTAAAAGCAAGCGCGAAGATGGCACTTTCCCCGCATGAGTAATAAAAAATTTATAATACTTAAGTCAGCAGTCAGCTGTTAATTTAAAAAATTTTTTTAATAAATCAATTATAATAAAAAAATACTTCTAAAAATTTTCACTTATAATTTTTATTAATTTTTACATGTGAAACTTTTTAATTAAATTTTTTTATAATAATGTAATTGCTATAAATATCTAAAAAAAATTTTATATCTGTCAACTTCAGTGTCATAAAAATTTTGTGTTCGCTTCGCTTATGAGGCGTGCAATTTCTAAATTTGTAGAAGTGACTAATGGCGAAAATAAAAAAAAACAATGATTAATTCATTCCACTTGATCTGGTTTATACTTAATACATTATTCATTATCGAATTCTCTTACAAGTTGTCGTAGAAGAGTTTAAATACTTGGAAACTTGAAACTTTTCAACTTTAGTACAGAGAGCAATTAACAGTTTCATTATAAATTTATTGAGGAAGTTAAGATTGGATTAAAATATATCCGATTTCATCGCAAAAAAATCAGCACAAATATTTGCGAAAAATTAAGATTTAGTCAATTTTATTCTTAATTTAAGAGATTGTGATTTTTTATAAATAATAGATACATGAATAAAAATTGGAAAATTGCTCATAAGGGTGATTTTTGCGAAAATTAAAAATAAAAAAAAGTTGCAGCGCTTTAAATTTTTCAGGGATTTACACTGATGAAAAAAATTAGTTGATTCATGAAAAACTTTTTCTTCAAAATGTCATTCTCGTTTTGAGTAATTCAATTCTCTTAACTTAAGAATTTCTCTAAAAAAAATTGATTCTCGAATCAAGAAACTTGGTTGTTTTAAAATAAGATATATACAACCTCGCCCAAAATTTCTTTCTCTTGGATTAAGATAGACGGTAACATTGGTTCAAGATATTACCGACTTGTTCCAAGTATGGCGCGACTTTTTAAGTAAGATATTATTTTACTTGTTTTAACCATATAAATTTTCGTATTTTCGCTATTTTCACTTGTATTTTTGCTAATATAATTAGCCATAGCATCTTTACTAATTATCTACATAAAAAACAAAATTTGAATCAAGAGAAAAATTCTTAAATCAAGAAAATAATTTTGAACAGTTTCGTCGTCTTGAATCAAGACGAAAAATTCTTAAATTAAGTAAAATATATTTAAACCAATAAAAATTTCTAAGTTTAAGAATTTTTCTACTTAAATTAAGAAGATAAAATTCTTCAAAATTAGTTACTTGATTCAAGTAAATTTTTTTTTTCTGTGTACTGGTACCAACAACAATAATTAAAAAAATCACATGTGAACAAACTATATCAGAAACGATGTATCTTAACATTGCTCTCACTAATATCCATATTTGAAAACTAGACATTTGAGGCTACAATTTTTTTTTGCCGTACGATCATTTTCCTCGGAATTACAGCTTGTTGAAAATCACCCAAAAGTTAAGAATTTTTTTTTTCTTATATCCTTCAATTGTTGTGACTAGTGTATTTATTTCATCAATAACTGCACGCCTCATTAGCGGAGCGGAGACAGTGCTCTACTCTCGACATGTCAAAAAACCCAGTCTTTCGAAACATGAATGACTTTTTTCTCACTAATATAACACTTACAGGATAATATGAGTGCACTAAAATCGAGTTAAATAATCTATCAAGCACAAATGGTATTTTTTATGAACAATTATTTTGTTTAACATGGTAAATAATAACATTAAAATCAATCATTCTTGGACGTCCGTCAGTCTGTGTTTATGGATCCATATATGTGGCAGAGAAATTGGTCGAAAAATTTATCGTACCAGAATACTTTTTTTTCTTATTATATAAAGTTATACCTTGGGCTGATTCCTAGTTAATATTAGCGTTCTAAGTACTGTCGTTTAATTATAATTTCTAAAAAACTAAAATACGACTGTGTATTTGTATATCTATATATACATTTATTTTTTAGTATATTTTTTCCTCACCTTAGAGTGATGGCGCCATTATATATTTTTTTTATTGTAGTATTTTTTTTCTTACTTTGGAATTATGGCGCCGCTAAATCATACCTAGCAGAGTTTTCTGTTTCTTATTATTTTGCTTTTTATATTTTATTTTAATCAATTTTATTGTGAAAAATGAGATTATGAGGCGTGCACTATTGGATTTTCCAAACTTTTTAAAATTATTGAATTTTAATAAATTATTTTATTTCATTCGATAATTTTTTGGTGTTTCTTGGTAAGATTAAACAAATTTATTGGATGAAGAATTTTGAATTTTTTTTCGAGATTTTTTTTTTTTTTTTTTTTTTTTTTCAATTATTTTTAGAGTGGTATTCAAATTGATCAACTTAATTAACCCAAATTAAATTCAAATAGTACATAATACGGTGATATCTCTACTAATACGCTCGGAAATTATCGACAGATATTTCACCGCGATTAAAGATCATGTTACACTAACTTTAATTACAATTCAATAAACTAAATTAAACATACACTCAATGTATATTTATTTTTGCAGAAAAAAAAATAATAAAATTTAAATGGATGTTTGAGTTATAGGTTATAGAAATGTGAGGTTTAAAAATAAATATCGTGATGTAATAGCGAATTGATAAAGGATTTTTAGAAATTGATAATAAAAATAGAAAGGAGGATGAGAATGAACAAGAATGAGGACGAGGTAAATCAGCATCAGATGGTCGAGAATCGAATTCTAGATTCGCGGAAATCATATGGAGAATTCGCGCTTCAAGATACTCTGAATGTTGAATATTCCCCGCTTACTATAGGTATATATATGTTCGTACGAATCGAGATTCTTCCCTTTATGTCTGTTATCATTGATTATAGATTCCACCCGGTAAAAGCCGTCGCTTGTTCTGATTTTTAAATAGTTTTTGATCGATTGAATTATGAACGGATTTTTTTTTAGTTATTCCAAAGCTCTAGAGTGGAAACTTACTAAAAAATATTGGAAACTGCAGACAGGTATAGGAAAATTTTTACAATTGACTAATTTTTAAATATTTGCAAAGTTAATACTAAAAAAAAAAAGTGAATATTTTTCTTCACAATTTCAGTCTCCTTTTGAAATATTTACATCTCTTAATTAAAAAAAAATTATCTCTCGGATAGAGATCGAAAAAAATCTATATCAGAGTTTTCAATTCTTCGACTGAGAATTTCAATATTAAATTATTTATTGTGACTTTTACACTTTCTACGTTAAGTTCTGTAATATTTAAATTTTTGCTCCCCGATGTCCGCTTTACTGTTTGAAACTATAAAAATTAACTGGAATCTGAGTGAATTTCACAGCTTACTTTTTTCCGTGCAACTATTTATTTTTTTTAGGCCGGTAAAACTGATTCAAGATAAGAATCCTGATTATAAAATTAAATAGATTTTTTTATGTATAAAAATTTTTGTTTACAAATATCAGATTATATGTAGTTACAATTATACACTGTAGATTATTTTTCTTATAAAAAGAATAGTTTAAAAAAACTAAAAAACACGCTTTTGATAGAAAAGCGAACTAAAAAATAGAAAATAAATTTTGATAAATATAAATTAATTATAATGTAAATAAGAATAAAATATATTTCATTTTAAAAAAAGCTAGGGATGTATGGTGTCAATAGTTATAAATATTTTATTGATAGATATGAATAGGATTATCATTTGGATAAAATTTTAAAAAGCACCCCACGCTTTCTTTTAAATACTTAATTTATATTTATCAAAATTTTTAACACTATTCTTAATTTAAATTTATCAAAATTTATTTTCTATTTTTTAGTTCGGTTTTCTATAAAAAGCGTGTTTTTTAGATTTTTTAAAATATTATTTAATTTTTGCATTTTACTTTGGTTTATTTATAAAAGTGTGCTTTTGTACTTTTTTTAAACTATTTATTTGTTTTGTTGAATTGAAAATTTTCTTTGGTATTCGAAAATTTCCTAATACTGGAATATAAGATAAATCGGCGAAAGATAATGGTTAAAATTGAAAATTACCATCAATCCCTGCCTTATCGACCATAGATGAAAAATACATAAATCAACAAAAATCTTATTTTGCAAAATGAAAAATGGAATAATTTTGTCAAAATAGTGTGTTGTCATCGGTTCTCGATATATCTACAGAATTTGAACGAAATCTGGCCGTTTAAAGTGGGTCAAAATCGCGCTCAAAGAAGTCGGTTACAAACATACAAACAATCAAACAAACATACAGGTGAAGCTAATAAAAAGCGTGTAATAAATTTCCTGAGATGATGTCGGGATCATTTTATTTAATAAACAATCTTACAATTATAAGAAACTAGTTATTGTTTGATGTCTCTAATATTTCATAACTAAATTATCAACGACAGAAACATTTAGGTTATTGAGTAAATAAAAATCTTCAATTAGATACTTTCGTTGGATAAATCTCTGCACCCAGTAGTTATTAATTACATTCGATTTTGTTCTGATAAAAATTGTATTTATTTATGCATTACAGTAATAATTAAACGCGAAAATGGTCTTTAGATTTTAAAAATAAAAACTTGCAACTAACCGAACAAAAATGACGTCATCAGTAATACGGCTATTTGCTGACGCGCCATCTAGTGTTAAAATTTTTATTTATCATAATTATTTTCAGTTCTTACGATGGGAAAATATTCGTGATTTTTGAATTAATCCGTTTTGGAATTTATCAATTATTCATAAAAAATACTAGAGCCCAGGTGCAATGAAAATAAATTAAAATTTATATTCTTCTGATTGACAAAAAAAAACATGGGAAAAGTAGTCACGCATACTAAACGGATAATTTAAAAGAGCTCGCATTGAATATTGATGACTGGAATAAATAAAAAAAAAATATAATGTATATTAATTTCTATAGCGAATATATGTAGGCACGAGACTATTGACGGAATACTAATTAAAGCTTATCCGGTTTTTTCTTTGATTTTCTGGTGATTTTTGTTTTTATATTTATTTTATTTTTTTTTTTTTTCTGTGAATAGTGGAAAAAAAAATTTTTAACTCCTACAAGATATTCAAGTACTTAAAAAATTTATGAAAAGACAACTCAATGAATCAAAAATCTCAAGTTCTTGAATGAAAATGGTATTATTTCAAATTTTAGAAAACTTTTTACGGTTTAAAATTTTTTTATCAACTGAAGATAATTTTCCTTTGATTTAAGTGACAATATTTATCGACCGAAGGTTTAGGTGTCTTGAGCCAAGAAATCAGAATTCAAGACAAAAAACCCTGGTGAAAATAAGATTCTGTCAGTAGTCTGAATCATTATTGTGGGACTCTGAAACAAAATGCCACTAGTCTGAATCTCTCTGAAAATTTTTTATTTTATTCATTGATTTTAATGCCAAGGCAGTGGTCAAATACCAAAGTCATACATTTTATTTACATCAGAGTACACGTAATTCAATAAAAGAAGTTTCAAAGGTTATTTTGCATTTTAATTTTGAAAATTTTTTGAACATTTTTTTGTGCGAGGATTTATTTTGGAAAAATTTAAAAAGAAAAATGAAAATAAAACAGAATAAGAAAGTAAAAAATTAAGTAAGTAAGCTAATCAACAGTTCTTTGTAAATTAAATCTCGGTAGACAAATAAAGTAGCACTGAAATCAATCAATTCCCTAACGGATCCAAAGTGCGGTAGAGTACGGCAAATTTACGGTAGGGTCTAGACGGTAGGACGGTATAGTCCAAATTAAATACCGTTCAACAGATTCGGTAGAATCTGGCGCCAAGTTCCGTTCTCAAGCCAGACTACCGAGTGTGTATATACCGTAAGCAGAATCGTTTTTTGAGGTTACAAGTTTTTTTTCAAATTTAATTTGATTTTTTTTTTATATGATATTTTATAATAGTAGTTCATGCTTTTTATTACGCGTATTACTTGATTATTATCAATTATCTTTATAATTTCTATTTAAAATTATGAAAAATAATCAGCACAAACTATAGCGACCCAGATTTTTAGATTTTAACTTTTTCTTATGTAAAAAGCGGACGGCCAGAGACTAAATAATATAACGATGCACTTGGTGTGCGTTATTGTGTACTTCAATTTTTTTAAGTGTCCTAGTAGATACAATTTAGGAATTTCATAAAAGTGAAATATTTCGTAACTACGCACACTAAATACGTTCCAAAATTGTTTCTTTTAATTTTTAAATTTACAAAAATTTTTTTAATTTTCGAAAATCATATACAACCATATCGGTTACTTGGATTTTTTAATTTTTTATTTTATATCTTTTTGTAAAGAAATAAAATTTTTTTTTCTTAATAGTCTTATGAACGTGGACTTGGCACGATTTTTTTACAGTGAAACTGTTTTTGTTCGGATTGGATTTACTCTTTGAGTAGTATCTGTTTCCAACAGCAAGTGCATTTCATTTGCTGTTAATGTTTTGACTTGCTCAACTATGAGTGATTCGATGCCCATCACAGTATTTTCGTGATGAAAATATTATTTTAAAAAAATTTTTACAAAACATGCATTAATTCTTTTTTATAGTTTTATTTTCAATTTTCTTTAATTCTGACAAGTAATTTTTTTGAAAAGAAATATTCTCTTCTTTTATTGTCAAACTGAATAAGTCTTATCAAGTCTTAATAACTCTTTAAGAAAGTCCGAAATTACTGGGAAAATTTGACTTTTGAAGAGTTTTGCTGAATTTTGACGACTTATTAAGTCTTTCCTTTACTTAGTTAGGGATGTGAAGACTTTCGAAAAGTCTTATTCAGAGTTATAAAGACTTTTCAAGAATTTTTTCTGAGAATTATTTCCACAAGGGAGCAAATCTTGCAAAATGTTATAATAAAAGTCGGTAAGTTAGATAAAAGCAGATGTTGTTTTAGGTTATTATTTAACATAAATTTTGGACTCTGCAAGAAGACTGAATCAAACTTATTTAATGCTGTTTACAAAATTTCAAACGTGAAAGAATCAGATTTTTTCAGAGATATTATGAAGTAATATTAGTCACTTTTATTTCTTGCAATAATGATATCAATTTATCGTTGTTATAAACAAATCATTTTATAGCGAATCTATATTTCCCCAAAGGGTTATTAAGAGTTGATAAGATTTATTCAGTTAAACAGTAAAAAAAAAAAGAGATTATTTCTGTTCAAAAAATTTACTTATCAAAACTGGAGAAAATTAAATACTAAAATATAAATAAGAATTAATGCATGTTATGTAAAAATTTTTTTTTCAAACCATATTTTAATTACAAAAATACTTCAATGCACATCAAATCGCTCATAGTTGAGCAATTCAAAACATCAACAGCAAATAAAGTGCACTTGCTGCTGAATACAGATACTTCTCGAAGAGTGAATCCAGTCGGTATTTAATTGAGACTATGACGTGGATAAATTAACGTTCTAGGTAGGAAAGAATTTTTTAACCATACGCCATCTATTAGAAACTAAGAATACTCAACGATTTCAATTGTAAATTCGTGGACTAACATATACTTAGTATCAATAAATCCCAACAGATGGCGTGTTAAGAATTTAAAATTCAAGGCAAGAAAATTTTATAATTAAATAATTTTATTCTAACAAAAATTTGACGATTGAAAACTGAAAAAACGTAAAATAAAATTAAATCTATAAAATTAATAAATTTAATATTTATGCATAAATGTCAGCTGAAGTTGAATTAGCAAGACATTTTATTACTCATTAAAAAGTTATTACTTACAATACAACTTGTCTGAACTTAAGTACTGTACAAGGGGAGGAATAATTATTATAATAATCATACAAATAATAATAATAATGTGTAGTAAGTAACGGAATATTTGACTGCCATCTAAGAAGGTCATGAATTAATTAAATATCTTCAGGCTAAACCTTTGAGACATGTCTTCATTTACATTCGCATATATATGTTTAATATTGAACTTCAAATTTGCATTACATTCGTATACATTACTATTATTAATGTTTAATATCAACGTGATTCTGGGTGGAAAAGTTCGCTTTATTTCAATGGGTTTTTATAAAAAAGTTACAAAAAATATCTGAAGATTAGAATAGTATAGTAGAAGAGTTTCAAACTCATGTGAGTCGTTTTACGTGGTCGGTTTTCTTCCGAGACGTTTTTATGAAGCCGAGAAACTGGAGCTCGGCAACGGCTCGAGTAAAACGTGCTCTGATTTATTTGTTAAGAAAATTAATCGTTATATTTGGTTAGCTGTCATTTTCAGTTTTAGTTTTATTTTTTTCTTTTAAAGGATACTGTATTTCTGGATCCACTTCTGTTTGTTCGGATTCGTGATTAGGATTAACGACCATTAAAAATGCCTAAAAATTAGTTTAAAAAAATAATTGTAACATTAAAATTATCGAAATAAGGAATCTAGAAAAATTTTTTAACAATCTTAATACTATTTTAATTTTTTATAAATTTTATATCAAATTTCGATAAAAAAAAAAATGATCTATTATACACTACAAGAATAAATAAAAAAATAATTTTAATATAGTAATTACAAGAAATTAATTTTATTTAAAATTCAATTTTAAAGTTCGTTTAAATTTTCCCGCGAAAAGTATTTTATTCATACGAATCGTACGCCCTCTTTCGTTCCGATAAGTAAATCATAAAAAAGAACCAATTAGAGACTGTATTAGCTTTGGTCAACCAGCAAACACAATTGAGTCTAGTATCAGCTGTCTTCAAGCTATATTTATAAATAAATTTTTATAAATAGCTGCTCAAAGGACAGAAAATTTCTCCAAATTCCAGCCGAAAAAAAATAATTATAACTAATCAAAACAATATTCAGCTGCAATTTTCAATATGCAAATTTCCATAAGGCAAATGAAGAGATAGCAAACTAAATAGAGTTGAAAAATTTATTTTTTCAAAAGTTATCGCGTTTGCCCCTTCATAAAAACTTAAAAAATCTTTACCAGCTATTAAAACGACTTTTTTATGTAAAAATAGCAATTAATCGATTAAAAAAAATTGTTAAGCTTAGCGATCATTTTTCCTTTAACACGTCGATAGAAAAAATAATTGTCTGCTGTACAATACAAGAATAAATAAAAAAATAATTTTAGTATGGTAATTACAAGAAATTAATTTTATTTAAAATTCTATTTTAAAGCTTGTTTAAATTTTCCCGCGGAAATTTTTTTAAATGAATTGAACGCTCCCTTTCGTTCCGATGAGTGAATCATAAAAAAGAACCAATTAAAGACTGTATTATCTTTGGTTAGCCAGCGAACACAATTGAGTATAGTATTAGCTGTCTTTAAGCTGTATTTAAGAATAAATTTTTATAAATGGCTGCTTAAAAGACAGAAAATTTCTCCAAATTCCAGCCAAAAAAAAATTAATTGTAATTAAACAAAACAATATTAAGCTGCAATTTTCAATACGCAACTTCCTATAAGGTAGATGAAGAGATTAAAAAATAAATAGAGTTGAAAAATTTATTATTTCAAAAGTTTTCGTGTTTGCACCTTTATAAAAATTTTTAAAATCTACTTCAGCCATTAAAACGACTTCTTTGTGTAAAAATGGGAATTAATCGATTTAAAAAAATTTTTTATAAGCTCAGTGATCATTTTTCTTTCGAAAAGTCTTCTTTTTGGAAAAATTCTTAAACTATTTTATTTAGATAAAAAATTATATCAAGATTTGAATTACTGAATGTTTAAAATGATATACAAGAATAATACAAACACAATTGTGTAATTTTATTCAATTAAAGAAAATTTTTGTAATGATAAATTATGGCTGTGCTATAAAATATCTCAAAACTATTAAACAAGCTAATAACCTCGAAATTACTGACCAAACTCTTCTGTTCTATAATTACCATACATAATTTTAATTACATTCGAACGATACCTCAATTATTCAAACCAAAATAACTTTTACGATTATAATTACAATTAACAAAATAATGAGTCAATTAAAATGAAAGGACACGATTGTCGGAATGCATTTTCAGCGAAACCTGACGCGTATTTAATTATGACATCCAACTCATTCGAAACGAATAATTTTCTGGGTAATTATCGGGTTAATTGATTTTATTAAACAACGAAAAATAATTTAGTTTATTGAAATCTTACGAGTATAAAAGTAATGCAATTGATTATTTATTAGATTTGAGATTCTGGACGGAAAATTAAAATTAAAGGCCAAATTGTTAATTTAATGAAGTTTAATAAAAAATGAATTTAAATGAAAGTTATAATAGAATTATCGGTTGATTTTAAAGTTAACGAGTGACTCATGGAATATTTATAGTGGATGGACGAAGAAGTAGTAGTAGATGGCGCCGTAGATGTTGATGGCGACGAAACAAGGTAATTTTGGTCGAGGGAACATAATTCATAATTTATGCTTAGCCACGCTACGCCATCAGTCATTAGATCTACGCGATGAGTCCCTGGAAGCTTTTCCAAAGCTATTTAGCACTTGTGCAGAGCGTACATTTTAAAAGCGATAATTTAACTTGGAAAGTCGCAACACTAAAACTCTTCACCTGGGCAGAGTGATCTTAAAATAGCTCGGAAAAATTATCTCGATCGCTTGAATAAAAACTACTCTACTGCGAGAATAGTATAGTGCTCGTTAAAAATCCACTCGTTGAATATTTTATTTTTTTCCGCAATATCTAGATAAGCTTACTGTATACCACGGACTTTTAAAAACATTTTTATTTTGAATGCACGCCTACAACTGTTGGCTAATAATTCAACTACGTTGAATTGTATAAGCTTTAAATCGTAATTACACCGCGTACTGATAAATTATAAATAATTTGGAATTGTTTTTAAAATCCATTTTATTAAACGGAATTTGTTTTATTTATTTCGTTGGTTTATCTTTGAATTTGTGGAAATTTTTAAATACAAATTTATTACCCGAGTTTTTAAAATTGTACAATTACTGTTCGGCTTGAGGGACTAAAATGTACTACGTAGCGTAACTTAAGTTTTGGTTGTTTCACAAATCGTTAGTAATTGTTTATTTTTATTGATAAAAAATAAGATTTAGGGATGATAAAGGTTCACGCTAACTCAGTTCGGAAAACTGATACAACAAGTTTGGAAAATCCAAAAGTCCACGACTCATATTGCTCATAGAATTTTTAATAAAAAATATATTATGTTGCTAATTGATAGAGTTAACTGGAAAATAAATAATAATTAAAAAAAACCAAAAAACACGCTTTTTATAGAAAACCGAACTAAAAAAATAGAAAATAAGTTTTAATAAATTTAAATTAAGAATAGTGTTAAAAATTCCAATAAATATAAATTAATAATTGTGTAAATAAAAAAAATGTATTTTATTTAAAAAAAAGCGTAAGGAGCATGGGTCAATAGATATAAATATTCTATCGACAGATGTGAGTAGAGTGATTATCATTTTTAGAATATCTTAAAAAGCACCCCACGTTTTTTTTTAAATCAAATACATTTTTTTTTTATTTACACTATTATTAATTACATTTATTGAAATTTTTAACACTATTCTTAATTTAAATTTATTAAAACTTATTTTCTATTTTCTTAGTTCGGTTTTTCTATAAAAAGCATGTTTTTTAGTTTTTTTAAACCATTATTTATTTTCTACTTTTTAGTTTGGTTCATTTATAATAGCTTGTTTTTTTAATTTTAAACTATTATTTGGCAACTAACTTACCAGCATGCACTTTGTTAATATTAGATAAATCGTCTAAAGATCATGATTGGAAATTTAAAATTTCTGCCTTATCGACTATAGATAAAAATTATATAACTTAACAAAAATCTTATTTTGCAAATTGAAAAATGGAATAATTTTATCAAATTAGTGTAATGTCATCGGTCCTCGATAAATCTACAAAGTTTGAACGAAATCTGGCCGTTTAAAGTGCGTCAAAATCGCGCCCAAAGAAGTCGGTTACAAACATACAAACATACAAACAAGTGAAGCTAATAAAAAGCGTGTAATAAGGAAATTTATTATTTTCAATTATTGAAGTTATTTATGTTTCAAAAATTTAGCGGTTTTTCTCTTACTCAACTCAGCTCCAGCTGTTATTATTACGCATATGCGCTTAGGGAACTAAATTAATATTTATTTTAGTGTAAAAATTCCGTAATCGGATATTTTTTCGATGAAAAAAAATTTTTGAAAATCCAAAAATTCACGACTGGTAATCTTCATTTAATTATGAAATAATAATAAAATAAAAAATGCGCACAAGGGACTAAATTTTTAAATGAATAATCAAGTGTTACAATCTATGAAAAATTTATTGGTGCAATGAAAAGAAAGTATTTTTCCTCCAGAAATACAAAGTATAAACGAGTATTCTTATTGTGAGAAAATTAGTAAAATTCTCACAGCAATATCAAGTTTAATCCTCAGAATAATACTCTGTGCTATTAAAGCATCCGAAAATTAATGGTGGGCGCCATCATTTTCCTCTTTTTTACCTTCTATTGGTAATTGTTATATTGAGAGCAGCTGCAATCTCAAACTTTCTGCCCTAGTAGTGTAATATACTATTAAAAATGTTAGTATTTTTTTTTAATCTTACGAGGAAGTCAAACCTTAACAACTTTCTCGAATTATGGTATTAATTAGCGATTAGATGGGGTAAAAAAAAACTCAGAATAAGGTTCTCGAAATATTCAGGTTTGATTTTTTGCCATAGAATATATAAATTGCCGTGGAATTTATGGAGAAAAAAATATTTTTTTATTAAAAATTCTATGAGCATTATGAATTGTGGAGTTTTGGATTTTCCAAATTTCTTTTAAGTGTGTATTAAGAGAAAGAGAGTAGACTTACTTGCAGCCAATCATACATATTGATCAATTTCCTTGACTCCAGATGTAGCTTGTAAATAATACTGAGGTCGGGTAACGTCGGTAGAATCGTTTGCTCGGTTTCGAATTTACAGCAGCCGCACTGTAGGTTAGAAAATTAATAGAATAGACCAGTGGCAATGCCAATACAATATACATTTTAAACTGGTGGCTCTACTGCAGAACAACCAGTTTAGTGTGTATAATAAAGAGCTATGCCACGAGACAAAGCGGGTGGAATGGGCCGGGAGGTAAATAGAGACAGATATAGGAACAGATAGAGGAATAGGAACATTTTAGGACATTTGCAATTCATTGGATAGTAAACGGATGAATGCCGCTGGTGGATTATTCCAACATACTAAATTTCATACTTCCCCTTCATATTTTAATGCTACACATTTATATACATGTATGATGGATGAAGAGGAAATTTGAAATTCTAAAGAGTTTTAAAATTCTTTATTTTATTGTTTTTAATGTTTTTAATTAACGAAAATTATTAAGGCTATAAAGAAAAATTATTAGAGTAAAAACTTTTATCAAATCGATCGGAAAAATTTGAAATTTGAAATTTTATAAATAAAAGTAAGCGACAAAATTACTCACATTTAAATAAATCGATGGATCATTCAATCCCGTGTGAATAACCGCCCGTAATGAACCTCGTAAATGATGTTTCCCGGCATTTGCGTCGCTGAAGCAAAATATTTCACTGCAGGGCAAACGGTTTGGATTTTTCAAATACTCGGTAAACAGATTATCATTTAAATAATTCATCAAATCCAATTGCGCTTGTTTAAATGCTGACTTTGAAGACTTTTGAGCTTTATTCAGTAAATTCTAAAAAATTAATTATTGAGAATTTTATAATTCCCGAGTAAAAATGAAATTATTATTTTTTACGAAAAAATAATAAATTCCGTTCGACCGCTGCACCATCTCCGCATTAATTCTAAATCATACCGACAATTTCACAAAAAATGGCATCATAATTAATTTATTACGCAATAATTGATTAATAAATAACCTGACTAGAAATTTTAACGTAAGACATATTGTTCAATCTTCTTTTATTCAAATGCATAATATTCAAACAAAAAAAATTTTATTAAATTAGGCCGACGTCCCGCGAAATTTTTGATTTTTTTAGTCGTATTGTTGATGTAGATTTTTAATTTCGCCTTCGGGTTCGAACCTGGGTCGTCTGCATGAAAGTCTCGAACATTACCAACTGTGCTTCAAGCCGTAAGTTTACTATACTGATAGAAAAACAATATTGATTCAAGAAACTTTTTTTCTTCAAAATTTGAACTTTTTTTTGAGTCGTTAATTTACTTATTTCTAAGAAATAATTTTTTTTCGGTATAACAATTAAAGACTCTTTACTTTTTGAAATATACTTTGATGAATTATTTTAAGTTTTTTAAACGATAATGTTACTTTGGTTGAAAAACTAAATGTATCGATTGAAGATAATATAGCTGTTAAGCCAAGAAAATCTAAATCAAGACAAGAAATTCTTAAAGCAGAATAATCATTTGTCTTCCAAAATAAATTCTTAGATCAAGAAAATATCTCTTGAGTCAACATAAATTTTCTATCAATGTACGTAAATTTAGTTTAGCTATTTGAATGATCAACAAATATTTCATTTCAATATATACCACCAAACGGCGGTGATGCAGCGGTCTAACGACATTTATTATTTTTTCGTAAAAAATAATTTTATTTATACTCGGGTTGTTATCAATAATCAATATTAATAATGAAGATTTTTTATCACAAATTAAACTAAGTAAATTACTTCTCTAAATGAAGTCCGACTTATTTTTAAAGTCGGAGTTGCAACTTGAGTGACTTCTGATGAAATTTCCAAACTGGCTTCTTTTATTTTTTCTAAATGCATTTTTAAATTTTCTATAACTCCATTGAAATTTATTTCTTCGGTGTTGTTATCTTCGATTATTTTTATTATCTTCTCCAATTTTTTAACTAATTCAGATTTCGAAAGAAAATTTAGTAGTTTTATACATTCTTTGTATTCTTGAGTTTCTGTTAAATCACATGTCACTGCGGTTGCATATATTTCACGTAACTTGAAAAAAAAAATAAAAAATAAATAAATAAATAACAATAATAATAATGATAATAAAAAATTTTTATTCAAGTGATAAAGTAATTTTAATAATGAAATGTCTCCAATAAAAGAAATAAAAATAATTCATATTCATCATATACACTTTTAATTAAACTGAATGTCAGAGAGTACAAACTCTTATTAATTAAAGCCAGTGAAATATTCAGAGAAATAAATAAGTAAATAAATAACGTAGAACTGTACCTGTTTACCCAACGGCGATCCGGGAAGAGAAGAAACGAAATAATGCAAGCACTTGAGAATAATAAAAAATCTACTGGTAGAGTCGTGAAATTGTTGTAGAAACTTTCCAACCAGCCATTTCAAGCTTTCGTCGTCCATGTCCTCTTTTCCTTGTATTTTATGCTTCTCCACGTATTTTACGACTGAGGGTAAGCTTCTGATGTCATCTAAATCTTCGGTTGATAATTTTCCGATCGCTTGATCGGTAATGTCACGAGTGCAGCACAGTGAGGTCAGATTGTTGCCAAAAAAGTGTTGGAACATACATAACTAAAATACAAAGCTCTAAATGTTAATAGAAGAAATTTTTTCGATAGAAAAAAAAAAAATTATCTCTGTACACTACGAGAATAAATAAAAAAATAATTTTAATACGTTAATCACAAGAAATTAATTGTATTTAAAATTCAATTTTAAAGCTCGTTTAAATTTTTCCGCGGAAAGTAATTTTTTTATACGAATTGAACGCCCTCTTTCGTTCCGAAAAGTGAATCATAAAAAAGAACCAATTAAAGACTGTATTATCTTTGGTCAGGCAGCGAACACAATTGAGTATAGTATTAGCTGTCTTCAAGCTGTATTTACAAATAAATTTTTATAAATAACTGCTCAAAGGACAGAAAATTTCTCTAAATTCCATCCGAAAAAAATTAATTATAATTAAACAAAACAATATTAAGTTGCAACTTTCAATACGCAACTTTCCATAAGGCAGATGAAGAGATTAAAAAATAAATAGAGTTGAAAAATTTATTTTTTCAAAAGTTATCGTGTTTGCACCTTTATAAAAACTTTAAAAATCCACACAAGTCATTAAAACGACTTTTTTATATAAAAATAGCAATTAATCGATTTAAAAAAAATTTTGACAAGTTCAGGAATCCTCTTTATTTCTAACGGTGTGTTTTTTGTATTATTTATGAGTACTAGCTACGATTTAAAGTCATAAATTGTCGGGATTTAAATTTTAATTGGGATCTTAATTGTTAGGCGAAATTCGATCATATCATCGCGCTTAAACTTGAAGTATGCAATAATAATATAAAAATATAATAATACCTTGTAACCTTGCAAGAAAGAATCGACGGAAAAATCATAAAACAGAAAAATGTCAGTCAATAATTGAAAAGCGCGTCCAGTTAGCATAAAAGGGGTTTTTCCGGAGAACACAGTGCCCTCCAAAATGTCCGACAAACTTTTGACTTGCGTTTGCGTGTAAAAAACCTGTAAAAATAAAAAATAAACAGAAAATATACAAGGATGAAAAAGAAATTAGCAATTCATGGTTTTAGATTTTAACAGAGTTACAACATATATTTAACGAAGTAAAGAGAACATAAATAGCGGAATATCTGGAGAAAAATAAAATAGAGGAGCTTTAAGTTTATTCAGTATTTAGTTTGTTTTGTTTTTGTTCCTCATAGCTATTTACAACAACCATGAATCAAATGCCATACGTATTATACTTATCTAAAAGTTTTTACTTGCTTTAAAAATAATTGCATATGAAAATTTTATTCTGTTTATTTTTGTTCTTGTTTACCTGAACTCGAAGTTTGGACGTCGCGTCGTATGGTAATGATCTGTGAACTGCGTGAAGAGTTGTTGCAACTCCAAAAATGAGTACAAATTTCATTGTTCGTCTGTATGAGCTGAAATTTTTGGCATTAGTAATGCAATATTGTCTTGTTTAATATTTATATAATAAATAATCATATATTGTCAGATTTTAATTTTTCTTCCTAGAATGTTAAATCTTCCAACCTGTAAAACATTGATGCCCGTATATTTACCTCAACACCAATATAAAGTCATGTAGTATAATCGGATTAAAACTTTCGAAATCCGGGATTACAATAACCAGCGGAGTGTCCGTACATTGTTCTTTGTACCAAGCCTCTAATACTCTCAAAGTACACTGGTTTTTTCTGACAGTCGGGACCTTTAACACGAATATATTTTAAGTTAAAAATGTACACAAAAAAAAAATTTACTTGAATCAAGTAAATAATTTTGAAGAATTTCATTTTCTTAATTCGAGTAGAAAAATTCTTAAACTAAGAAATTTTTATTGGTTTAAATAAATTTTACTTGATTCAAGAATTTTTCTCTTGATTCAAATGAATTTTTTTTTCTGTGTATTTATCTCCCGTAAAAAAAAATATACTTTTATAAAATTAAATTTTAAACAACTTTTATTCAAAAAATTTTTAACAAGCGCGTATAATAAAAATTTCATTTTTTTTTTCTAAGTCGAAAAAAATTTTTAGTTCGAAAAAAATGTGCAGAAATGTAAAAAAAATTTTTTCTTTAAACTAAAAATTTTTTTTTGGACTTTGAAAAAATAATAGAATTTTTATTATACGCCCTTATGGCTTTTTACTGGGACCTTTTGCCGGTATACGATCTTATGGCATCTGGAACGCGATATAATTATATATAAATCTCGAAATATAATAAAGTCGGGTTTTTCAGTTATATATCTATATAAAACAGTATAAATTGAAATTAATTAAATTTTCACCTCATCGGATCCGTTTATTAACTGAAAAACCATATCCTCCGTCAACGATTTTATGCTTCCCGAGTCCCTGGATTGGACAACGGCAATATAATTGGTGATGCTAGATATTTGTAACGCCAATTTACGAAATAACTCGTCATGATCCGGAAGGTTGATGCCTATATTAATTTAATTAATCAGTAAAATCGTATTATATCATTATTAATAAATAACAATTATTATTTGATAACCTGTTAACAATATAGCGGTGGGAATTTCGTTCAAAAAATCGCAGCTATTATTTTTCTTGATATCGCTGATGTACTTCTTTATGTCGATCAATATTTGTTTGAACATGTCGGTGTTTATTTCCTGTTATTGATCAAAATTTGCATTCAATCACTAAATTTTTGTTAATTCAAAATTATTTTTAAAATTTTAATTTAATTTTTTATTGACGCATTTTTCCGATTTTTAAACTACTATTTTTTTTAATTTTTTTATTAATACCTCAGCGCAATTTTTAATCGTCGACCAAACTTGTTCGTACACTAGATACCAAGGCTCCGAAATTTGGCAATTTGATATTAATTTCGGCCTTTTGCGATTGCTGCCGATTTTGTAGCTTCCATGGTGAGCAAAAACTCCCTAAAAAAAAAAAAAAATTACACATAGACACGTTTTATAAGAAAAAAAATTTTTTTTCATTTATTTATTGTAAGGTAAGAGCCTCTACTATTGTATTGACCTACTAATTAATTTTATAATTTTTTAAATCTGGTGATAATAACAATTTTTGATATTTCATGACAATTTTAAAAATTAAAAAAATTAAAAAATAGTAAAATTTAATTCCAAGGTATAAACTACCGCAAAAACATTTTATTTTTTTAAGTAGGCCAAAACTGTTTATACGTTTTTAATTTCTTATAAGAATGTATTGTTATAACAATACACAAAAAAAAAGGTTCGCTTGAGCCAATAAAATATTTTTAAGATAGCTCGGACTGGGATTCGAACCCCGAACCTTCCGAAGACAAGTCGGCTACTCTACTTTTTTTTTTTTTTTGGTTTTGAAATAGAATTTTATTTTTGGCGTTTTCTTTATACATGTACAAGTAACAATATTCTGATAAACAACTTACACACTAATATACTATTCAATTTGAACTGTCATCACATGATGCTCTTATCAAATATATTTAACTAGCTGTTACCCACCCGCTTCGCTGGGCATTTTATAGATTGCATTTTAGATCTAAACTTTAAATTTAATTAGAGTATTGTTTTGACTTTCACAAATTCCAAATTTCATCGAATTAGCATATACCTTTTATCCATGTAATTATTCCAGCTAATATTCATTGTAACTTCCAATGTGCAATCATTGTAATGTTTGCGTGGCTTTTTTTCAAAAATGAATAATAATTGACACGAAGAAAAAAATTTGAATTGAGAATTTGGGGTCTATAGGAGCTATAGCTTGGAAATTAAAAATTTTTAATGTTAACACCCACCTCCGCAAACCCCTGTGAGATGAGCTATCGTAAAATTTGGCCATAGACTTTTTCTACATTTCTTACAGAAGATTTCTACCAAGTTTGGAGTCGATAGGAGCTATAGTTTGAAAATAGGAATTTTTCATTGACCTCTACTCGGCGAAAGGAATATTCCTGCCAAATTTCAAGTCTGTAGGTCTTATAGTTCCAGAGATATCGTGATGAGTGACTATATCTATAGAAACTCTCCTATATATGTATAGATTAACAAAATCATAGTTTTTTTTTTTTAATTATTAAATATCATTCAAAATTATTAATATCTCCTTTGAACTATTGCTAAATATTATTATATTGCTTTGGAAAAAATAAAAAATCGGCTAAAATACGATTTGAGCTACCCGGTCTATACTAAATTACTCTTTCGCTTATTTTATATACATTACACCACACCGTCCATCTTACGGCAAGCATTTTTTACAAATTAAATAATCCTGTGAAGCGGGAAAGAATGGGAGTTACGTAAAGGAGCTACCCGTTATATACTAAGAATAATCTAAGTTAATTAATTAAATTACATAAGTAATAATTATGATTAAGGTTTTCTACGAAAAAAAAGTTGACAATATTGATTTAAAATACGATAAAAGAATTCAAATATTCATGATCACTTTTATAGTGTCAATAATAGGGGTTTTTACCTTAGTCCTTCTGACAAATGATTTATTTAAATGTTCTAAATTTACATTATAATACTTACGTGATTGAATAAAACTGTGACATTTTTTGTACTTGCCATTAGGCTTAAAGCCTTGGCATATAAATTAAATAAATTAAAAAAAGGAAAAAAAAAGAAGAAATAACTGTTTTTATTTAAATTAAATTTGGCGCTTAAATAAATTTGAATTTTCCCGCCATTATAAAGTAAACAGCGAAACAGTAATTAAGATAAGCATGCCGGCATGTCGGCATGCAACAGGTTACAATCAACAACTATTATCATTATCTACATATTAAACATGAAATAGTGAATAAATTACCTTCGAAACTGATACATCGTCCATTGTAGTAATTATCCGTTAAGTATTGATCATTAAATCTCTGTAACACCGCACTTAAATTTTAATCCTCGTTATATTTTCCGCAACACTGAAATATATTAAATATAAATTATATTTTAGCTTTAGTGTAACGCCACTTTGAATATTGAAGCTATTTACACACGAGTTTACATTATTAATTACTAATTGTAAGTTATAAATTATAAATCGTGGTTGATACTTGAAAGTTTGGTTAGTTTGTTTGTTGTTGTTAAAGCAAGCAGAGGGAAATATATAACAGAGCAGAGAAAGTGGTCTTATAAGTGTATTTTGTGTGTGTTAGTGTGTTACTCTTTACTAATGTGAAGACGACAGCTGCCTGGGGATCTTACCAGGCAGCTGCTGCCACCTCAGTGGGAACTCGATTGTCGTTTCAAGCTATTCAAGGTTGAACGGTTGAGATGTTAGTCATCGTTTAATAAAAAAATTTTTTCTTTTTCAAATATTGCTGTGATTATATGAATACTTTAATTTTTTTAACTAGAATTCAAATTTGCGCGCGCAAGCGTGCGCATGAATTTGGGACTTGCATATATTTTTATGCTTTGATATATTTGACCAATCACGTTACGAATAGTTTGCTTACATGATATATTTTCATATTTTTCATCTAAATTATAAGAGTGGATTATAAAAGTGGACTAGAATTTAATTTGCGCGCGCCTCATATTTATTGCCATAATATATTTATATGTTGTTTATGTATATTATATTCATGAAAATTAACTTCCCGCGTAAAAAAAAATTGCCCTAAAATTGTCCCAAAAGAGTTATAAACTTAGGATCCCAAACGTGACACAATTTAGGACATTTTTATGACTAATTTATGACGCCAAAACGAAATGAAATTTCGATTTTAGAAAAATATTGTCGCAATTACTCACAGAAAAAATATTGTAAAAAGTACTTTAATGACAATTTTATGACTACTTTTGGATACTTTTATGACAATTTTAGAATCCTTTTTTTCATGACAGTATTTTTAAATTGTCATAAAAGTATCCTAAAATTGTCATAAAAGTATTTTAAAATTGTCATAAAAATTTCCTAAAGTCGTCATAAAAGTGTACTAAAATTCATAAAAGTGTCCTAAAATTGTCATAATATTATTCTTATATTTTACATAAAAGTATCCTAAAATTGTCATAAAAGTATCCTAAAATTATCATAAAAGTACTTTTTACAATATTTTTTCTCTCAGTAATTGCGACAATATTTTTCTAAAATCGAAATTTCATTTCGATTTGGTGTCATAAAAGTGTCCTAAATTGTGTCACGTTTAGGATCCTAAGCTTATGACTTTTTTAGGACCATTTTTTTCACACGGGTTAGCAGATAGTTAATAATTTTAAGAATTTTTGTAACAAATAAATTATGGCAAAAAAAATTAATAAAAAAAATTGACATTTAGAAATTTTAAAAAACTACAAATTCACGACACTGAAGTTAGCAGACGTCTGAAAATTTTTGATTTTTTTTATTAATTAAATTACAACAAAAAAAATATTTCTGAAAAATTGCATTTATAGTTTTTCAAGTTTTTTACAGGTGAAATTTTTTTTTTAATTATTTAGCTGAAATTTTTTCAATAAAAAATTTCTAAAAATTTTGAAATGTCGGCTAACTTCATTTTCATACAAATGAAATTTTTTGAAAATGATTTTTTGGGACTTGGATCTCCTTAAACTTTGTTAAATGTCGGCAATTCTAATTACTAAACTCAAATTTTTCATATTTTTCTGTCGAGAAATTGCTTTTACTTAAAAAAAAAAAAAATACTTTTTTACATTTAAAAAAATTTTCTTTGAAATTATAAATTTATTTTTTTCTCATAATTTTTCATAGAATTAATAAAATAATAAAATTATCGATTTATTTTAAGAATTATTATGTTCTTCCATTTGTCAATGTATTTTGAAACCTTTGAAAATTATTATCAACTTCTTGTTTAACCCTCCGTAGTTCCTTAGAAGTAAGTTCCATTTTTTTTCTTTTGTCTATAATTTCAATCATAATTTTATTAGCAGGATGCACATTATTGACATCCAAATCAATTTCAATATAATGTTTCATTAAATAATTAAGCGCATCGTAAATAGTGAACCGACCGCGATTTTGTACGTCTTCAATATTAAAGTAATTAATAATCGGCGGCCCGTGAGAGCTGTATTCACTTTTAACGACATTGTAATCAAGGGGGATGCAAACGATGTTAGGATCGGACACCCGAGTGGTTAGCGCGTCGAAAATTAGCGTCGGAGATGTTCTACTAGGGCAGTCGAATTCCTGAAGTGCGTTCAAAACATAGCAGTAACCGTTGATCGCCCAGAAGCCCCATTCGTAAGGCCTCATCACAATCAGTCTATTGCATTTTGCTCGAGTCGACTGTTCGTAAATCTCCAGGAACGTCGGCTGGAAATTAAATTGCGATGACACCTTCTCGAAGATTTTTTCTGCGGACGCGTCGGAGTATTTTAATGAAATTACTTTCGCGCACAGGATCAGTATCATGCTGACGTACGTCAAAATTACTAAGTAAGGATCCATTTTTAATATTAGTAATTTTATCTTTGTCTAATAGAAGGTGATAAGCGATAAAAAAAATAATTAATAAGATGTGATTAATGTGAGGTAATACTGAGTCACTCACATGACAGAGGTGTGATTAATGAAGACATTTATGAATTTGTTGCTGAATTTTTCATTGTAACCCAAGAGTTTAATTATTTTTTCATTAATATAGTCATCATCTATATTATTAAGAAAATAAGAAAAAAATTGTATCCAGGATAGTGATATGATAAAATCGGGTTTTTTTTTTAGTGAAACAGTGTAATTGCAGAGGTCTTGACTTAATTTGTCCTTTTTCAAGGTTTCATATTATTCTTACCATGATTAAAAATGACCTTTTATCTTGTGAAATATTGACGTTTTTAAAGATATAAGCTCATCCCGATATTAAACTCATCGAGTCATTTCATTTGAGTACCCACATCAATTTTTCATATATTTATCCTCTCAAATAAAATACATGAAAGTCTTGAAGTTATTCAAAGGTCGAAATTCGCATAAAACGGGCCACGATTCATTATTGGCTAAAATTTAGGCGCGCGCTATTCGAATTTCTAGTATATATTATATACGGGATTAGCTGTTGCCGACCGCTCCGTTGGGCACTTTATAGAATTGTAGTTTTAGATCTAGAATTTAAATTTAATTGGAGTATTATTTTGACTTGCACAGGTTCCACATTCCATCGAATCGGAAGTAGAATTTATTGAAATCCGTAATGAGATGATCTCTACACGACAAATAAAAGATTCTTACCAAATTTGCAGCTTTTTGAAGCTATATTTTAAAAATTAAGATTTTTTATTGTTAACACCCACCCCCGCGATCTTTATTGGAGGTGATTCGGTGTAAAATCCGTTCTTAGATCATTTTTGTATCACATGTAGACGACTTCTATTAAATTTGGAGTCTATAGGAGCTATAGCTTGGAAATTAAAAATTTTCATTGTTAATACCTATCCCCGCAACCTTCTGTGGGGTGAGATTATTGTAAAATTAATTGATAGATTATTTCTACATCTCTTACAGAAGATTCCTACCAAATTTGAAGTCGATAGGAGCTATAGTTTAAAAACGGGAATTTTTGATTGTTAACGCCCCCGTTACCCCCCTTGCGGGTGGAATTACCTAAAATTCGTTCTTAGTTGACCTCTACTCAGCGAAAAAAATATTCCTGCTAAATTTCAAGTCTATAGGTCTTATAGTTCCAGAGATATTGTGATGAGCGACTATATCTATAGAAAGTCTCCTATATATACACTGATAGAGAAAAAATCTTGATTCAAGAAACTTTTTTTCTTTAAAATTTCAACTCTTGGAACTAGATATAGATATATTTCTTTCAAGAATTTTTGTCTCTTGGTTCAAGATAGGTGATAACATTGATTCAAGATGTTACCGACTTGTGTTAAGAATGGCTTTTTTTTTGAGTCATTAATTTACTTATTTCCAAGAAATAATTTTTTTTCGGTATAACATTTATAGACTATTTAGTTTTTGAAATATACTTTGATGAATTATTTTAAATTTTTTAAACGATAATGTTATTTTGGTTGAAAAAGTAAATGTATCGATTGAAGATAATATAGCTCTTAAGCCAAGCAAATCTAAATCAAGACAAGAAATTCTTAAAGCAAAATAATCATTTGTCTTCCAAAATAAATTCTTAGATCAAGAAAATATCTCTTGAGTCAACATAAATTTTCTATCAGTGTATATATAGATTTTTAGGTACACTGAAAAAAAAGTTTTCTACGCTGCACGATCCGTTGTATTGTGAACCGCGTATCGCTATAATCATGCAACGAATCCTGATCAACGCCAAACTATATTATAACATCAACGATTTAAATACGAACATGAACTATATTTAAGATCCTAACATCAGGGATATAAAGTTTCGTAATTATTACACTACTTTTTTTACGAGACACTATTTAATAAATAGTTCCTAAAGCGATTCAACTGTATTGTAAATATACTGGTCCGTACTGCTACCGTGAGCGAACGAATCGCGAAAATAACGAAACGAATCCTGACGGTCACGATCGATTGTAAGATATGAAGATTTATGTGATTCATATCCAACTGGCTTAATAAAACAAAAGATATGTTTTATATTTTACCTTTGTAAATATACCAAGTACCTGCAATTATTTGTAAAAAATAAAATTTGCAGAACTTTTATCAAAAATATTTCCTCTAAAAAAAAAAAAATATCATAATTATTAATAATTTAATGTTATGTTTATAAGATTCTTTTAAATAAATTATAAACTCTTTATCTTATTTTTATTTAAATGATTATTATCAAGTATCTTTACTTTAATAAAATGTTTAAGTACTATCACATTCTGTTTTTATTTCCCCTAAATCTCTACTTCGAGGAAATACATTATAGTTATAACTTGAATTTTAAATTGAGTTATTTTTTATTAAAATCATATTCTATAATTTATTTAAATTTAAAATTATTAATACTTAATTTTTGGAGAATTAATAAAATAATAAAATCGTGCTTTTCTTGGTTCCACATTTTCCTTAGACAATATTGTATATTGTTAAATGAAAAGTACTCACTAATAATTTTTTTGCATAACATTGTAACAAGATGTTTATTTGCTGTGACAGGTAGAGGTTAGGTCTTCTGTTTTGATTCATGAGACACGAAATATAATTTATCTAAAAAACTTTACAACAATTTTCGTACTAACTAAACATTGTAACTGGATAAAATATTTAAAACATGGCTTGATAACATAATTCATTATTTAAAACATAAATAATAAATTATGCAAAGTCAGTTTCTCCGATACTGCTAGGTGTACGATTCAATAGATCGCTAAATTAGCGAAACTGGATAGTGACCATAGCGATTCACGTTTACGATTCGTAGATCGTGCTAGGAGCGACACCATTTCAAGATCCGGTGTTCCGTAAAGTGTGTATAGTGACAGTAGCGATACTGGATCGTGCGGCGTAGAAAACTTTTTTTTCAGTGTATATAGTTAGTCCTATTAGTGTCTTCTTGAAGTTGATTAAATTTATTTATTTAAAACACTTTAATTCATTCTTTCTAAACTTGATTTAGTGAAAAGCTACTCATTGATCATCAGATACTTTTTCAAAATATCCAAAGTATACCATAGTAATTTTATAAAAATAATATAATTCCGTGAGTATCTTTATATTGGCTTCAAATTTCAAGAAATAGCTTTACTACCATTTTCTAGACATGTGAGGCAAGCAATTTATTAAAAAAAAAAAAAAATTTATCCGAACTCATCATACGGGAGAGCCCCTTAACCATTATAGTTTTGATGAGGTAGGTTAAGCGTGAGTGAAGTATGAAATCAAGAATAAAAAAGAAAAAAGGAGACTAAAACACAGCAAATAGGTATTCTAGTTGATCGTCTGCTTAGAAATGGAATTGTGGAAGCTGCAATTGAACCGTGTATAGTATATGCTCGGGTCATGATCATACGAGCTTTAAAGTTCATTCCGAGTTTGTACCCCACACTTGTCTAACAATTGTTCTGCTGTTCTCTGTACGTACCAACGCCGTCTACTGTCTACAGTCTGGAGTCTATAGCCTGTTCTCATCTGGTGCTGGAGCAGTATCAGAACCACTATAGCACACACAGTATATTTTATGTATATATATAAAGCCCGTATGCCGACGCTTATTGTAATGCTATCACACATGTGAGAGTGTAATCAGCGGCAACGACAATGACTACGGCTACAATCTCCTCATTCCGTGTTACTGTCCTCGACATCTCTACTTATGTATATGACACTTTCTGAACTCGACAAATTTCTATATCATTATCATTACCGTTTTTTTTTTTTTGTTATTTCTTTGTAGATCAAAATGTACATGTGTTTTGCTCTGTGTTCTTTTAGCGAATTTGCCAAAGACCACTGACGAACTCGGGGACACCATTTCATCGGAGCTCGAAGGTAATCCTCCACTTTGGGTTACAAGGAAACGCGGGTATCCTCAAGATGAAATTTATATCAACAATGCCAAAATTCTTGAAGGAAGCAACTACAGGTCCAAAATTCATACGTCTAATGGAGAAAAAATTCAAGTAATTTACTTTTATGATTTAATATATTGCGTTACTAATGCCAAAAGCTCATCCCGACATTACACTCATCGAGACCTTTCATTTGAGTACCCATATCAATTTTTCATATATTTTATATATTTATATATATATTATATAAATGTATATATGAAAAATATATCAAAAATGCATGTGGGTACTCAAATAAAAGGTCTCGATGTGTAGAACATCAGGATGAGCTTATATCTTTAAAAATGTCAATAATTGAGAAATTACTTTATATCTTGTCAACTATTGATATTTTCATAGATTTAAGCTCACTCCGACATTATACTCATTGAGACCTTTCATTTGAGTACCCACATCAATTTTTCATATATTTATATCAGGTACCCGCGGGTAATAAGGCCTAAGCGATAGAAATGCTATTTAAAATAACCGCTTCCACTAAAGACTTCTCTAGTAGACACGTCTAGCGTAGAAATGTCACTACAAGTTTATAGAGTCCCGATACAACGTTCTTTGTCTTCTATATTTCATCATCCTAAATATGCTAAAGTAGCGCAGAAGAATTCCTAAAAAACGATTTGAGTAAATGGTAAACATTTTTTATAATTTTATATTTAATAATTTAAAATCATTGTTATAATTTTTATCAACACCTTAAAAAGTATTGTTGCTTAATTTGAGTGATGATTGATCTCTAATACCAATATTATCAAGTATAGTATAACAATTTCCAGTATGTATAACCCGCAGGGCTTATTACCCTACCGTAGTAAAATAAGGCCTATTCGCAAGGTTTTTGAAAAAATTTAATTTTGTGTTTTTTTAAGGTAAAAATTACCATTACTCCATTATATTCAATGGCTAATGTATTAATTTAAAAATTAATGATCCATTGCAATAATTAAATGCAATATTTTCGATTTTTTTCAAAATTTTCCTTAGCCAGGCCTTATTACCCGCTGGTACCTTACTTGTTGGAATTTTTCTACATTTTAATTGTGAATAATAATTAAAAGAATTGTAATTAGATAAGAAATTACGAATTGTTTCACGATTACCGTCATTTTTATCGAAGTTATCCAAAAAAATTTCATACTTCCAAAAGCATTAAATGAATAAAATTATCCTGTCAACAAAAAATTGGCGGCAACAAAATATTTAAACATTTAATATATTTTTCTTTTCGTTTACGATTTCTCATTTGCCGTATGCACGCGAATGATATTAACACAATATAAATTATAAAGTTTAGTACTCACATGAACGTAGTATATACCATCGCAAACTTTCCCTCGAGAGTGCACGGAGAATTGCCCGAAAACTCACTCTCGCTAACATAACCTGAAAATTAATACACAGTATTAGTACTACATAATATACTCGAACTGGGATATTAGACACTGCCTCGTCATTGTAACGAGCTTTTAATAAGCTTACTCAAGCCTTTGGGTCTTTTCGCAACTCATTTCCATGAGTTTTGATGAACTCGATTTATTGCGTAATACCTCCAGCTTTATTATTTAACTATTTCATTTAAGCTTATTAAATTATTAATTTTTTTTTTCCATTTTATCAATTTATCTTTCCATCAATTTTAATTATACATGCTTTAGCTTTTAGTCAAATCTATTAATATTTTTTATCAAATTACTTTAAACTTTAATTTTAAAATTTCTGTTTTGCACGCCTCATACGCCTCATCCGCGAAGCGCATGAAGTAGTGCTCTATTCTCGCTTTACCAGAATGAAGCAATTTTCTGAAGTTAAAATGTCTCTATTTTATTCATATTACACTTTTAGATTAATATGAATATAGTATTAGGTATATTTATGTATGTGTCAATAGAAACTGGCTTTAAGCGGAGTAAAATTTACGATTGATATTAATATCTTGAGTAGATTAATAAATATTGAAATATAATAGAGAGTTACTCTATTATTTAAACCTTCGTGTAAATTATTTATACTTCTATTCATAAAGTGATAAGATTATTACTTTATTCTGATATTATTCTTAAAGTAGATTTACTCCTAAGTTCCTATTAATAATTGACGTAAAGTCAATTATATTTAAAGTTAAAGCAATAACCTTTCGGAAAACTTAATTATTATTTCCGCACCTGTCATTCCTATTATCACTCATTACTATATGTCTCTTATATAAATCGCTGTGTATAAATACCCGCGGTGTAGAATGTACTCCTTAAAATCTAACAGTTTTATTGTTTTTATTGTTTTTATGAATTTTTAAACAAAACCATTTTTTTATTTTTAAATTGCCATAACTTTTTTAAAAATTGACTTATCGGGACCTTTTTTTTTTTTTAATTTTTTTTATTAAATGTTCTTTTTGGGAAAAAATATAAAAAATTATTCAAGCCTATCTTTATCGTTAAGAAAAAATTAGAAAAATCCCTATGATTTTTTTGCCGTGTAAATATCGAAGTCAAAATTCTTCATTATTATACTTATTAACATTTTCATTATACTTATTAACATTTTACTGTTTGAAATGGTAATTTTTAGCAGTTGATCATTACTTATTATAAATTGACTATTATTTATTACAGTTTACTTTTTTCCGTGTAACAAGAGTATAATAATAGAAATAGTGGCCGAAAGAAGGCGGAAAAAATTTTAACGAAAATTTTTTCCTACGAAAAAATTTTGTGTTGTAAGAAAAAAAACTTCTGACCAAAATTCACCCAAATCGGGCACAAATCTATCTTTTGCCGATTTCATATAAAATAATCTTTACATACAGTACCGCTTAATCAATTCCATTAAATAACCTAGTCAACTGATACATAACACACCGTATGCAAGTTTTAATGAGCTAAAAGTCTAGCAGCAACAATTCATCACTTTGCAGTGACAACAAACTTAAGTGTTTAATTTTGAACGAATAGCGAACCGTTTTCGCCTGTAACTGAGAAACTTAAATTGAAAATTTAATCACTAATTGCTAATTAAGCTTAATTATAATACATATAACCTGAAGCGCGGAGTTTTGAAAGGTATAATAAATATACATGTATACAGGACATAGAGAAATAATTTAATTAGGAAGCTTAGTAAGAAAGTAACTTTACTCATGTTATATATATATATATATATATATATATATATATATATATATATATATATATATATATATATATATATATATATATATTACTTCACTACTTGAGGCACAAATTAATGTCGTTATACATATACTTTTGAGCTTTAATACATTGTCAGAAAACTTTAATCTTTCCGCCGCTTCAAAGATTACTCTAACCGTTAGTTATTTTCACGTCTTACTTAATTATCGCGTTATTATTTCACCGTACAAAAGTAAGAACCTATTTATTTACGGTGTCGAGTTTCTAACCGCAATTTTTTAAGAATATTCATGTATTTTCAAATGACATAACCCCACTGATAAAAGGATTTAGTACGAAGTACTTAACTGAATTTGTAACAAAATTTTTATTCATTTATTTGAAAGAAAAAAAATATTTTTACTGATCATTATTATTTGTTGCAGTTAAAAAAATGATTTTTAATATTTTAAATAAATTATGATAATATGAAAAAACGCCTTATTAGGGCAGAAGGGGGTCAATTGAACCAAAAAAAGTTTAGTAATTTTTTACTACTCGAATTAAAATTAAATAATAATTTTTTTTTCTTGGAATGTTAGTTTATTATGTCTACTGTCATTATCAATACATAAATTAGTCAATAAACGACGTGAATTTTTAAAAATTATTAATTTATCCAAACGCGTCAAATGGTTCAATTGACCCCCGCTTGGGGGCAATTGAACCACTGCTTAAGGTCAATTGAACCAATAATATTTAAAACTCAAACCCGAACTTTTAATAAATAATATATTAATTGTTACTTGCTAATATTACTGTTGCACCGTTTTAATACACAGATATTATATTAAATAAATTAAAAATCAATTTAAAAATAATTTTCATTATAAATTCAGTTCATCAAATTGTTAGGTTATTTCCCTGAGTTTTTTCACGTAGAGTCAAGATGCGCGCGCATGTCCCATGCTTCTCCGTATGGTTCAATCGTCCCCGGGACGGCTGGTTCAATTGACCCCATATAATTTTATAACAATTAATAGTAAATAATAAATAAATAAACTATTATTTCACTATACACAAAGTTGAGGATTATAAAGTATAAGTATATACAACGACTACAATTCAAACTTTATCAATTAATTAAAAAATTGAAATATTATTTAACAATTTGTCACCAGCCGAAAAAAAAGTTTACGTGCCTAAAAATAAAAAAATCTCAATTTTTCAAAATTTATTAATCGCAATGATTTTAAATTTTGATAATATCCGAGTTTAACATATTAGAATCTAATTCTAAGAGCATGAAGCGTTTTTTCAATTTTTTAGATTTCTTAATTCGAATGGTTCAATTGCCCCGTGGTTCAATTGACCCCCTTCTCCCCTAAGCTCACATCTAAAAATTTTTAGAATTGATTTTTATTTTAAAAATAATTACAGAAAAATTTTTTAAAAATTTTTATTTGTAAAAAAATTTGAAAAACTATCAGTGCAATTTTTAAAAAATATTTTTAACTCGCTAAAGCGAGTTAAAAATTAATAATTTAATAATAATATATTATATATTATATATTATTTAATATTGTGTATTAAAATGAATTAATACGAAATATACAAAGATTAAATAATAATGATCTCATGATTTGTTAAGAAATTACTAATGAATATAATAATTTTAAATTTGTTCCACATAATAATAATTCTTAGAATCTAATTCTAAAAGCTTGAAGCGTTTTTTGAATTTTTTTGATTTTTTAATTCGAATGGTTCAATTGATCCCCTTCTCCCCTACTTGGAAATAAAAATTTGTTTTCACCAATTAATATTTAGTAGTAAGTACACTGATAGAAAATTTATGTTGACTCAAGAGATATTTTCTTGATCTAAGAATTTATTTTGGAAGACAAATGATTATTTTGCTTTAAGAATTTCTTGTCTTCATTTAGATTTTCTTGGCTTAAGAGCTACATTATCTTCAATCGATACATTTAGTTTTTCAACCAAAATAACATTATCGTTTAAAAAACTTAAAATAATTCATCAATGTATATTTCAAAAACTAAGTAGTCTTTAATTGTTATACCGAAAAAAAAATATTTCTTGGAAATAAGTAAATTAATGACTCAAAAAAAAGCCATTCTTAACACAAGTCGGTAACATTTTGAATCAATGTTATCGCCTATCTTGAATCAAGAGACAAAAATTCTTGAAAGAAATATATCTATATCTAGTTTCAAGAGTTCAAATTTTGAAGAAAAAAAGTTTCTTGAATTAAGATTGTTTTTCTATCAGTGTACTAAATATTTGTTTAGTGGAAATAAATGGGTTTTAATAAATGATTTAGTAACTATTATTAAATTTTATTAAATAGAGCTAAATCATTCTATGGCAATCCTTAAAAATTAAATGAATCGAGTAAACGTTGCAGTTTAAGCCAAACAATAACAAAATAAAACCGAAATTCAAGCTGCGTCCACCCCCATATTCTGTATTTATATTTCTCATCAAAGAAAAGGCTTCTAGGTAAATAAAAGAAATGACTAAAGCACAAAAAACACAAAGAGTACGTCGCGACGCCGGGCTGTCGCGACGTTGTGGCCCAGCCGCTTACTCACCGAACAATACTTTTATTTGCGGACATACTGTCCTAAGAAATAAACCACATTCTCTAATTGATTGTGCAAATTTAACGGCTCAAATTATTTAATTTTTCTCGTCTCCATTAATTCCACGATATCATCAAGCAATAATAATAATTTATATTAACCTTCGTCAGACAGAAGAAGCACTAAAAAAAGTTCATTAAATTGAAAATAAAAGGCGGAGTTTAAAATTTTTAAGACTCATAATTACTCAAAGAAAAATTTAATTAAGCATTAAAAGTAAATCCAAAAGTAAGAAACAGGGCTGAGGTTAATCAGGAAAATTCTCATTATAAACACCAGAACCAGGAGCCAGTTAAGGATAAAGTGCACGGTGGTTCCCGGGTCTTGGTACACACTTGGTTTCCCGGTTTCATGACCCGCAAGGATTTTATCGTCGGGTTAATTTAAAAGATAAACCTGATACGCAATATCTTGTTCTCTATTCTTTTCATCTTTATTTTATTTTCCTCCTCTAATTAATTTAAACTTTTTTTTACTTCTTTTATCTTCCATTCCTTTAGATTTCACTCGGTGCAATAACCGTCTTTGGAATAGCTATTGCACCCTCAAGCTCTACTAATTGAATGCCACAAAAAAGTTCGTAAAAAATAATCATCCTCGTTTATATTCTTATTTTCCTTTTATTCTTTTTATTCTTTTTTTCTTCTTTCGGTTTTTTCAAATCAAAATCTCTGGAGTCTTGATTATGATAGTCTTGATCGTTTTCCTTCAGTCGATAACAATCTACTCTAATTCGAAAGTACACTGATAGAAGGATTTAGTTCTTTTTAATAACATTTAATAATAGTTATTATTATTATTATTATTATTATTATTATTATTATTATTATTATTATTATTATTATTATTATTATTATTATTATTATTATTATTATTATTATTATTATTATTATTATTATTATTATTATTATTATTATTATTATTATTATTATTATTATTATTATTATTATTATTATTATTATTATTATTATTATTATTATTATTATTATTATTATTATTATTATTATTATTATTATTATTATTATTATTATTATTATTCAGATAGTTAACTCAAAAACTCAAAATTGTTTGTAGTATAAATAAACAAAATTACTGTTTAGTTTGGCTTCTGTTAAATTTAAAAAATTTTTCCCAATGCACTAAAAACGACAATGAGTAGTTTCGGGAATTGTAATCGTATCGAGCACAATTTGCGGTGAGATTCCCATTGGAAGTGGTAAATTTTGCGGCTTAAACAGAGGAGAACAATGGATAATTTCTCATCCGCATTTCTCAGTTCTCTTTTGCCCTCATTCAAATTTTCCCGCAGTGTGCCACCTCTTTCGCCCTTTTTTATCTCTTATCATTGTATATCGCGGTCTAACTCGTGCTCGCGAGATATCTACGCGAGTAATAATTCATTGGAGTTTACCTCAATTAGTTTTACTTTAATGATAATTGTAACTTTTTTTTTTTATACTATTTACTACACAGAAAAAAAAGTTTACTTAAATCAAGTAAATAATTTTGAAGAATTTCATCTTCTTGGTTTGAGTTAAAAAATTTTTAAACTAAGAAATTTCACTTGGTTTAACATTTAAGTACATTTGATTAAGCACATTTTATTTGATTTAAGAATTTTTTGTCTTGATTCAAGACAAGGAGCTTCTTCAAAATTTTTTTCTTGGTTCAAGAATTTTACTCATGATTCAAGTTAATTTTTTTTTTCAGTGTATTATTCTATATATATATATATATATATATATATATATATATATATATATATATATATATATATATATATATATATATATATATATATATATATATATATATATATATATATATATATATATATATATATATATGAAACTTACTATAGATATATTCACTCATCACGATATCTCTGGAACTATAAGACTTAGAGACTTGAAATTTGGCAGGAATATTCCTTTCGCTGAGTAGAGGTCAGCTAAGAACGGATTTTACAAAATTCCACCCACAAGGGGGGTTGCGGGGGCGTTAACAATGAAAAATTACCATTTTCAAACTATATCTCTTATCGACTTCAAATTTGGTAGGAATCTTCTATAAGAGATGTAGAAAAAGTCTATGGCCAAATTTTACGATAGCTCATCTCACAGGGGTTTGCGAAGGTGGGTATTAACATTAAAAATTTTTAATTTCCAAAGTATAGCTCCTATAGACTCCAAATTCTCATTTCAAATTTTTTTCTTCGTGTCAATTATTATTCATTTTTGAAAAAAAGCCACGCCAACATTATAATGATTGCACATTATAAATTACAATGAATATTAGCTGGAATAATTACATGGATAAAAGGTATATGCTAATTCGATGAAATTTGGAATTTGTGAAAGTCAAAATAATACTCTAATTAAATTTTAAGTTTAGATCTAAAATACAATTCTATAAAATGCCCAGCGAAGCGGGCGGGTAACAGCTAGTTCTATATATAATTTCAAATGAAATAATCCTAAAAAAATTAATGAAAGATATCGATGATGAAGAAATGACTACCCCAGTGCATTTAACAAGTGACGGCAGGTACATAGTGTCTGCAAGGTTGCTAGTAATATTTAATTGTAAAAAAAATTTTTTCACTCTTTAATAATAGTTTTTTTTTTTTTTTTTTTTTTTTTTTGTGAAAAAAACACTCTGGATCTATTATTAAATAGAAAGGAGTATTTTATTTTCCCAAATTAAAGAAACATCGTAAAATAATTCGAGAGCTACAAGGCATGAGAACTTTCATTTCAACTCAAGAGCTCGAAAGCTTCGCTAACAATTCTGCTATTACGTTTTTTATTTAGTATATATATATATATATATATATATATATATATATATATATATATATATATATATATATATATATATATATTACGTTGCTTCGCACAATATGAAAGTTGAGATTCAAGATTCCATCTTCACCTCCGTCTCTTCAACAAGTTATTCATACAATTTATTTATATCTATATATTTAGTTTTTACCTTAGACCTCTTGAACTCTTATAAACATAAAAATGACCAGGGAAAACGCTTCTATTTAACTTTGTACATATATACTTGTATTATTCTTAAAGACACCGTAAATGCGAATGACGGAATAAATTGCATTGTTGTATAAGAGTTATGAATCACATCAAAAGCATACTATGTTCTATAAATATAGTATATTCTCATTGTTTTTAGTAATTTGATTTTATAATTTTAGTTCCGCCTTTAGTTTCAAAGATCTCTAGGAAAATTATATTCCTTTCTTTGAATTCCTACATTATTATTAAAATATTTAATAATAAAAAAGTATTTCAATAAACAGCTGATAAGTTTTTTTAGCGCGGCGAGCTAAAAAATCTTACATCTTTAAAAATGTGAATAATTAAGAAATGAAATTGTATCTTGTCAACTAATAATATTTTTACAAATATAAGTTCATCTTTACATTATACTCATCGAGACCTTTCATTTGAGTACCCACATCAATTTTTCATATATTTTATATATATTATATATTCATATACATGTAGGTATGAAAAATATATCAAAAATGCATGTGGGTACTTAAATGAAAGCTCTTGATGAGTGTAACTTCGAGATGAGCTTATATCTCAAAAACCGGCAATCCTCTAAATTAAAATACATGATAGTCTTGGAGATAGTCAAAGGTCGAAACTCGCAAAAAACGGGCCACGATTCAGTATTGGTTAAAATTTAGGCGCGCGCGTAGTGCGTTATTCAAATTTCTAGTATTTAAGGTAGTACACTCGCCAGAGTCGTTTTCTTAGGATTTTTCAAAAATTTTAGCAGATTAATGTTCATATAATTCTGCATCGATTGGCGCAATTTGAAAATTTTTGACCATCTAGTTTCAGAGATATTTAATTTCAAAGTTTAAATTTTGAACGCTCTTATATATTACGATATACGGAATATCCAAAAGTTTACCTACAAACATTTTTATACCTCAGAAACTTTTCTTAGGATCTTTTTAAAAAACTAGAGTAACGTTAACTAAACAACTAAACAATTTTTTAAAAATAATTTCATTGATAATTACCCCACAGTTTCACAAATATTTATTAATAAGTAATGAAAAATTTACCAGACATTAGCCGAGGAAGGGATACGTTAATAAAGCTATGGCAACAACGCAAGTTTTGTGAGCCGCGAAAAAAGTATGAGATACGCATGCGCTGAAAAATTTGAAAAGTTTAATGTACGTTAGGTGTAATATTATAGTTATTAATTTTATTTATTTAAAAAAAAAATAACAATGATTATTTTATGAAAATAAGTATTTTTCTATATTTATTAAAAATTCAAAAATGTTAACAATTTTAATATAATAATATATATTAATCTTTGATAAGTTATAAAAATAATATTCAGATAAAATAATAAAAAATAGTAAAATTTAAAATCAGTTAATACATCAACACAAAAAATTTAATTACTGATTTTTCTGAAAAAACAAAACAATATTGTCAATTATTTTTTTTCAGACATTGTAATTATATTTCCGAATAAATGTATGTAAATAAATAAATAAACGCATGTATCAAAACAGAGGTTAGTCTACAGCTGGTCCAAAATACTACAGTGTAACCACTATAAAATATCTTAACGCTCATGCAGTGTTGCCAGACTTTTCAAACGATCAGTTTCTCGTTGGTGATTGGCTAAGATAAGTACATAAACAGCAAAAAGTTTTAGGTTCGTCAATAATGACTCTCAAGTATATGTACCGTCCACTCTAACATAAACTTTTGACTACGGAAGTCACGAGGGTTCTACCTTAAGAAATTTCAAAAAAATTTATTTAATAAACCAAAATTTTATCCATTTATTTATGTAAAGTAACTCTATAATCTTTAAGAACAGTTTCTAGTTTTCATCAAAATCGTCGAGTAGATTTCAAATTTAATCGACACAAACATACTCACATAATATAATGATTTTTTTTTTGTTTCAGGTTCTGCACAAAATATCGGAAGTACTGGAGCCAGTTCTATCAAACTCACCCGACTCATTAATTTCCAACCCTAATGCATTTCAATTCTTGAACCAAAGTGACAGTATTAATCTCGGTAAATTTAGAATAAGGTAATTTATTTTTTTCTTAAGTAATTGCCTGTACAATGTTAAATTTTCGTGCACTGAAATAATAAACTTTGCTTACAGAACCTTCCGTCAAAGAGTATTATTAAATAATAAAGAAGACATATTCAAAGCCGAGGGTGGTTACACATTTTTCATCCCCGACGAGGAAGGATTCAAGGTATTTTTAAATAAATAAGAGTTATTTTATTTTGCAACTTTTAAAGTTTACCCAAACTTACAAGCGGGTTTTTTTTTTTTTTTTTTTTTACACAAAATATAACATACGAGAAAATTTATTTAAAGTCTCGTTACGCAGACGTGGAAAATGCAACTTGGTAAATTGTAACTCGCATAGAAAAATTTCATGTCAACGCTGAGAAATAAATACGTGAGGTGAATTCTGATGCGAATGTCAAAGTTACTTTTCAATCACTTTTCATATAAATTCATATGAATTTGTAATGAAATATTACAGTAAATTATTGAATTTTTTTATCCTGACAGTTATAATTGATTTTTCTGCCTACTGAACTGTTGAAATGGAAAAAAACACATAAAATTAAATACTTTTTAAAGCTCACCGTTAACAAAAAATAAATTTTAACTGACATTAATTGGATTCATTTTTATAAACTGTCTCATATCAATTTAATTATTTGTTTTTATTTTTTACTGTTGACAATTAATTTTAGTATTATTCACTTTACAAAAAATAAAACTAATGTCATTAAAACTACCACAAATATTTGGTAAAAAAATTTCCCAACAGATGGCGCACATTTGCTGGCTTTTCTCGCTAGAGAAGAGTTTTAAAAAAATATTCAAAGCCAAATACGTGACTTGAAAATTAATCTCAACATAAAGGTCCCAATGTTTTGTCTTATTAAATCGTACCTGACAATTTTAATACACATATAAATGATACAAAACACACCCCATTGGAAAGAAAAATCATTGTTGAACTTATTGAAATTTTTTTGAATCGATTAATTGCTATTTTTACGTAAAAAATTCGTTTTAATAGCTAGTGTGAATTTTTTTAATTTTTCTGGAGGGGCAAACACGATAACTTTTGAAAAAATAAATTTTTCAACTCTATTTATTTTTTAATCTCTTCATCTGCCTTATAGGAAGTTGCGTATTGAAAATTGCAGCTTAATATTATTTTGTTTAATTATGATTAATTTTTTTCGGCTTGCAGTTGAAGAAATTTTCTGGTCTTTGAGCAGCTATTTATAAAAATTTATTTGTAAATACAGCTTGAAGACAGTTGATACTATACTCAATTGTGGTCGTTGGCTGACCAAAAGTAATACAATCTTCAATTGGTTCTTTTTTATAATTCACTTTTCGGAACGAAAGAGGGCGTTTAATTCATATGAAAAAAATACTATTCGCGGGAAAATTTAAATGAGCTTAAAAATAGAATTGTAAATAAAATTATTTTCTTGTAATTTATTTATAATTGAATTATTAAAATTATTTTTGTAATTTATTCTTGTAGTATGAAGCATATAATTATTTCTCTTACTTAATTTAAAACAAAGAAATTTTTAAAATTAAATTTATCGGTCAGAAAAAAATTGTATCTTTTTATTCAAGTTAATTTTTTAACCGTGTAGATAAGAGGAAAAATGTGTTTAATAACAACAATCATTAGTCTAGTTTCTGTCGCAGACCGTAGACAGTTGAGCAAAGAAAAAGCTTTTAAACGGTGAGTAATTAATGGGAGTAGGGTAATTAAATATTTGGCTTTTTACGAGTTAGAGTAATACCGCGTATAAAATGTGAGTAAAGATAGTCAGAGTACAGTAGAAACAGGAGTAAGCCGCTGAATCCACCGAGTGAGTGTAGCTTATATTAGTAGTTAAAGTTTATATAAAGGCAGACGTCGGAAAAGAGTGCGCGGATGTCGACAGTACAAGGATTACCAGTAAAAACTTACTGTGCTAGCTATGTTTGAAATAAAACCATGCCCATTAAACTCCCGCTGTTCTCTTGTTACTTTTCTCTGTTTCTGTTTTTTTAAGATGATACTTGTACTTTTATGTAATTTTATTAATTATTATATTCTGTTTTTCTGTCTTGCAGCCTTCGGTCAGACCTACAAAAATAGACCACCAAGTTATCGACGGTCACGTCATTCCAAACCATGTATTATTCACCGCACCGACGCCTAATGACAGACCTTACAATACCTTGGCTAATACTGATAATTTCAAAGTAACTGTTAGTTTCATACGTGATCCGGATAATTCCAAGAAAAGTAAGTAATTTTTATTTTTACTGGATTAAAAAAAATTAATTGGGTTCAAAAAAAAATTTTTTGGCAAAATTGCACGCCTCATAAGCGAAGTGCTTATTATATATTGCGACCCAAATGCCAAAAGGGTGTATTTCAGCAGCTAGATAGGGTTTTATGCCAAAAAGGCGTATAAAAAAATTTTTTTTCGCCATTCAACTTAGAACTGCTCGAAACGTAAAGATTTGTCAAAAAAAATTTTTCAACGTACTAATGCCAAAAGGGCATACCTCAAAACATACGCCCTTTTGGCTTTGGAAATTTATTTTTTTATTTTTGGAATTAGAAAGTGTTAATAAAGCGATTAGTAAAAAAAAATGTATACACCCTTTTGGCTTTGCAAAGCCAAAAGGGCGTATAAATTGATATGCGCCCTTTTGGCATTTGGGTCGCGATATATGAAAAATACATCAAAATGCATGTGGGTACTCAAATGAAAGCTCTTGATGAGTGTAACATCGGGATGAGCTTATATCTTTAAAAATATCATAAATTGACAAAATACAATATAATTTCTTAGTTATTGACATTTTTAAAGATACAATCTCATCCTGATGTTACACTCATCAAGAGCTATCATTTGAATACCCACATCAATTTTTCATATATTTTATATATTTATATATATTATATATATGTATATATGAAAAATATATCAAAATGCATGTGGGTATTCAAATGAAAGCTCGTGGTGAGTGTAACATCGGGATGAGCTTATATCTTTAAAAATGTCAGTAAATAAGAAATGACATTGCTCTCTTGTCAACTAATGATATTTTTAAAGATATAAGCTCACTCCGACATTACACTCATTGAGACCTTTTATTTGAGTACCCACTTGAATATTTAGTATATTTTATATATTATAGATATTTCACAAATACCATATATATAAAATATATAAAAAATGTCATGTGGGTACTCAAATGAAAGGTCTCGATTAGTGTAACATCGAAATGAGTTTAAATCTTAAAAAATGTCGATAATTAAGAAATAATATTGTATTTTGTCAACTATTGACATTTTTGAAGATATAAGCTCACTTCGACATTATGCTCATTGAGACCTTTTATTTGAGTACCTACATCAATTTTTCATATATTTATATATATTATATATATGTATATATGAAAAATATATAAAAAATGCATGTGGGTACTCAAATGAAAGCTCTTGATGAGTGTAACACCAGGATGAGCTTATATCTTTAAAAATGTCAATAGTTAAGAAAGTACAGTGCAATTTAACAATAGTGATTGCAAGGTTACAATAGTAATTAATAATCTTGACATTATTAACATAAAAATGCCGTTTAATTGATTCCATTTGTGCAAATGACTTAATTAAAAATACCTAAAAGCAATACAATATAATATTAATTAATTCCAGTGTACGTGAAGTCCAACACCCTTGTCGGGGACGCGACACATTCAACTGGAGTGGTGCTAGCGGAAATAGTGAAAGCCAACATTCCTGTTAAAAATGGTGTCGTCCATTTAATCCAGCGGCCGTTGATGGTAGTCGACAGCACTGTCCAGCAATTCCTCGCGGTCAGTACTAATTTATTATTTACCAGTCCGATTAATTATTTATTATCGATACTCTAGCGATTAACATTTATAAATTACATGTGCACAGCCGATCTCTGGATAACTCGATTAGAGAGATATCATTCTATTGAATTTGACCTAAATGTTATTCAATTATGCAATCTTCTTTATCACTAACTAATACTCAGTATAAAATAAACAAACCAAACAAAACAAAATGCAACAACGCTGCATTACTGCACCGCCTATGTACTTTATTACAGTGATACATGTTTATTTATTTACTTATTTTTTGAGTAAATCAATAAATATGTATTCGTAATTATCAGCAGCAAAATATCAATAAATGTCTGCATCTTTGCTAGTGAAATGTATACTATCTACTTTCTTTTCTTTGCTACTAAATTATTTGTTTTTCAGGAAAATAAATATCCGAATCCGCTAGTCGTTTTTTTAAATTAATATTTGAGTTTTTTAATAAACGATTAATTAATTAGCTAGTCGCTTTAAAAAGAGTTTATTAGATAAATTTTTGTACCTTTAATTACAATAATAAAAAATTTTATTAATTTAATTTTAAAAATCCCAGGACTAATTTTTCGGAAAAATACAATTAATATTTACAACAAATTAATCATTATTTAATTTAATGGAAAAATTTTGTTGGATGTTTTTCGGATTAAAATTCATATTTTCTCGATTTAAAAAAAAAAAATTGACATTTACTCTGATTAAATAAATATTTATAACGTTAATTTAGTGTGTAAGTATCCTTTTTATATACGGAAAATTTAAAAAATAATTTCTAATTATATTTATAAAAATAGTATGATACGGAAGAACCCCGAGGAATAGTTAGTATATATTTATGTGTATAAAGTAAACTCCCTGAGGCATTAGTCATTTCTGAAAGTCACTCTTCTTTGCTCAACAAGGTAACTTTAAATGTCTTTAACGATCCCCCTGCGGACGAGGCCAGTAAAAGCCTGGAGCTCCCTACAGAAGCAAGCGGTCCTCTTTTCCTCCCAGTAAAGACTCTTCTTATTTTATTTTTAGTTTATAAATACCGGGGAGTTGTCACTTCTTATTCTTTGCTTTATGAGCTTTTAGAAATTATTAATAACGTCTATTTCATGGAAAGGTGTTTATTTGGAAGTCATTTAACGCTTTTTTCCATCGTGTTAATTAATATTATTTTATTATTATTATTAATAAAAAAAATTGTTAATTTTATAATGAAAAAAAAATAATAAATAATAATAATAATAATAATTGCAAGATTATTATTATTATTATTATTATTATTATTATTATTATTTTTATTTTTATTTTTTTTTTTTAAGTTCCATAAAAATAACAATTAAATTAAATTTTGATGATGAAGCATTAAAATTTAATTTAAATATCAATGTCTTTATTAAAATAAATAACAAATATTTAATATATAATATATGACGTTTTAAATGTAAACATAAATTATTTTATTTATTTAAATTCAAATATCAATAATTGATTGCAGCTATACAAAATAAAATATTGTGGATAAATATTTAACGAAAATCGTATACTGTTTGGGGAAAACAGATTTTCTCTTGTGGTTTATTTTATGTTGCCCATTACTTCAGTCATTCGATAATCGACTCCCTTGGTAATTTCCTTCGTTTAATATTTACTAAACTACATTTCTACCGGAATATACTAGCAGCCTGTACTACTGACATTAACTATGTTACTGCTGAGATTTACAAATTATGAATAAAAACGATTTGGGTTAATGATTTTTCAATATTTTAGATCACAGTTTTAATTATTTGAATATTATTAATCTAAATAAACTGAGTGAAGATCGTCAAAAAACTTGATATAAAAAATAATAATGACAAAAAAATATGTAAAGTTTTATTAATTATTGGCAGTGAATTTTTTCTTTAATAATTCGGTACAAAAAAAATTAAACAGTTTCTCAAGAAAATTTGGAATTTTTTAAACAGAGTAAAAATGAATTTTTATCCGAAAAAACCATCCGAGTACAATTTTTTACAGTGTAATAAAAATTTTTTTTTCCAAAAAAAAAAAAAAACTACAGATCACACTTTACTCTCAATAATTAAAAAGTGTTTCGAATTAGCACCAACAATTTCCCATCTGTATGAATAATTGCCTATAAAACGATTACCGATAAAAAAAAATTTAATTAACCAACTTTGAGCATTGAAACAAAAAAAAAGTTATTAAATAAACTCTGGACGAAAGTTTCTCGAAAAAATATTAATATGCAAATATATACATATAAAAAAAGTCAAAAAAAAAAAATTTTACACACTAAAGTAAAATCGGTGTAGGGCGGGTTTCATGAATTTATATTAGTGCCATGCGTCAGAGCCCAAAATGTACTTAAATGTATTCCGTAACAGTGTCTGTGAATTTATATCTGCATAGTCTCACATATTACTCACCGAAGGTCGAAGAAAAGAGAACAAAAAGAATAAAATAATAATAAAAATAGGTAACACGAGATAATAAGCCTTCCGTCCTGGCGTAATCGTAACAATGAATAAATAAGTGTGTGTCCGGTTGACAATTTATATTTTATTTTATTTTACTTTTTTTATTGTTATTCTCAGTTGCGGATACAAATAAAAGCCAAATAAAATAAAAAGTAATGTAAATAAAAAAAGGGGTAGGAAGTAGAGTAGTGTAAAGTAGAAAGAAAAGAAGGAAATAGGATACTAAAAAAAAGGAGCTACAAAATTCAACGTCACAATTTGTTCTTTTTTTCTGTTTTCTGTTCGCTTCTTGTATGTTACGGATCGAACCCTCATTCTGGTTTCTCTGGTTTCTCTGAGCAGTCCTTCAAGGTAATTTTTTTTCATCACATTCATCTTTTTTGTTGTTTATTTTTTTTTTCTTTTTCACGGTCATTTATCAATTTTGTGAACAGTTTGTCCGTAATTTTTTTCCAAAAGGTTTTCCACCCAAAATTTTAATAATCAAGTAATTTTTTGTAGTCAATTTAGAAAAATCAAATTTGGACGATTTTTTCTAAAAAAATTGAATTTTTTTTAGAGTAAAAAAATTTTTTTAATCAAAAAAATGAAATTTACCATTTTTACAATTTTTCTTTAACCACAGAAACTTTAAAAAAAATTTATTGAGAATTTTTTAAGCAATTTTTAAAACGAAAATAAAAAAAAAAAAGCGGACATGCTTAGATCACAATATTAATTTCATTTATTTCAAATTTTAACTTCATTTATCAACTATTTCGAACGATTTATCATTTTTCGCACAACTACAATATAATATTCGGCATAACTTCCGTTTCCTTCATTTCCCGAATAGAAATTAGAAACCCAAAATCATTAACAACGCGTTGATTTCATTTCATTTATTACATACTGCTTGATATACTTTTTAACTAAATTATTGTGTATTCTTCATTTTCAGTATTCATTTTTTAAAAGCATCGATTGACCATTAAATATACTAATTTGATCTTTTCATCGCCTTAATGTGTCGCTTTTGATGTAATTTTACGCATGCTTTTAATATTATATCACTACTCACACAAACAATAATCACAAACTATTTATTCCGTAAACTAATGCACGAAAAAAATTTTTTCTACGGTTTAAATTCAAATTTTGTAGTGTTTTAAGTGTCTTCTACTAGAATTTCTAGTTCTTACTCGATATCGCTGGCCGATTACTGGTTTAAATCGAGTGAAAACTTAATTATTTCTACAAGGGTTGTGCGCTAATTTTTATATTTTGATTAAAAAATTAAATTCGTTATTTTCTTGGTTCAAGAATTTTTCTCTTGATTCAAGTTAATTTTTTTTTCAATATATGAGAATTAAACTTTAGAATTTTTCCCACAAAAATACTACATTCTTTACTTCAGCTAAAAATTTCCTTAAAAAAAATAGTATATTGTGCCATAAGGAACGAAAGTACTACATTCTGTCCCGCGTGTGTGATTGCCACCCGAGCCGAAGGCGAGGGTGGCAAACACGCGGGTGAGGATGTAGTACTTTCGTCTCGTGTCACACATACTATTTTTTCTCCTGCCAAGCCGAAAATTCGCGAATCTGTTAATGCAATAGCATCGTAGGTAATCATGGAAGGGGTCCAGGGGCGAAGCCCCGGCGGGGTGTTGGGGGCAGTCAAGAAAAATACAATTTAAAATTATTATTTAAGTAAAGATATTAAAAAAAAAATTAGTGTTATGAAAATAACAGAATAATTTTTATTATAACTTTAAATAATCATATTGATAAATATTAATAGTAATTATAAGCATTCATTTAATAATAATTATGGATAATCTTAATGATAATATTAGATGATAATTTTAATATAAGAATAATTTTAGTGACAATTTAAAATTTTTATTATTAATAATTTAAAATTATTATTTAAGTAAAGATATTAAAAGAATTAATTTTATGTTATAACTTCAAATATTCATATTGATAAATATTAATAGTAATTATAAGTATTCATTTCATAATAATTATGAATAATCTTAATAATAATATTAGATGATAATTTTAATATAAGAATAATTCTAGTGACTTGGTGATTTAACATATTTTATGTAAATCAACCTTTTTTTGGTACAATATGATAATTTTTGAAATTTTCAAACTATAACATTATCATATCACAGTTATTGCATTATATTACTCTTATAACATATCACTCTAATATTATTTAGTGTAATTTATTGGTTATGTTTTGGGCTTCTCCCTCGATATCTCTACCAGCCTCGTCGTTAGTGTCACTTGAGTAGGGACTATCTGTAGAACTCATGTTTTACGACGAATTTTTTTTATTTAAAATCAAATCACTAAATTACATTATTTTTATTATAATTATAATGCACTAATATATTGCACTAATGACGCAACATCAAGTGCTGACGGAGAAATTATGTGTTAGAGAGAGAACGTACAATGCGTGAGAGCCGATGTAGGCACTATTGCGCGTGCGCGTTCATTTATTCCGAGGATAGAAACTGCTGCTTTATTCCGGCTGCAAGCGGAAGGAATTTGAATTTTCGGCTTAGGCAGGAGAAAAAAGTACTTTTTGCTTATCAAAGTTTATTTTTTTATCAGTGTATAAATAATTATTACCGTAAATTTAAGATATCTATTTGCTTCACAAATTTTAGCTCTAAAATGATTAAAATTCCGAATTTTAAACTAAAATTGCATTAGATTACTTAATTTTTGACCGCTTAAACCAAAGACTTCGCGCCCGTGGCGCAGAGTGGGGAGCTCTGACATCAGACAGTCCACGAAGTGGGGATGGCGCCCAACTAGTACACTTTCCCAGCTTGCAGTCAGAGTTATAAAATGATTGCAAAAAAAAATGAAATTATTAATTAAACAATGCATGCATGAATGTCGCATGATTGCACCTCTTTACCATAAGTACAATCAACATCATTTTTAATATTTATTCAAATAAATAAACAAATACATCATTCAATACATCAAAAAATCATTTTCAATAAAATTATCATAAAAATTTTCAATTTTCCACAGTTTGTAATTATTAATTATTAATTACAATAATTATCTTTAATTCATAACGCGTAATAATTAATCCGACAAAATTTAGGATTTTTTTTATTATTATTATTCTTTAATAGTTAGTGCTCTTATGGTTTTAATATTAATATACTATTATTGTTATTGTTATAAATTATTATGTATATTGTAAAAAAAGTTATTTTTATTAATTTAAACTAAATAATAAATTTATTCGTTTACTTTTTTGTGGTGCTTTGCATGTCTCTATTGGACTGCATGTCGTATAGGGCATCGTAAGTACTTGAAATAAAATTTTATTTTGCAAAGAAAATAATATTTTCTTTCCTTCCTTTTAAGATTTAAAGTTTATTTTTATAAAGACGATCCTGGATAAGCCCCACCCGCAAATACCCAGCTAATGTCCCGTTAATTGCTGCCGTGATAATAAAAATAATAAATTACTTTTGTTACTTTACCGTGATTAAAAATTCCTGGTTTAATTAATTTAGTTTATTATTTTTATGGACTTTAATTATTTTTATTTTTTATAGATTCTGTAATTTTTTAATGGATTGAACGCTCTTTTAAATAAAAAATTTATAACAGTATTCAAAAATTTTTATTTAAATGAAAAATAATAAATTAAACCAGTCTATTAAGAAAATTTAAAGTAAAATTTTTTGCAATGTTTTTGAAAATTTTATTTGTTTTTTTCAGATTTAAAAATTTTCCTAATTTTTATGGATCTATAAAAAATTTTATTTTATAAAAAAGAGCGTCCAATATTTGCATCCGAAGGATATAAATCCCACAAAAGTAAAAAATTCTACTAATTAATAAAATTAAATTATTATCCAAACAAAAAAAAACAGGACAAAGAAGACGGACCTGTGTACAAGTTCTACCAGGCGATTCGTGACTACGGGGATGATTTCATGGACATCATTACCCGTTTGCAAGACATAACTCTATTTGCGCCAAGTAACGCCGCTTGGGATGAAGAGGGCGTGAAACATATCCTCCAGGACAAAAAGCGGTTCAAAGAAATACTAAATTTGCACTACGTGCGCGAAAAGCTTCCACTCGACAAAATCAAACAGAAGAGCTTGAATCAGGTAAAACACTTTTTTATTTGTTACTTGTTTATTCAATTAAGACCAATAACACTTCTACAAATCTATACTCAAATACTCAAACTACTTTTTATTTTATTTTTTTTTTCTTAATAATAAAACTAATTTTTCGACGTATAAAAACACATATTTTCTTTTTTTATTTTGTTCTTAAGATGCCACTCGATGGAAAGGGATTTTATGGGGTAAAATATTTTATTTAAACAAAAAAATTTTTAGTTTTTTTTTTTAGAATTTTATTTTTGAAACATTTTTTTAGCATGTTTTTGATGAATTTTTTCATAGAAATAGAATAAAATAAAAGAAAAATATTTAAAATTTTGAATATTTAAATTTTTATAAAATTACTCTCATTTTTAATTACACACCAAGATTTTTATTTTTTTATACGGATTCCGAGAAAAAAAAAGTTAAGATCTGATCATTAATTTTTTATTCAAAATAAATGTTCTTTCCAAAATAATTTTTTAATAACCGATTGTCGTCAAGAATTTTTTGTCTTGAATTCTGACTTCTTGGCTCAAGACAATTGAACCTTCGGTCGATAAATATTGTTACTTAATTCGAGGAAAAATTATCTTCGGTCGGTAAATAAAAAAAATTTTTAACTGTAAAATTTTCTCTAAAATTTGGAATAATTCCATTTTCATTTCAAGAACTTTAGATTTTTGGTTTAATGAGTTGTCTTTTCATTTAAATTAACAAAAAGTCGCTTGTAAATAAATACTAATATAGATTATATTTTTCTCATTTCTTCGAAAATATTTGATTTAGTAATTTGCAAAAGAATAAATGTAATTGAAATAAATTTTTAAAACGAATTAAAAAATATCTATATTCAGTTTTTTTAGATCTGCATGATCAGATCTAATCTTCTTTTCTCGGAAATACATAACCCAAAATGTATGAAATGAATTTCTCTAGTACTAATAGCAACAAAAACGACAAAGCAATGTAATGTAAAAATAAAACTCGTAAAAAGATAATGGAATGATAGAAAAATAGAGTAGTACAGGGAAGAGTCTAAGACGCTTCAGAGCGATTTAACTGGGAATTTATCTGGTGCGCAGCGTACCGAGTTAAAAGGCGAGAAAGTGCCAACCGAGTTTGAGTTGCTTTGAGAATCTACGTAACACATACACGCACACAAAGACGAGCTTACAACACGGAGAAGAAATCATTCAGATGGATAGACTTGACATTAAATCGACGTTTTCGACGTAGGATCGTTTGACTCAACGTTTTATTACCACTTATAATGCTCTTATTTTATTACATCCGTCTCAACATGTAAATTATCTGTCTGTTATAATAATTTTAACTTTTTTCCTTAACGGATTTTTACGAGCGAGTATGCTGAGTGATTTTTACCAGCAAGCATAAAAAAATATAATTCGAGCCAAATATTTATGTATAGAGATGAAAAGAATTCAGTGATTATTTCTTCCTTTAACATTCAGTACAATAAATTCGATTACCTATTATTTATTTATATTTTAATTTATTATTTAATAATAATTTATTCATTTTTGAACGAACAGGGTTATTTAAAGTTATTATATTTATGTGTAAATTATATATATCAATATATCCATAATATTAATCCCAACAAGAGTAAGTTATTTATTTAATAATGAAATTCCATTATTTATTATAGTTTTTATTTATCCACTGTACGATATATCTTTCTGTTGAATTTTATAAATTCTTTAGTTTTCCTTATTTAGACATTAATATAATATTTATCATTATTTATTTATTACATATTTTACTAGTTTTTTTTTTCTTTTTTAACTATCATTTTCATTTCGTTTATAATTTTTTGATGAAACTTTGTTTTATTGCCTTATTTTCACTGATGGAAATAAATAATTGAACTATTTTTAAAAACATGAAACTCATGAGAAAATTCATTTTACTTCGGGACATTATTAATACCCGCTATTTTATTTTTCCGGCAATATCGATCGTTATTAACAGCTTAATATCAATCTGCAAGATAAATAATCATCAATTGGGTGAAAGTCGTGAAGTTTCAATGCAAGATCACTCAATATTGTTGTGAAGAAATCAAATTTATAAAATTTAATCATTTATTCTGTGACAATAATCAATCAATTAATCATTAATCCATACATTGTATAACCTACCAATAATTATATCATAAAACCAAAATTGTTTGAAGATAATTTTATTTGTTCAACTCAAATTCTAAAATCATACAAAATTTTTTCTTCTTATAAAATATTGTACTTAACCTCATAAAAAATCATAACCTAAAACTACGGCAAAAACGAACTTGAAATCATGCACTTAATCTTTAAAAAAAATCTCATCAATTTTTCGATTTATTTCTCTTCAATTACTAATTAATCAGTTATTGAAATCGAAAAGTCCATCAACTTCCAAAAATTTCTGTTTATATATCTCTTATTAATTTATCCAAAACTTTCTTAATATTTTTCTGCAATACCTCGGCAGTTTACAGATATTGATATCCGAACAAAAACAGTTCCACTGTAAAAAATTACGCCAAGTACACGTTCACAACTCTTGATTTACAAAAATGCCAAGGAGAAATTATCATTTTACAAAAAGATGTAAAATCAAAAAAAAAAAAACAGACCAAGTAGCCGTTATGATCTTTCATAATTGAAAAAATTTTGTGATAAATTTAACGAATAAAAACAATTTTTTAGACGTACTTGGCGTGCGTCGTTGAGTACCCAAAATTTTTTCAGATGAATCGTGATAACGTGATAATATCCCTCAGGTAACTCATTGATGTCAAATATCAGTAGTTCAATAATCACCTTATCTCCTGTTCTTTCCCTCTTCACAGCATTGCTGTATGTCTGATAGAAGTTTGATTAAACATCGTTTTTAATGTACAACTTTTAATAACTTTCCAATGAATGAACTGATTTTCAAGTGGCTGGCAGCATTCAATGCCGTTTTTTAAGCCCCGTAAAGAATTTTTAAGTTCGCATTGATCAAACGTTAAAATTTAGGAGTACTTCCGAAAAAAACACTTTTTTCGGTTTTCTTTCGTTCACGATATCTTTTGAATGAATTAACCGATTTTGACTGGTCAAGCGGCAATTGACGTGATTTTTCAAGATCAAGAGCTGATTAGTTTTTGGAGATAATCGACTGAGCCGTTTAAAAGTTATTCCAAAAAAGACACTTGAAAACAAAAATTTTTCTGAAATTTTTTCACGGTTTTTTTGAGATATCTTGAAATCCATCTATCGGAATCGGTCAAAATTATATTCAAAATCCAAGTTCGTTGATGTTTTTTCAAATGGGCCAACCACGATGAAATCGGTAAAGTCGTTCATAAGTTATGGGAGGTTCACACACACACACACACACACACACACACACACACACACACACACACACACACACACACACACACACACACACACACACACACATATATATATATATATATATATATATATATATATATATATATATATATATATATATATATATATATATATATATATATATATATATATATATATATATATATATATATATATATATATATATATATATATATATATATATATATATATATATATATATATATATATATATATATATATATATATATATATATATATATATATATATATATATATATATATACACACACCGTGACACCCTCGTGGGGATACTCATGTAAGTTTTCTGTGACCTTCAAAAAATTTTCAATTTTCTTAGCGAGAAGTTAAAAATATACTGGTGGCAAGAAAAATGATTACTGAATTAATTATAAAAATTGCTTAGTAAATTAATGATCAAATTTCGTGATAAAATCCTGTTTTTTTTTAAATTTATAGTAGAAATAAATCTTACTTTAAAATAGGGCTCCGATGTTTCTTGTACATTTATTAATGCTATATTTTCTAATGAAGTCAATTTAATTAACAGTTCATTCAATTAATAAACTGATTCATTTTTTCTCGATCTGAATGAAATGTTCGGAAGCTATTTAGTTGTACAAATATCAATCTTATCCGTGAAATAATGAAAACAAGCATGAATTTCAATTGTTATCGATTCATATGGTTGCATCAAAATGATCATCAGTAGGGTTAATGACTTGGTGAGGAAGGGCTGAAAAAATTGTCCGTAAAATCGCTTTTCATATCAGTTCTCTGGCTCAGTTATCAGAAATGAAAAAATTTTGGGGACTCAATGACGCACGCCAAGTACGTCTAAAAAATTGTTTTTATTCGTTAAATTTATCACAAAATTTTTTCAATTATGAAAGTTCATAACGGCTACTTGGTCTGTTTTTTTTTTATTTTACATCTTTTTGTAAAATGATAATTTCTCCTTGGCATTTTTGTAAATCAAGAGTTGTGAACGTGTACTTGGCGTAATTTTTTACAGTGGAACTGTTTTTGTTCGGATTTTACATCTTTTTGTGAAAATTTCTTCTTTTGACGTGATGAGCACTCGATTTTCGAAACACGAGGTAAAACCAATGACTTCACGATTTTTGAAAATCTTCGATTTTCTTAATGGATAGTTAAAAAAATCATCAAAGTAAATTTAAGATTTTTTTTAGAAATTATATTTACATTGAAATTTTTTTTTAATTACAATTTCCGCCATTTAGAAATACAGAAATTACATATTTCATAAAAAACGTTGCATTTGTTCTTTCGTTTTTACATTCTCACAGAGTATTTAAAATTTGTCCCTTATAGAGACTGAAAAAAATGGATTTATCAACCATATACATAGGCAGGCTTAGTAGAGGGTTCTATTCATAATTTACTAACAAATAGTTGTTACATACATAATATCTCGCATTTTTTGTTACAATCACATCTTTTATGCTCTCATTCTCGTTGTACTTCACTGTAAAGAGAGAATGATAATAATTACATCAAAGGAAAAAAACAGAAGTCGAGAAAAAAATTACTTACTGATCATTATATTATTCACCATGTAATAAGTCACCGTACAATATTTTGCAAGCTTTTTGTGCTTGGTATATATAACCTATACTCGATATCATTAATGGTAGCCAGTAATTGTTGCGCATGATAATTTCCATCGTTTGTTAACTACGGCAATTTTTCACAATTCATTGTCTTAATCATATTATTATTCAAATTAACACTCGAGAAATCAATAGTCTTATCAGCAAACGAAACAAAATAATGTGATTTAAAATTGATAGTAAATTTTGATTTGTACCTGGAAACACTTAAATGACTTACTGTACGTAATTTTAGTCGACTTATAACGATACAAGTCAAACAAATAGTGTATGTACATCGGTATTAACAAATAATAATTATTATTTTAGTATAGCATCCTTCCCCTTCAAGGAATAAGATGTTATAAATATAATAATAAAATTTTGATTTAAATTTTGAAAATTGAATTTTCGCGCGCTATTTGGAATAAGAATGAATAATTTTCTTAATAACTAATAATTTAGCATCCTTTTCTAAACAGGAAGAATTATAATTGCTATTATTATTATTGCAATGATAATAATAAAATTTCATATGAATTTTTAACTTTAAAATTTCCCACGTTTTTTGAAATTATAACTACTATAATTTATATTAGTCGTCGCTATGTGTTTACTTAGAATTCCTTCGACTGAGGGCCGGATGTTAGATTAATTAAATAATAATCTTCATAACTATAACAATAACAATAATAATAATAATAATAATAATAATATCTCTATAACAATAATTATGATAAAGACAGAATTATACAAGTATTAAAAAAAATAAAATAATAAAAAGTTTTCTAAAATAAAGTTGTGTTAATTATTTTACAAATACATGTAAAGAAATAATCAATGAATTTAAATTCAAAATAACAGCTTAATTTTTCAGACATGCCAGGTGCATCTAAAAGCATTACAGCTTACAGCCGGGCATGTATTAGGATTATGTATGAGTACAATAAATTTGAATTAATTTTAATATAATATTTAAAATGAATTCAAATTCGCGCCTTTCTGGCACATAGTGACACCTGCTGGATACATTTAGGAGTATCCCAGTTCAAAGCTGAAAAAGTAATGAAAACAATTCACACTATATATTTACATCAAATGTCTACAACAAATATTCATTATTATAATTAAGTTAAACAATGATAACAATAATATTGATTATAATAATTAAAATCAAACGTTAAAATAGAATAAAATTACAATTTTAAATAGACTAGATTTGAATTAACCGCCTATTTTATCAAACTTTCAATGGGAATGGAACAACTCTGATACTATACAGAAGTATACTATTCTCACAAAATGTAATGTACCAACTTAAAAATAAAAAATCTGGAACAGAGTAACTATCCGGAGAGGATCTCAGGCGTTAAATGGAAACGGACTAACTCTAATACTCGGTGGTATACTATACACAGAAAATTGAAAAGTACCAACTTCGAAATAAAAAATTCGACCGAAATTAGTAAAATCTTTCGTAGTATCGAAAAATGGGGGAGCGAAAATTTTATAAATTAAGATAACGCTAAAAAATGAAAAAAATTATATAATTATTGCTGTTTTATAAAAAGAACTAATAATTAAACTATTTAAAGCGCGTGACAAGTGTTGACATGTATATAGTAATAAAATAAATCAAGTTGAAAATAAAGTGAGGTTATGTTGACATCTGACTCGAGAATAAAGGCACTGTAGCCTCGCGCCTACACGTTCACACACATTTCATGTGTGCTGTTGAACGTGTACTTGGCTTGAGGCACGACAGTGCCTCCGGATCCGGATACTCTTACACTATTACATCATCAAATATTTTTCACGTACCAATAATTAATAATTAATAATAATTATCGTAATTATTTAATCAATAATTTTTTCATCTGTATTTTTTAATAATTATTTACTTTTACAACTATTGTTATAAATAAATTTCATCTTAAATAATTAATCGACTTATTAATAATTATGACACACATTATTCATCAATTAATCATTAATTAATAACGCATTGATTAATCAATTAATAATTAATCTACGAATATTTTATCTGAACAATTGAACGAAAATCTATCCACTCATTAAAATGTTAATTATGTATTTTACTTAATTATAAATTATTTGGTATAATTATTTAATTATTCAACCATCGTTTGTTTTTAAAAAATCAATTTCACTTTGTTTCATAAATAAATAATAACAGGCTGCATTAATTATTTATAGCTTTTACATTGTTTAATTATTCAACTAATTATCAACCGTAAATTTCAAATTGATTAATCATAACTATACAGGGTGTCCGAAAATTAAAACAAAAGTTATATGATCATCTGTTTCCAATATTCTAACACCATTGAGATCCCAGCAGCCGTGTAAACAATCGTTAATAACACCAATAGAAAGCATTTATTAATCATTAAGCCAGCAAATTGATAAATGTAGTAATAGATAATGCCGAAAAGCGAAAACGGCCATTGGTGTCCACGATTAGATACTGAGTACATTAATACGCTAATTATAAGCTCGTTTCTCGTTCACCGAGCACTAAACCAACAACATCCAAAACACTCATACCTTACGGCAATTATTATTAATATTACTATTATTATTTTCATTGTTATTGTTAACTTAGATAATTAACGTGATAATTAATAATATCAATTATTAGGAACACATTAATCGGCTGAATGATAATATCAACTGTTTAATTAATAAATAATAGGGTACGTACCGTGAATTTCAGTAAAGTTGTTAGAAAGCAGTGTAGTGTACTTCTGCATTATTTAATCGATCACGATGTACCGAATTACGACACATGTGTACGCGGAAATATTAATTAATTTAAATAATCGATATGTCTAAACGCTAATTTAATATGGACCCTCTGCCTCCATTTTCGACTGCATTATTATTTGTATTCTATATTCTATCTACTTGTTCAACATTTAGATGCTAATAATTCATCGGAATTATTATTGTAATTTATCGCATTCAATAATTAACTATCTGGTGAATTATTTCGACAGAAGCATCATTTATTGGTTTAAATTATATGAAAACTAGGTCTACTGACCTTAAAAATAACAAATGAACATGTATGGTTAATTCAAATTTTTAATATTAATTAATTATTGATAGTTAATATTTATGAATAATTTAATAATATATAAGCTATAAATAATTAATACAGCCTGTTATTATTTATTTATGAAACAAAGTGAAATGGATTTTTTAAGAACAAACAATGGTTGAATAATTAAATAATTATACCAAATAATTTATAATTAAGTAAAATACATAATTAATATTTTAATGAGTGGATAGATTTTCGTTCAATTGTTCAGATAAAATACTCGTAGATTAATTATTTATTGATTAATCAATGCGTTATTAATTAATGATTAATTGATGAATAATGTGTGTCATAATTATTAATAAGTCGATTAATTATTTAAGATGACATTTATTTATAATAATAGTTGTAAAAGTAAATAATTATTGAAAAATACAGATGAAAAAATTATTGATTAAATAATTACGATAATTATTATTAATTATTAATTATTGGTACGTGAAAAATATTTGATGATGTAATAGTGTACGAGTATATCAATATCTGTAAACTGCCGAGGTATTGCAGAAAAATATTAAGAAAGTTTTGGATAAATTAATAAGAGATTATGAACAGAAATTTTTGGAAGTTGATGGACTTTTCGATATCCATAACTGATCAATTAGTAATTGAAGGAAAATAAATTGAAAAATTGATGAGATTTTTTTAAAGGTTAAATGCATGGTTTAAAGTATGTTTTTGTCGTAGTTTTAGGTTATGATTTTTTATGAGGTTAAATACAATTTTTTATAAGAAAAAAAAATTTTGTGTGATTTTAGAATTTGAGTTGAACAAATAAAATTATCTTCAAACAATTTTGGTTACATAATATAATTATTGGTAGGTTATACAATGTATGGATTAATGATTAATTGATTGATTATTGTCACAGAATAAATGATTAAATTTTATAAATTTGATTTTTTCACAACAATATTGAGTGATTTTGCATTGAAACTTCACGACTTTTACTCAATTGATGATCATTTATCTTGCAGATTGATATTAAGCTGTTAATAACGATCGATATTGCCGGAAAAATAAAATAGCGGGTAATAACAAAGTCCCGCAGTAAAATGAATTTACTAATGAGTTTCATGTTATTAAAAATAGTTCAATTATTTATTTCCATCAGTGAAAATAAAGCAATAAAACAAAGTTTCATTAAAAAACTATAAACGAAATTAAAATGATAGTTAAAAAAGGAAAAAAAAAAACTAGTAAAATATGCAGTAAATATATTATGTTAAATAATATTTTAATTTCTAAATAAAGCAGAACAATATTGTTTAAGAAAGCAAAGTTTTGTATGAATATTTAAAAAAAGAATTAATTTCTCAATTATTCTGTATCTGCACTAATATTCGATAATAACTCTAACATTTTTTTATGTTTGCTCGTAAGAATCATTCAATATGTCAAAAAATCGTCTTCTAAAAGGAAGTAAACAATTTTCTTCAATGCGAAAGAAAGTAATACTTTGATATCAACTCTTTTTTAACCGTAACCACTCAAAATATTCGGGATCTAATTCCTGAACGTAAAAGTTTAGATTCAGCTTTGAAGTATCATTTTAAAACTAGATCCAGCTTTTTATCTTTACCACAAGACACCACACTGGAATTTCGGTGGCTTTTTTCGACTACGACTGCGACGCTTAAGAAATTTTCTTGTGTCAGCTCTTATAAAAAATTCACCATATATTTATGTCGACATTTTATCATTACACGTCTATACATATATTTTCGTTCTGCAGACACTGTCACACATCGTCCTCGACTTTATATCCAGAAAAATCTTTGGAATATAAAAATTTATTTCACTATTTCCTCTTTCATATTTATTTATGTCGACATCAAAGGAATCCTTGCTCGTTTTATCCATTTTTGTTTTACTATTTATTAAACTTATTTATTTTTTACTCAATTTTTCCATTTTCGTTACTTTGAGTGACATTCCATCATCATAAAAAAAAAAGTGTGTTCAAAATTTCCAAATGAATTTACTAACAAACATTGAGGACGTTCCCAAATAAATTAGTTTGATTATATAAAATTACCTTTAAGTAATTTTATGGACCGATTATATAGTAGTTTTTATCGAACCTCTTTAAGGAGGTTCGAGCAAATCTAATGTAAAAAAATAATTTCCAACTTTGAGCTTTGAAATTAAGTATACGTATAAATAAATACGTAATTTATCTAACCCCAAAATTTTAAAAAGATTCACCGTTTAGTTACTTAGATATTAAATTCCAAAAATCACATTTTTTATCTCCTTACACACGGGCTCTTACGGTGGACAAACTTTAGTCGAGACTTTATTTTTTTCAATATTAACCTCCCAACTTTAACGAATGAAAAGATATACACAAGAAACTTGGATTATTGTAAAATATAAAAAGAATTTAATAATCATACATTACTGATATAATTTTTGAAATATTTAGAGTTTAATTTTATGTTTTTGATTCGTTTATCGTCAGGTATTTATTCGAATAAAGATTTGGCAACGTCGCGTCAACAGCTGAGAAAAAAAAGATTGGAAATATAGTTACAAAGAGAGAAATATTTAACTCACACACTCATCCACGTCTCTGTAATGGGTATAATCAAAGGCGCTGTTGTCAAATCTGTTTATTTAATCCGGCAATTAATAAATACGAAAGTCATTTTATTACTTTATTTTATTAAATAAGTAAAACTCATCAATTATTGAATTGTTCAAATTATTTTAAATTGAAATAAAGAATTTTGACGAATATTGGGAAGACTGAAAGTAAAAAAAATTTAAACATTATTTTGAATCATAAGTTACGCTCAAACTTCCTCAAGAAAAGAAATTTTCTTTTATACCCATTTTGTCAAATATTAATCCATATAATTGAGAGATTAAGTACATTTTTATGATAATTATATTTTTATTGTAAAGTGGAATTCTATAGTTAAATTTAATATCATTAGAAAGGTCATAACTAGAATTGCACATTCCATAACGCAAAGTAATTGAGGGAGTGCTTTATTCTCAATATGTAAAGGACAAGCAATGCTTCTGTTACAACCATATTGCACTTTTACGTAAAAAAAAAAAATACATTTTTTTTAAATTAATATTTTCTTTTTGAATTTTTTTTGTCATCGCAAAATTTTAAAGGAACATTTTCCAAGTCATTTTATTACTTTATTTTATTAAATAAGTAAAACTCATCAATTATTGAATTGTTCAAATTATTTTAAATTGAAATAAAGAATTTTGACGAATATTGGGAAGACTGAAAGTAAAAAAAAATTTAAACATTATTTTGATTCATTTACGCTTGAACCTCTTTAACAAACTTATTTTTTTACCTCAAATTCATTATTCATCAACTGCTAAAGCTTACAATTCAAAGGTACCCTCGAAAACTGTTTTTAAACATTAAAACCCGCCATGACCACTGACCGCTTGTCAGAGTGGGGGAATGTGACGTCACAAGGTCAAGAAAGCGGCGCAGTAAGACTATTTTCGCACTTCTGCGCTTGTGGAGGGGCAAAAGAGCGCTCCGGTAGCAAACTAATTTTTTTTTTCAACTCATGCTAGTTTACATGAGAAAAACATTTCCTAAAATTAAGCACTACTCTTGGGAATGTCCTTAATCTGTTTATATCGAAAGGTTTTTGTCAGACTACTAATTAAAGAACTGCATGATTATTTGCATGTATATGGAATAAATAATAGTCTTCCGCAATGGGATTGAATGTTAAAAAAACTAAATTAATTAAAGGTACCGACAGCAGCATCATGGAAAAGTTTGTACTTTAATGTAGTCGAAGGTTCAAATGGCAGCCAAATGGTAACAGTCGAAGGCGGCGGTGTCAACGCAACAGTAATTACTGCTAACATTGCAGCGACCAATGGAATTATTCATATTATCGATCGAGTACTCGGGATTCCTTACACGACTGTATTGGATAAACTACGAACTGATCCAATGCTCAAGTAAGTTCATTTTTTTTTTTTTTTTTGAGACTTTGGGGAGTTTAGGATTACATTTTGCACTCACTAGCTTTGATTGTAAAATAATCTCGTGGTAAAAAAATAAAAAGGTCACAAGGGCGCGGATAACTCCAGTGTATTCATCTTTGATAATTGGATTTTTCATTAATAAATAATCCGATTTAGTTTCCATCACAATTCTTTAATCTTCTTAACTATTGATGTTTTTTAATCTGTTCTGTGTACATGAATAGAAGGTAAAGTGGAGAATAATTTTTAATTAAAAAATTACCGAGATATGAATTTGAACTCGCGAGCTTTAGTTTCCGCGATTTGATTAATTTTAATAATAATTGGAAAGTAATTAATTAGTTTTATCATAAAAACGATTAATTTACAATTCATCCAAACCATTTTTTTTAATAATAATAATTTATAATTAAATTTATTTCAATGAGTTTTAAGGATTCAATTTTGTAGTTAATTAAATTAAAGAAAAAAAAATGTTTCTAAACTGTATCAGGATTCGAACCCGCGATTTTCAGTTTAAGGAAATCCAAGTACCCTCCCAGTGTAAGGAATTTCTATAAAAAAATAATACGGAGAAATACTTTTGTTATGCATCTTAAAATTAATTAATCGCATTTTTGAGGAAATTTTAGAAAAATTTACTCATTAAATAATTATTAACATTTGATTGACTAATAAAAAATATAGCACTCTGAATTACCAGTATACACTTGACAACACCGCAAGAGTTCTCTAACCTTCAAATTTATTTATATTTACTGTTTAACTAAAATGACTAAGATCTTCTGGCATTTAAAAAAGCGCGGTTACTTATGCGCCGGGTAACTGCGCAAGCGGTGTTGCCAAGTCAAATACAAGACTTTAAAGAACGGAAGGTCCTTGTGATTTTGTATAAAAAATATAAAATATCTCCGTAATACGTTAGGAAACCTACTTTCTTTATTGTTTTAATCGAAAGCTTATTATTTTTCCAATCAAATTGAATGGTGGGGGAGAAGGGGGTCAATTGAACCATTTGAATTAAAAAATCGAAAAAATTGTAAAAACGCTTCATGCCTTAGAATTAGATTCTAATATGTTAAACTCGAATATTATCAAAATTTGAAATCATTGCGATTAATAAATTTTGAAAAATTGAGATTTTTTTATTTTTAGGCATGTAAACTTTTTTTTCGGCTGGTGATAAATTGCTTAATAATACTTCAATTTTTGAATCAATTGGTAAAGTTTGAATTGTAGTCGTTGTATATACTTATACTTTATAATCCTCAACTTTGTTTATAGTGAAATAATAGTTTATTTATTCATTATTTACTATTAATTGTTATAAAATTATATGGGGTCAATTGAACCAGCAATCCCGGGGACGATTGAATCATACGGAGAAGCATGGGACATGCGCGCGCATCTTGACTCTACGTGAAAAAACTCAGGAAAATAACCTAACAATTTGATGAACTGAATTTATAATGAAAATTGTTTTTAAATTGATTTTTAATTTATTTAATATAATATCTGTGCATTAAAACGGTGCAACAGTAATATTAGCAAGTAACAATTAATATATTATTTATTAAAAGTTTGGGTTTGAGTTTTAAATATTATTGGTTCAATTGACCCCAAGTAGTGGTTCAATTGCCCTCAAGCGGGGGTCAATTGAACCATTCGACGCGTTTGGATAAATTAGTAATTTTTAAAAATTCACGTTATTTATTGACTAATTTATGTATTGATAATGACAGTAGCCATAATAAACTAACATTCCAAGAAAAAAAAATTTATTATTTAGTTTTAATTCGAAAAGTAAAAAATTACTAAACTTTTTTTGGTTCAATTGACCCCCTTTTTCCCCAATAAAATTTTTTCAAAATCGTTAATTGCATTAGATTCTTGACCAAATACTCGGCTGGTGGAATCTCCATTTACCTGCATGTAAAAATTACAATTTTCATACCTAATTATTTAATTAAATATCCCGGAAACCTACTGTTTTTTAATTGTTTTATTAATTATTAGGCTACGTAGATTGAATTTATAAATTTTCAGGAAGTTTTTAAAATTTGATTTCTTCCCGTAGATATCCTTAATTAATTTATTTTTGATTATGTTGGTACTTCAATGATTATTTATGAGATTTTTTTTTGCTAATTAAATAAAGATAAAAACAATTTTTTTACCAGGACAAAAATTCGAATCTGCAATTTTAAATTCAATAAATAATATTAATCTTTTCACGGCTGGTAATAATTTTTTTTTTAAATAAAAAAATTTTTATTTTTTTGCATTGTGCTATTAAAAAAAAAAATTAACTATTAAAAAAGAAAATAATACCATTAAAAAAGAAATTTTAAATTCCCAGATCAATAAATTTATAATAAAACATCAAATAAGATTTTTAATTAAAACAGAAAAATGTATAGATCTAAATTTGATAACTTCAAATATTAAAAATTCCATTTTCCATTAAAGTTGGTAACTAAACAGGAAATTGTTCACTTTGAATGTTTAAATAGATTGACACGATCAAAGGAAGTATATATAATGCGAGTGATGATGGTAGGTGTAGATAGTAAAGATGAAATATTCGAAAAAAAAAAAAAATATATATAATTAGTATCAGAGAAAGAGGAGGGTGATAAAGAGTGAAGAGATAAGGCTGAGGCATGGAAGTGTTGAGAGAGGGTGAAAGGTATTTAATATTGTCTTTCTATTGAATTTAAAAGACGCCGCGAGCTATTTTATGTAAGAAATAATGAAAAATTCGCTTAGTGCTGGAAATAGTGAAATTTCATTCTTAATTAAATATTTTTAGTTTTTTTTACGAAATAAATAAATTATCGATCTTAATATGTCTGAATTTCCGTCTGTAATTGTTTTAAGCAGTTAAAAATGCCAAAAACAAAAATATTATGTTGTACTGCTCCTGGAAGTTTTCCACAAAAAAAGTGTCAGACGGTGAGCAAGATATCTCTCCGTTAGATTATGTCAAATGAAAAATTCCAAAAAATTTGTTTAGTGGATAGATGAATGTAGGTATTGACCGAAGAAATAGTCAAAATTTTTATTTTTGACAAAATGACCGCTTCTCAAAGAATAGTTGCCATTTTCTAAAAAATTTCCAACTTCAAGTGGTCTAAAAAATCGAAATAATTTTCAAAAATCTTATTCCTTCGATAAATACCTGAGGAATAGGTCTAAGAAGGTTGTGTAAAAATTTGAAACCGATTGGTCAAACTGTTTTGGAGAAATCGTGCTCACCTCGTTTAACACCAGATTAACAATTAACGAGTTCAATTTTGTTCTTATCATTGTAAAGATTCTCCACATGAAATTTCAATACTTGTGCAGCTGTAATAAAACTTAGTACTTGGAATTCTTAACAGAGGGCGCACAATAGCCGAACTTTCTCGCTCCAGAAGAGTTAAGTCAGACGCTTTAAGGTCTTTTAAAGTTTTACAACAGTATTATTGATTTGTAAATGAGTTTTGTAGCAATTTGATTCAAGTTTGGACATTACAAAAATAGAAAATTAATTTTATAATAATTCTAACCAGATCTGAACTCCTTAATGAGAAAATTCAATAAAATATGGTGAAAAAAAGGAAATAAAAATTGAACATTTGAAAAACGGTTTACTGTTAAGCGAAATAAGTAAAAATGAAAATAAAAATACTGGAAGGTAGTAGATTAGTTTGACTGAAGAATAAAGCTTGAATGCAAATTGGCTATTTTCTCGAACACGTCGTCTATTTAACTATTATATAGACTTCTCACATTCTCTAAACGGGTAACTTTAAAACCAGTCGATTTCCAGTCCTTTTTTTCCTTCCAGCCAACGTAATAAGGGTAGTAAGAATAAAAGTAAGAGTACGTGCAATTACCAACGGCTCAATACTCCTTTGAATCGTTGACTAGATTTTATTCCTTTCCAATCCTCTGATTTTTTTAGAGTTTTTCCCAATCATTATACTATTAATGTTAATTACAGTTCTACATACATGTTGGGTCAACGACGCAATTTCAATGACCGTTTGAGCGAGCCTAAGAAACGGTACACATACTTCGTGCCACGGAACTCAGCATGGGAAAAAGCCAAAAATATATTTCCGTCTGCTTACAAGAAAATTTTCATGCCCGAGTTTAGTTACCATGTGAGTACAATATTTGCAGAAGGAAATTTTTTTATTCATTTATTGTTTAATTATTTAGTATACTGTAAGAAATTTTCGTGTAAAAATGGACGTTTGTAACACGGTTTGATCCATTTTGTTGCACTATACTCTATGTCATTTAGTATAACTGGTGCTGTTATTTTTGAGCAACTTGTTGAGCTTAATTTAATTACATAAATAATTTTGCGAGAAGTTAATTGAACTAAAATAAAATAGAGACGGAAAAAAATTTTTTCAAAATTTTAATTTTTGTTATTCTGAAAAAAGAAAAAAAAACTTCAAAAATGTCAATAATTTGAGAAAAGACATTGTATTTCGTCTACTAATGATATTTTTAACGATATAAGCTCATCCTGACGTTGTATTCATGGAGACCTTTCTTTTGAATACGCACATGATTTTTTCATATATTTTATATATTTATATTTAAAAAAAAAAAATTTCGAAAAAAAAAATTTTTGAAAAAAAATTAAAATTTATTTTTTCAAGTTTCTTGAAAAATTAATCTCTTTGATTGAAAAAATTAAGATTTTTGAGAAAAAAATTTTTTTTTCATTGAAAAAATGTATAAAAATCGAAAAATTGCTATAATCACATAATGGTGATTTTTGCAAAAACAAAGAATTAGAAGCTTCGGGGCGATATGAAAAAAAAATCGCAGCACTTTGAATTTATCAGGGGTTTTAGGGGACACTTGGAGGTTGAAAAATTACCGACGATATCCTTTGTTCATCAATTTTATCCAAAGTTATACCAAGTTATCCAAATATCCTTAATTATGCGAATTTTTGTCGTTTTTTCAGTTAAAGTTTTCAATAAAAAAAAATTTTTTTTGACAAAAGCTATCCACAGTATCTTATAGAAAATATCGTGTAGTTTTTAAAACCGTCCTTCGATTTTCTATACGATCATTATTTCCAGAGTTATTGATTGTCAAAGTGAAAAAGTACTTTTTTACTTTGACTGACAATAACTCTGCGGCAAATCACCGTACAGGCTTGTTGATTACGTCAAATTGGAAGGCATTAAATTTTCTAAAAAAGCTTTTCAGCGAAACAATGGAAAAAAATTTCTTGAAACCCGTAGACCTTTTTTAAGACGAGAAAAAATTTGGAAAATTTTTTTTTTGTAGTTTTCTTAGGATTTCTCCAGACGCAAACATGATAAAAAATTTTCATGGTCATATCTGAAAACTAGACACTTGGAGCTACAATTTGCTTTTTTTTTTTTTGCTGTACGATCATTTTCCTCGGAGTTACAGCTCGTCTACTCAATTGTTCTTCTTACTTTATTTATTTAATTTCAATTTAAGTAAAAACCTATTTAGTAAATTTTTTACAGTACTTTTAATGATATAAAA